>NW_020837989.1:823482-998756 GCF_003676395.1 Aethalodelphis obliquidens | reverse complement strand
TGTGTGTGTGTGTGTGTGTGTGTGTGTGTGTGTGTGTGTGTGTGTGTAGACAAAAGGGATTGACCATCCCAAAAGTTTCCCAGGATTGACATCATTATTCTTATTGGGTCCTTATAATTTGTAAGCTTCTTTGAGCATTTCTTTTCAGTGCCAGACACTATTCTGAGAGTTTGATATGTATTAACTCACTTAATCCTCATAATCCCTGATAAACACAGCCATGTAAGAATGCCTGGCTAGCTGATCACAGAACTGGATTCCAATGTCTTTCCCTTGTCGACATTCTTTAGAGTACCCAGCTGAAGTTCTTATCGATGAATTCCAAAAAAAAAAAAATTTTATTCCTATTGGCTGTATATGGAATTTTGAGACTCAAGATACTTTTTATTCCTTAAAGCATATGTGATAGGATAGTTTCACAATCATTCTTAAAGCAAATTGGGACCTACATGCTGATGGGAGAAGCAAAATCATAATATGTGATGCTCCCACAATACATATTGCATAATTTTCCTACTGAGAAGAATGTTTTCCAGATGCAGTCGTATATAAACCTAATTATGAAATGTCCACCAGGGTATAATTTTAATTAATCTTTTCTGCTTTTTAAAAATTACATTCCTTCCACACTGAGATATTTTATTTATACTTTAGGAAACTATATAATTTGCATTTTTAACTATCATGCTTAATTCCTCAAAGGAAGGCAATTAGTCTTTGGAACTTCTTTTATGTCTTGTAGTAAATCTCCTTTTCATTAAAAAAATTATGCTCATTTCTTCCTAGTCTTTGGGTTTGGATGTCCTATAGTCCAGGTAGGGATAGTAGTATTCACAGACCTGTATACTAAAGTAGTCCCTTCTATTGTATTGCTTAGAGCAGTTATTTATAAACTTTTTAATGTCACGTCACTGTTAATAAAATATTTTTGAGCATGCATCTCTAATATATGCACAATTGTTATAAATTATTTTCTTGCTGTAAATTAATATTGGTAAAGTTCCACTTGTTTCCTTTTTTGAGCAAAAATAAGGATACATACAAACTGTAAAGTGTTGACATCCATATGAGTCATTTTTCACATATTGCAATTGAGAGTCCACTGTGATTGAGAAGTAATACAGTCTATTTTCTTATCTAATAAATGAGGGATGTTATCCATCCTGCTTATCTCACAGAGTTGTGAAGAGAATCAAATGAAGTCATAGTGACTATAATAACTGTATCAGCTATTGCTGTGTAACTACTATTTTAATGATTATTTTATTGATTAAGTTTATTTGGAGGAATCATTAAAATAATGAAATAAACTATATTGGCATATTAAGATGTTCTCTGTGTTAAAAGGCTTCATTTAGAGGATTTGCCATGAGTTTTCAACTGTGTTCTGCTGGCAGTTCCATTTTCCTTTGTGCCACACTATTAGAAATTTTAAAATGATAAATAATCATTTGACAGATAATGAAGCTGAAGCCTAGGGACGTTTGTTGTTATGACAATTTATGCCTCACATACTCCCCAAGGATCTGAGTAGGCTTATAATAGAAAATACAGACAAAAATAGAAGTGAGTACATGGATACAAGTTTTTTGTTTTTGTGTTTTTTAAGGGAAGGTGGAAAGAGGAATGATGGAATCAAAAAATTTAGGCTGAGGAAAGCTTTAGGCATAAATATAAGTTCCAACCTTTTGAGCTATTAGGGCAAAAGGAGAATATCTGCATAGCTCTTATTATCCAATGAAACATAGCATTATAAGAGACACCCTTTTTTATTCTCTAAATTTGAACTAAGGGAGGACTTTGCGTTGAAGTTATTTATTTTAGGAGCATTATCATATCTTGATTGCTGTTGTCATTATGAGGTGTTTTACATATAGCTGCTTTTTATGCCAATCTTCCATGAGAGAGAATTATGCTGAGAGTAATAAATAAGAGACTATAAAACTCTTGGGCAGATTTTAAAAAGAAAGCAAATAAAACTTCAAAAAGAATTACTGAAATAAACTTAATAGATGGATATTGCAGATTAGATACAATTAAAGAAGAAATTAGTGGATTGGAAGATAAATCAGAAGAAATTGCACAGAATGCAACACAGAGAAACAAAGAAGAAATAGAAAATGTTAAGAGCTACGGAGGATAAAATAAAAGACTCCATAAACTGTCTAAACAGAGTTGTGAAAGAAGAGATGAAGAGGAGGCAATATTTGAGGATATAATAACTAATAAATTTCTAGAGTTAGTGAAAGACATGAATTCTCAGATAAAAGCATATCAAACAGGATAAATAAAAACAAATCTGTAACTAAACACGTACTAGCAAAATTGCATAATAGCAAAACAAAGAAATTTTAAAAGCAAACAAAAAAATCCCACCTCCAGATTACCTATACATTTAATTACAAGTGAAAGATAGTTAAACAATGAGGACTAAATCTCACTAGCAACAATGGAATCCAGAATGATACCTTCAAAAATCAAAAGGAGAAATCTGTCTACCTGGAATTATATATCCAATTAAAGCATCTTTCAAGAATGGTTGGAAAAAAAGAAACTTGTAGATGAACAAAAACTAAGTTCATAAGCTACTGACAATTCCTAACAAAATCACTTCTAAAAGATGGAGTTCAGAAGACAAGAAAATAATCTCAGGGAAAAAAAAAAGAATGAGAGAAACATGCAATTCAAAAGAAGGCAAGAAAGGAGAAAAAAGGAAACCCACACATATGCAAACAGGACAAACAGAAAGCACAAACTAAGATGGTAGAAGTCTAAATGTAATTGTAGTACTTTAAATATAAATGGGAAAAATGGTCTATTTAAAGGACAGATGTTTTAGGGTTTGATTAAAGAGAAACAGCACTAAAAACAAAGCAAAACCCAGCTATGTGTTGCTTAAGAGATTGATCTAAAATGAGGACACACAGACATAGAGAACAGACTTGTGGTTGCCAAGGCAGGGGGTGGGGGTGGGGCATGGGGAGAGTGCAGGGGGAGGGTTGGATTGGGAGGTTCGGATTAGCAGATGCAAACTATTATATATAGAATGGATAAACAACAAGGTCCTATTCTGTAGCACAGGGAACTATATTCAATATCCTGTAGTAAACCATAATGGAAAAGAATATGAAAAAGAAATATATGTATAACTGAATCACTTTGCTGTACACCAGAAACTAACATGACAATGTAAATCAACTATACTTCAATTTAAAAAAAAATAAAAAATTAAAAACAAACTCTCTGGGGGAAGCAGAAAGTGAAATAAAATAATGAGGACACAGAAAGGTTGAAAATAAAAGGATAGAAAAAGACCAGGCAACCAAAAGAAAGACTGTGTAGCTATGCTAATTAATAACTGACAAAATAGAGTTTAAGGCAAAAGCATTATTGAAGATAAACAAGGTTCTCATTTAGATGAAAATGTTTCAACTCATCAGAGACAGTTAATATTCTGAAATTTGTGTATTCCTTCAAATTATATAAAGTAAAAACTAAAAGAATTGCAAAGAGAAACTGACAAATAAGCATCATAGAGTGAACTTTAACATAACTTCTCTCTTTCTCAAAAACTGGCAGATCAAACAGATAAAATATTAGTAAGAATAAGGAATATTTGAATAAAAGAACAATGATCTGAGTATCACATAATATTATCACCTAACAATGAGAAGATACTCAATTTTAAGGATACATATAACAGTTGTGAAAATTGACTCTTTACTAGGCCATAAAGTAAGTCTCAACAAATTAAAGCAATCGGCATCAAAAAAAAGAAAATCACCATCATTTGAATACTGATTCATATAGATGCTATTCTCTTACCATAGTAAGAGATAACAAAATGCATTCTCCCCACCTTATTAGTACCTTATTTAGAGAAACTAACCCCCCCATAATTCTAAATAACTCATGTGTCAAAGGTAAATTACAAAACTCTTGAATCCGAACAGTAACTAAAACATGACATTAAAATTTGTGGGATATAAGAAAGGAGGTGCTAGAGGAGAATTCAAAGCTGTATTTACTTATAAATAGAAAAGAAGAAAGGCTAAATTAGTAAGCAAACGTCTCATTTAAGTTAGAAAAACAGTAACAAAAGTAGAAGCAAGAAACTAGTAAAGATAATAAAAAAATTAATGTAGGAGGAAGCTTTGAACTTTTTCAAATGCTAGCTGTGATTGTCATTAGTGTTGTTCACCAAATATTTCTACTTCTAGGCAAATGGGATAACATTTCCCTGGTCCTTAAATCTATGTGTGGTCATGTGATTTGCTTTGGCTGATGAAATGTAAGTGAAAGGAGTGTGCATCATTTTTGGGTGGAAGCTATGGTTGTTAGTACACGATTTACAAAACTCTGTCTTTTCCTCTGCCATGCTGAAGAGCAGTGCTCCAGATGGTGGCTCCTCAGTTAGCCTGATACTGGAGCCCTCAGCCTACCTACGATGGACATGTAGTGGGAGCAAAAGATCATTGGTTGTGATTGTGATTTGGCGATTGTCATAACAGCATAATCTAGTGCAGCGATTCTCAACCAGTGGATGATTTTGCCCCTGAGGAAACATTTGACAATGTCTGGAGACATCTTGGCTGTCACGGTGGGGGGTGGGGGGTGGCACTGACATGTAGTTGGTAGAGGTCAGGGATGTTGCTAAACATCCTACAATGGATAGGACAGCCCCATACAACAAAGAATCTGGCACAAAATATCAATAGTGCCAACATTGAGAAACCCTGATTTAGTGTACGTGGCTCAATAGAGTATTAGGCAAATGTTTCTCAAAAGAGGTGGAATCACACTGATTTTTTTTGGCTTCTGTTCCAGTGAACTCTTTACCAAATCTCCCTGACTCTGTTGAGTATGTTCAGATCTACTTTTTATTTTCCTTCAGACAAGGCTTGGTGAAGATCAAGCACAGTGACTGGACCGAAAGTGTTAATGTAGAGTCGAGTCATTATGTGCATAGTGATGTAGGCAAAGGTCACGTACCAGTGGGGGGAATTCTCTCTCTCTAGATTTCCAGGTAATTCTCTTCCCTGGAATCATGTCTGCGGTCAAATTGTTAGTGTCTGTATTTGCTTCTCTCTCTGTCTCTTTGTCTCTCCCTCGTGCCTTTCCTCTTTTCTGTTTCTTCTTTCCATGCAGCCAAAGTAGTGGCATGGCCAAGATCTTTGCCTCAGGAGCAAGCTGAGTTATCTCCTTTGCTCTTTCTTTTCCCATGTAGCAGTTAGGTCTACAGCTATTGCACAGACCACAGCCCAGGCCAGTTTGATGCCGAGCATTGCAGCATGCTCTTTTGTAGTCTGTGGATGTCTGGGTTTATTCACTTTGGAGCTGGCAGGTGTGATGGATTGATTGTCTAACCAGGCAAAAACAGTGTTCCATATGGTCCAGTCCAGTCCACTAGAGCTCTCTGCACTGAGGTTTGGAGCCAATACCTCTGCTAATAGTGTTACTTTGATTTCCATCTGCTATTATTCCTTGCTCATATATAACCCCTGAGCTCGCACTTGGGAGAATGCCTGTAGTTTGGAGTAGGATTAGGGTATTTTCAGACTCCTGGCCATGATATTATATAATTGCAGGGCGAATAAACCACATTACTACTACTTCAGCAGTTTAATTCTCCATTTTAGCTAGACTAAGCTCATGATTTATCTCAATAGAGAACTTTTATCCTCTTGCTGAACGATGAGTTGGTTATCAGCTAACATATTTTAAGCGTTCAGTATTTACTAGGCAATCATATAAACATTTTAACAAATTATATCATTCAATTCTCAAGAACTCAATTTTAAGCAGATACTATTATTATATCTTTATTTAGCATATGAGGACAGTGGACAGCAGAGAGTTTAAGGAACTTGCTAATAAGTAGAGCAGATGGCACTGGGGCATGCCACTCTTGGACTTCAGAAACTGTGCTGTTAAGCCCTATGTCATTTTGCTTGTCCTGTGTCTTAGATTGTAATCATTCCATTTTACTTTCAGGTCAGAAGGTGGTGGTCTTGCTCTAGTGGGACAGTAGGCAAAGTAGAGACCCATCTTAGAACTTGGTGCTGCCCCTTCACTCAAGCCTGTGCTGCCTGGGTCTTGGGAATGTTAATTTGAAGCACTGGGTCTCAGTATGTCTCATCCATCTTCGGAAGTCAAAATGGAAAGCTGCCCTGGTGCCCGTTGCAGGGCTTGTTTCTCTTACACTAACTAGAAGGCCTTTGGTAGAACCTCAGGGGACATGAGATAGAAAAGCGAGTACGTCAGGTTGATTTGGGAAATTGGTGCTGTAAGCTCCTCAGAATCACAAACCTAGTGTTCCCTTAATTAGAGAGGTGGCCCTCCAATCAATATTCTTGCTATTCCTTTCTAAGCCATTTTCCTTGCTTCCCAGCCAGCTACTCTGGGGATTTTTAGCTGACGACGGTACAGTCCTCCTGGGGCTGTGCAAGGCACAGAGGGGGAGAGAGAGCATAATTTGTTGGCCTGTTACATGGGGTTGCTAAAGCACAGGATTGCATTCATCAAAGCCAGCATAGTTCTCCCCAGTTTTATATTCGGAATGCGTGTTCCATGGTTCACTTACGAGTGATGGCAGGATGCAGCAGATATGCTGAAGCATTGTCTGGAAATGTTTAAGCATTTTAATTTTTTTTTTCTTTTGTTGCAAGAAGAGAATACCCAAAGCTCCAAGTAAGAAACCACACTGTCCCAAGAGCTGAACTCTGCCCAGATGTCTGTTACACATGCAAAGTTCAAACTAGTTGTATCTTCTTACCCAATAAAAGAAACTGAGGTGAGAAGAAAGAAAATAACAGCAACGACGACATCAGCAATTCTCACTATTATTTATTCAGTATCATGTCAGGCACTAAATGATTGATGCATTATCTCATTTAATTGTCACAACCATCCTACAAGGTAGAGCTATAACATCTATATTCCATGCATGAGGAACCGGGGATTAGAGTGGCAAAGAAAATTGGCCACAATACCACAGGATTTGAACTCTGGTCTCACTCAGTCTGAAGCCCCTTATCTGAACCATTGGTTTGAATTTGATTTACTTGTTCAAGCAAAATTAGAAATTCCCACTCCAGATTTGATTAATCAGGATTCTCTCATAGTCCCTGCTGCCAGTATGAAATAAACTGATTAATCTTAAAGCATGGTTGAAACAGGTCGCCTAGGCTATGTTTATAGGAATAATATAATTACAGCAGTTTTCAGGGGTGTTCAGACTCCCCCAAAGTAAACATTAGTGAAGAAAGATAAGTTAGGGGCCCCAATTAACCATATTGGATTGGTTTCACTGGCTGGATGTATAGCTTCCCAGTTCACTTTCCTTGTATAAACACAGCTGTGATGTACCAACACATGCCTTGGCGTGCCGGGATCCAGAGGAATTTCTTAAAGAGAATTCTGGAAACTGTGTTTATCATCTTGTCCTTTGCCGTCTTGCCTTAGGACCAGGTATTTATTTGGCATAAAATCGAGAAAAGAACCCCCACAAGCTCGGCTAAATGGTTCCTTTATAACCTGAAGACCTTGAGTTGTGACCTCAAAAGAGTTATATCAATAGAAAAAGAGTCCCTTAAAACACTTATTCTTCTGTAATTTGAGCTATTTTGCTGTTGTTATCGTGAAAGAACGATTGGCATGTTATTTCACTTGCTCTTCATATTGGGACAGTCTAATAAAGTGTCAGCTTGTTCTCAGAAGGGCTTTGTCCAACACTGAAAACATACACAATTCCTGAAACCTAGTCTTCATTTGGGAAGTTAGCTAATGACAGTCAAAGAGAATGTCTAGAGAAGCAGTGAAGAGAAAGGAAAACAAAGGACTTAAGTTTGAAGAGGGGTGAATTTATACATTGCAGTTTGAGGGTTTGAAACAGCGTGAAATCCAACAGCTATTCATTGAGAACACTCTTCAGTGTAAGGGATTAAAGTTCTGCATTGGGGATAAAAACATGAGTTAGTTAGCTCTCAGTGACTTTATACCCTAAGATGAATGGAGGCTTACAATGAGTAGTTTAGCCTAATGCGTTACTTTAAAAAAAAAAAAATTTACGCAACTGCCTGATTAAGGAGTGTTCTGCTTTGGGCTAATGTTAGCATAGGTGAAGGAGGGAACCAACTAAATATGGAGTGGCAAATAGATTTCCTTTCCTGTGACAATACTGATCAATAGATTCAGCTTTGAGAGGATGACTGAGGTCAAATCTGGGTTTGATGAGTCATGTCTGTTATAGACATGGGAGGGAAGAATGTTGGCAGGATGTGGTATAGTTTATATCACTGATGTAAATTTGAACTGTAGCAAAAGCTGTGTCTATTCCCTAAAAAGCTTCTTCACTATTTTACTTTAGTACTGAAAGCATCACCTCTAATTTGCTGCTTGGCCTACATTATTATTAAAAAATAAAAATAAAAGCTAACAGGTACTGGGTTCTTAGTACATGTCAGGCAGTACTTGTACTTTGCACATATTATCTTATTTATTCCTGTTTTACAGATGAGGACCATAAGACTCACTCTCTAGAACATGAACCAAGGTCCTTCGGTCTCCAAAGTTTACGCCTCTAACCACTGCATTTTTAAGGCACATTCTTTTTGGGCTTCTGGTGAGGCTTTTCATGCCCCTCTCTATTTTGGGAAAACATCTCTTCTGAGAAACCAGGGGAATATTGAACAAGAGCATAGAGAACAGAAAATGCAAAGCACAGATCCAGAACAGCTTTGACTGTAATATGCTGCTAGCCCTGATTTCCCAGGTCATGTAAGCCACTGGTTCTTCAAAAGGCATTGGCCTATTTAGTGAAGGGCCTTCTTTGGAATCCAAGGTATTTCCCTAAGATGAGGAAGTTGTAAGTTTTGCTTTCATTAGGCAGTAAGTTAAAGTTGCAGAGGATACAGAATGGGGCTATATTGATGTAAAGGATGCTTCCGTGGGTCCAGGGTATGAGATGCTACAGTGAAGACAAGTCAGAGTGGTCCTTGCAGAGGGGAACAGTATTCATTCACTTATCTATTCAATTGCTCATTTATCCAACAAAGACTTAATTGAGTACCTCCTTTGCTTTAGGCATTGTGCCAAATCCTGGAGATAAAGTTTCCTGTTAACATGGAGTTTTGGAAGGGAGGAGACTAGCTCTGGAAATAAATAATACACTTACAGAGTTTGCCTAAGGTTGCACTGGCTTCCACCCTTTCCGCTTGGAGAGTCTGCTTTCTTCTGGTTGGATAGCACTATTATTACAACACTCACATCACCATTCTAATTCGAAACAACATAGATGACACGTGAAAATTCACATGTGTCATATTAAGTGAAAAAAGGTCAAATACAATATTTTATCTACAATATGATCATAGCCATGTCAAAATTATGAGTGTAACAGGTTGACCTAACTGAAAATGTGTCTGAAGATTTTGAAACATTTACGAGGAGGAGCTGAAAAAAAAAAATAACCCGTCTTTTAAGAGCTGCAAGGATTTTCTGTCTCGTAAGAAAGTCAGCTTTCTGAACTTCTCCAGGTCAGACTAGTCCTTTGTTTTAGGAAAATCACTGAATTGTCTTAATGTTACTGAAAGGTAAAGCAAGATGCCAGCTATTATTTGGGAGGCTTGTGAAATCATAGAGACACCTTTGACGGAGAAACCAAATGCTCTCTGTGGTCATATACTTTTGTTGCCTGTGTATGAGCAGAGCATCCTGTGTTTCTTTTATCTGTGTGGGCTGAGACTGCACTGTGCCCTAACTATGGTCACCTGTGTCTGGGGTGGCCTGCAGATTATTATTTGAGCTACTGTCTCCCAGGGAAGTGATTTCCAGAAGGATAAGCAGAGAGGGTCTTTATCTCACGTGGGGAGTGTCCTGCTGGGCTGGGGTTTGGGACTGGACTGGGCTTTCAATGATCTATCAGATCTGGTCATCCAGACTTTGAGAAGTGCTCTGATTCTGGATTATTGTTTTCTTATATTAACTTCATGCTGGTACCAAAGAGTAGGACCACATTGCTGTGAGTGAGGGTAGGGCTTGCTCTGAGAAGGAAAGGTATTGTCTCTGTCGATCGCTCTGGCAAAGAGTAGATCCACTGGGAATAGAGATGATGGTCTGGATAAGGAGACACTTCTCGGAGACATGACTGTGGGACCTGGGTTGTAAGCGAGGGAGGTAGGTTTGACCACGCTTTCAGTTAAGGCCGGGCTGGAGGTATTTACATAAGGGGCCCCCAGAGGAAGCATCTGGACCTCATTCTAGATCTAGAGGAAAGTTTTTCTTGGTTGTAGTTTCCTTTTGTTCTTCTTGAACTATAAGTAAAGTCTTATTAGAAGTTGGAGCCTAGTCTCAACACTGCTGTGGAGAATCAAGAGAAAGGCTTCTTCTACTTTGGGGGTTCCAGACAAGAGAGGAGGCTCACATCTGCTTTCTCTCTGAGGCCAGGGTGATGGAGCCCAGACCTGGGTCCTTGGAACTGCAGCAGAGGCAGGCTGCGGCAAAAGTCATATAACTGCCACCTCCCCTTTCCAATCCCTGCCTGTCTCCTACTCTCCTAGATACAGAATGGGATGGAACTTTGGAAGAGGGAGAGCCCTAAGATCTAGCACTCAAGCTGGTAAGGCTTGGAGACCTGGGCAGGCAAACACATTTGGTAAATAACGAGAAAGAAAGGGAAAAAATTAAAATTAAAATAAAAAAAAGAAACAGATGGTAAGTGGAGGAAAAAAGAAAAAGGCAATTCTAGAGAATTATTTGCATTATTTAATTTCTATAGTTATAATATTTTTGCAATAAATCAAGACTGCACAGTGACACAATTATTGTGACTCTACTATCTACAAAGTCCCTGTACAACAAGGGGTTCATATCTGGCATTAACTTGGTCAACTAATGTCCAATGTAAAAACTGGAGGTGTGTCATCTGCAATGATCTCTTTCACATAAACTTACATAAAATTGAATTTTTTTTCATGTCCCTGGTGGGAGTTTCTTGTGTTTTAGTTTATATTGAGTCCATTTGTGTAGTTCTCCTAGTCTCAGCAGGGGAACATGTCGGTTGGTAAAAGGCAGCCAGCCTTAAGAGCTAAAATTACCTAATTCTTACTCTTGTAAAATGATTTAAGTCTTACTTATTTTTTAGTGTATGAAAGACATGTTCACGGTTCTAAATTAAAAGGTACCAAGGGTAAACAGTGCAAACTCTCCTTCCCATTGCTCCCCGCCTCTTCAGAGATGATTATTTACCAATTTCTTGTATTTTTTTTCTAGAGGTAATTTCTGCATATACAAGCAAATACCTGTATCTATGATGCTCTGCACATTTAAATGCTCATCTTGAGCTTGACACTCTGAGCATTTTACATGCGTTGGTCCTTCAACTCTCACAGTATACCTATGAATAGGGACTTAGGTATTATTAACATCCCCATTCTGTAGAGGAGGAAACTGAGGCTCAGAGAGAGTGGTGTGTTGGGCCGTCTTGTACCAGTCTGGAAGAACCCTTTGTTAAATTGTTAGGAAGTTTTTGATTTGGTTGACCACAGACTGATAGCTTGCAGTTGACCACACTAGGAGTGTTTGCATTTATGGAAATTGGCAAATGCTACAAATCACATTCCTTCTACCCAGAGCTGGTTGGTTAATGTTTACCAGCACACCATTTCTCAGAGAGGTCCAGTGACTTGTTCAAGTTCACGAGCTAAAGGTGGCTGAATTTGACCTCAGGCCTCTCTTGACTCCAGACCCTATGTTCTGAGCCAGGAGAAAATGAACTTGAGCTTCCCATTGCCTGTTCTGGTGACCTCCCAGCCCTTGGACTCTCCAGATCGAGGCTGTATTATGACAGTCTCTCTCTCTGTTTTTAAGCACTTTCATTGTCATGGTTAGTGTCTTAGTAGTTTGTTTCCTTCTCATCGTAAAGCTGACCCATGCTTATTGCAGACAAGCTGTAAAATGGAGAAATATATGAAGAGGTAAATAGCCACCCCTGAAATAACCGGTGCTAACATTTTGTCACCTTCTTCCGACCGTGACCTTTGTGTTTTTGATTGCTTGAACTGAACTTGATTCTTACTTGGTACTTCTGTTTTGCCTTCGGATGTTTTCCTCTTTGAGTTGTTACGATGTTTCTTAGTACCTTTCACTATGCTTGTTCATATAGGATTCCTAGCTGTGACATGGGCTGCAATTAACCCCATTTTAAAGCACTCATGTGTAGCATCAGCATATATGGTGAAAAAACGATGTAGTCAGCTTTATCCTTGAATCAGGCTCAGTGCGGCAAGAGGCTCATGATGTGAGAGGCACGAGGGAAACAAAACCAGGGGAGGAAACCACCAGTTCAGATTGCTTGATTCACAAGCACTGTGATATGTGTGTCTTTTGAGTGGAATAAGGGCAAAATCACACATGCTGTTTACATTGTTATTTCTCTCCCTCTCATTATTTTTTTTCCACCAAGCTCGTACACAGTAGATGAACTTATGTAATTAGAATGTGCAAATGACATACTTTCTTGATAAAACAGAGCAGCCAGAAGAGCTAAGTAAAACACTGAGCCTTCTAAAATATAGAAAATCAGTTGCTCAATAATAACACATTGTTAACTTTAATTGTAACGGCTAACTGAATATTATATTTTACCTCTAGAATATGCCTGTAAGACAATATTTGTGTTTGCATGTGAGTCTCACTATATACATAAAACCATAATGACTAATTCTGCATCGGGTAAATGATTGGGGGTGTTGAAGAGGCGCTCTTTCCTTCACAACATTTCAATAATAAGTGACATAGAGAAATACAGGCTGTCCCAAGAGACAGAGCCTGTCCTTGGCTTTGGGCTATGCAAGCCCTGTAGGTTCTGAGCATCAGTGATACAAATTGTGCCAATCTGTTAGAACAGACCCAGGTTCCCAGTGGTTTTGTGACTGTCGCCTGCCTCTGCGTCTATTATAATGAAATGGTTCTTGGACAGCTGGGTTATCAGCAAAGAGCTATGTAGGAAGTGCCCTGCCCAATTAATCAGATGTCATTCTGACCAGATTTCTTTATCACATTGCTTCGTGGTAAACAGCAGAGTATTAATAAATGGAAATCAAAAAGAGACGAAGGAGAAAGACATCATTTTTATGTATACTTGTCTTAAGGCATATTTTTCCATTTCTGAAACTTGAAAAATAACCATCTGGAAAGAATCATATTATAGACAAGGCATGTCATGACATTTACAGCAAATATTTTTGCTGTGAGGATCAGTATTCTCTCATTGCCCCATCATCTGCCATATAATCAGATACCCATAAACTATTCAATAAATATAGGGTTCCTGCAATAAATCAATAGCACAGGGATAATATGTTTTAAGTGTTCACATTTTCCTTTGTTTATCCTTCTTTTTAAACACACATTTTTGCATCACAAACCTCCATAAACGTTTGTCTTTGTTTCTCAGCCACCCGGTCTCGGTCAAATGACATTAAACTGCACCACTGCAGAGAGATCTCTGGCATAAATAAATGTATCAGGAGGTCAAGAGGTCAAGAGCATAAATGAGGCAAAGATTTCAAAGAAATCACCGAGCAAATGATTTATAAATCATGGAAAATACTGCTCTGGCCATAAAAGAGAAATTAAATTTATACATCATGAGCTTCAGGATGCTTTGGGTTCTGGTGGGTAACTGGGTTAGAAATGGAGGAGCTTATGTCATCCTGTTGTTGGTTTGGAGCCCTGTTACAGCGGCATTTACCCCAGGACACTAAATCAGGAGGACTGAGGTTAAACTCCCCCGCCCTTCTCTTGTGTCTCCAGAAACATTTGCTTTTACCTCTGACCTGGAATTTCCACCACACCAGGCTCGACTCTGGAGTGGGGTAAGAATCAGTTCACTCTGGAGGCAGCATGATAATACCCAAGAGTGAATACGAGCCTCCCATCTGTTGGTGAAAGGCTCAGAGTCCTACCTTTGTAGAAAAGCAACAGAGAATTATAGCATCTGCCCTGGCTGGCCAAGGAACCTGTGGAACTGAGGCCTTCTGGAACATAACAGCCAAACCATCTATAGGGGAGAATAAAATGAGCTAGTCTCTGTAAAAAGAACAATACTACTTTATGCTATGATCTGTAAAGAGAATCTGTCCAGAACTTTTATAGCTTAAAAATAATACTTTCTACTTTCTGCCATATTTTCTTCAAAGACATGATGTGTAATCATTTCTCTCTTCTTCCCCCCTCCCTGATTTCTTTTTTTTTCTTTTTCTACATTTGGGAAAATATCAGATTGGAAACTGCTTGAAAGTATCTATTTCATCTCTATATGAAATGCACACAGTGATCTATACATAAAACTGAAGTAATTTCATGGGGAACTTGCCGAAAACATACTCAATTGGGAATGTCACTTCCGAGTTAAACAGATGTGAAGCAGCAAATGACACCATGAACAGCCATCAAACTTTGGAATTGATTGCTGCTCTTTATGACCTAACCGATGGGGACTTAAACTTGGGGCTAGTTTTAAAGTTTTCCTGGAAACAAATTTTGCTAATCCCACTCAATGGAAACAATATGCTGGTTCCTAGCTTGAAATACAGATCTGCGGTGATGACAGAAAAAAACCAACACACTGTGTCAAGATTCCTTTGCTCTCCCGATCCAAGGTAGGATTTCAGTGGAGCTCTAAGTTTCCTTGCTTCTCCTTTCCCTCCTCCCTCCCTCCCCACCCTCCCTCTCTTCTTCTCTCCCTCTTTCCTTCTCACTCTTTGTTTTCTTTTCCTTTTTTTCCTTCTCAAGTTTCTCTCTTTAGCTTTCAGGTATTTGCAGGAAGAAAATCTGTTTGAGGCAGTAAATTTTGGGCTATGTGTTTTGCTTTTTAAATATCTAGGACACTTTTTACTCAAACATTTGGGATAAGGAAAGGTTAAGACACATTTTTCCCCCCTAATCTCCTTTTTCTCGTTTTCCTAAACATAGGTTATATGTTAAAGGACATTTAATCCACACCTTGCTAGTGCATTTATTCTTAAGTTATCAAAACTGGATTTCTGAGTCACCTTGCTTAATGATGTCTTTCCAATACCCTTTTTCTTGATAATTGGCAAGTTGAGCCTTGTGGCTGGGGCCACAAATCTATGTTGTGTTTGGAACTCTGGCTCCTAAGAATTGGTTGGCACTGTTTTCTTTCTTTATTCATTTTAGAAGGGTACTTTATATTCCTTATCTTGGAATCACTGTAAATACCCCAATGGGGTATCTATCCTTAGAATCATTTCTTTCCCCGAAGAGATTTGGTATAGAAAGTTGAATATGTTAAAAAACAAACAAACAAACAAACAAACAAAACAACTCACATAAGCTGTACTTACTTTCCTCTGCCTTTAGCTTTTTTCACATTAAAGAGAAGCTAATCTGAAAAGGAAATTGAGATTTTTGCAAAGATCTGAATGAGACTGCAAGCTTTATCAATGGTTTTCCCCAATATTCTCATAGCAATTGGCTTGAATTATGTCTTCATTACTCAATAAAGGACAAAAAAGGATATTAATTCATATCTTAGCAAGAATGTATACATCTGGAGAGAACTTGTTAAATTTAGGGTTAGGCTAATGATTAGTTTATTTGCATTTTTCGGTGACTTGTTAGGAGTTTTTTTTTTTCTTTTTTTCTTTTTTTTTTTTTTTGCGGTATGCGGGCCTCCCACCGCTGCGGCCCCCGCCCCCACCGCGGAGCACAGGCCCCGAACGCCCAGGCTCAGCGGCCATGGCTCACGGGCCCAGCCGCTCCGCGGCACGCGGGACTCCCCCGGACCGAGGCACGAACCCGCGTCCCCGGCACTGGCAGGCGGACTCCCAACCACTGCGCCACCAGGGAATCCCTTGTTAGGAGTTTTGAATGGTTTTCTGTTGAACCAATTTTGGTTGCGCACTTAACCTCTTCCTTACACCATGGCTCTGGTGTTCTCAGTTATAGCTGCTCGTCTCAGAGCTGGGCTTTCATGTAGTTGGGTCTGTTGGGCCAAGAAAGAGGAGAGAGAATCTCTGCTACCACAAAATCTCTGACTTTGTTACATTTAAAGATTTTATTTGTTTTTATGGAAGTGAGCAGCATGTATTACCATATTTGCCTTTTCTGGTCCACTGACTTTTGATCACGTTTCATGGATTCTTTTAGCACGTGAAGTTTTGTTTGCACTGATAAAGTTGAAATCTCGAACATACAAATGGAGAGAGGGCTGAGGTACCCTATAAGCAGGCTGCGTGATGAGGTCTGCCTATTATTACATGGCTGCTATACAGTATATGACTGTGGATGACAAGCAGGGTGACAGTCTGAGCGGAGAGTAAGTGAGACAGTAATTCAGAAACACTAGTTTGATAAGGCAAAAAGAAACAAACAAACCCCAAACACAAATATTCCTTACTGGTTCCAGCATGGAATTTCTTTATTAATACTCTCTGATTTAAGTGATATCAGATATAATTCCTCAGGGCCTATTTTAAAGAATAGAGAAGAATCTTTTGTATTTAGTTCATGGACAGAAGACTGTGATATAAGAGTTCTTGACGTTTAGTTTTTTCTTTCGTTGTTTGAATATCTGCTTCCTCAATTTCCCTTTGTCCCACTGACAATGTAATTTGTAGTGAAAGCGATTGGGAGCATGGTCTCTGCAGTTAAGAGTTCAAATCCTGCCTCAGCTACAAGCTAACCGATTTTACACGAGCTACCTGACCTCTCCTTGCCTCAGTTCTGTTCTCTGTAAAATGGTGAAGACAGTATTACCCACCATGTAGAGTCATTGTGAGATTCAAGTACATGAAAAGCAGAGTTCTTGGCACAGGGTGAATTAACACTTACTAAACGTTTGCTGCTGCTATTATTACTGTTGCTGTTGAGCACACACCTTTTACATAGACAGGTTAAGGCAAACTGGGATGGCCTGTGCTCACATGATTCTAACCTGGCTGGATGTTAATTACTAAAAGTACTAAAACGAATTAAGGCTCTGAGACGTCCAAAGGCAAACCTAAGGTGAAGCACTTGGTTAGTATGGGGTAGTACCTGTGTAAGCATGATTATTTTACAGTTAAGAAAAATGGAAATATGCAGTGAAAATCTGATACTGAGGGAAGAACAGTAGATTATAAGTTGGAAAATTAAAAAAAAAAAACCAACCAAACATAAACATATGACCTTGGGCTTATCACATGTCCTTGAATCTCATCAGCCAAATGAGAATGGGAGTGATGAGACCCACTCTGTGTATTTCCCAGGGTTACTAAGGGATCTGAGTAGAAGAAGCTCGGGCACAGGAAAGCACTCTGGAAAAATGAATGTGCTGTTCAGGCAGGAGGTGATGCATGTTGAATGACAGAGCAGGCTCTTGCCCATCAATCCTGCACTTCCGCTGCTGCTGTCACCGCTCCAGTACGGGATGCTGGAGGATGGCCTGACGGCAAATTCCAGGGCACACACGTGGTTTGCTGATTGTGCTGGTGCCTGCTGTGCAAAAGAAACCAGGGTGCATTTTTATGTGTCAATTCCAGACAGACAGATAGTTTTGCTTTGGAAATAAAGAGGCTTTCCTGGGTGGAATGGGACAAATGCTTAGACCCCAAATCCTTCTAAACAGCATCCAAATGGTCAAAGCTTGTGCCCTTTGAGGTCTGAGTGATACCTAGCAATTTTGTGACAGTCTATTCCTTAGGCAGAGTCGCAGAGTTCAGCAGCCACCCCCTACGGTCCTGGCAAAGGCAGTTTCCAAAAAATGCCAGAATAGAGAGGAGTTAATGTACAGTGCGGAAGAGGAAAGGCCTAGGGAGTCCAGATCCAGGCCAGGAGACCACTTTCAACAACGAGAGAGAGACGGGGTGTGGGGTGGGTGGGTGGGGGGGTGGGGGGGGGGGGGGGGAGAGAGAGAGAGAGAGAGAGCGCGCACACACCTGCAAGGCACAGAACTAGGAGGACCAGAAATCTCACCTATACCACCAATCCAGATGCAGAAATAAGAGGAGGGGGCCTGGTTGGGGCCCTAATCCATCACTCAGCTTGGCGCGGGCAGGGAAGTCACGAGCCTGGCACCAGCCGCTGTGCTCCGGGGCCGCCTCCCCCCCTTGGGTGGCAGAAGGGCTGCAGGCTGAACCGTGACGTCCTGGGCCTGTGCTCCTCAACAGATGGCACTGTAAATCTGAAATATTCCACAGGAGAAAGACAAATGGGAATCGGCCAAGAAGGCTCGAAGCCTGGCATACGGAGTGAAATAAACAGAGGCCCGGCATCCTTATGGGGCCGTTCCTTCCTCCTGCTCTTAAATATCACACTTCTGAAGTCATCTCCCACTGGAACTCCCAGCAGCTGAATAGGTTCATAAACACAGTTCTCTCTGGGCAGAGGGAAACTGAGAACTAAGGCGGTTACCCTGATGCTTCCAGCCCACACTTAGGTCTGGGGACTGAACTTTTGAATGATTTCATCTGAGACCCCACTCTGGCCGATGACTCTCTGCACTTACCCCCTGCCCCATCATTGAGATAAAAACAATCCTTTCCCTAATCTTCTCGAATATTTGCTGACTGTGTGCTATATCCCTAGTCATTTATGCCTCCTTTATTGACCACCTCCTTGTTTTCATACACTGCGCTTGTGACTGAGGCCACAGACACAAATGATGGTAACTTGCCTTCAAGTTCTAGTTCACTGTCATGGACAGGTATTAAACAGGCTTATGAAACCAAAGAAAATGGTTAAAGGGCTCATTCTGCCCTTTAGCAGAGAGAGAAGCTCTTAATGTACTGATAAGATTTGGAGTCCAGTTATTATCCTATCAGTGTTTTAATGAGCCCATTTATGACAACTTTCAACAGAAGTGTTTCAGAATCTCTGGTTTGAGACTGATGTATATAGTTTAAAAATATTCCGAATGTTTTTATAGTATGCTTACAGAAAATAAAGTGCATCTCTTACTGATTATGCTGCAGCTCTGCCTGCCTTCTTGAACGCCAACTGCTTTGTTGCCTCTGGATCTTCAGGCACCCTGTTCCAGTTTCAGTGAGTGCTCTGCCCCTGTACCCTGTATGGTGGCCTCATTGCAGGCTCTCATGCATCAGCATAAATAGCATTTCTCCAGGGAGGCAGGATGTTGTAGTGGCTGAGTGAACTCGGCAGCAGTCCTGCCAGGATCGAAATTTGAATCTGCTACTTGCTAGCTATGTGATGTTAGGCAGATTACTTACCTGTTAATCAGTTTGCCCATTTAAAAGATGTGGGTTGTTACGATAGCTACCCCATAAGATGGTTAGGAGATTTAAATTAGAAAATATGGGAAGTGTTTACAGTAGCACTCAATAAGCATTAATTTTTATTGTTCCCTCACTATCATATCTAAGTAGACTCCCTCCTGACACTTCGTTACTCTCTTCTCTTTTTTGGTATGGCACACATAGCTACAGCAATCATGTAAGGCAATTCTTTGTTTATTTGCCTGTTAATTATCTGTCTTCTCCAGTACGCTGTAAGCTCCACAAGGCTCTTTTATTAAACAAAGTATCCCCAGCACCTAGTATAGTACTTGGATATAGTAGATGCTCCATGAGTATTTGTGTTTTTTTAAAAATTTTTAATTTATTTTTGGCTGTGTTGGGTCTTCATTGCTACACATGGGCTTTCTCTAGTTGTGGCGAGCGGGGGCTACTCTTTGTTGTGGTGCGCAGGCTTCTCGTTGGGTGGCTTCTCTTGTTGCGGAGCACAGGCTCTAGGTGCAAGGGCTTCAGTAGTTGCAGTGTGTGTGCTCTAGGGAGCATGGGCTTAGTTGCTCCGTGGCATGTGGGATCTTCCCGGACCATCGAACCCGGGTCCCCTGCATTTGCAGGTGGATTCTTAACCACTGCGCCATCAGGGAAGTCCCATAAATATTTGTGGAACAAGAGAATGAATGAACAAATAAACGCAAGCTCAACCAAAACATCCTTGGATGATGGGCATATATGGAAGATAAAGTGAGAAAGTTTCGTAGTGGATGTGAATTTTTTTTTAAGTTGTGGATGGATCTTTGAAATATGCTGCTTGGAAATCATTCTGTCATGGTTTCCTAACAATGGAGAGTTCTGATGGCCAGACAGAATTTCACAAATTTTCCCATGTCATAATGGGCTACTGGAGATTTTCTACTGGGACAATTATGAAATATAACACGTCCCCAAAGGGAAAATGATATCTGGATCTTTTTCGGATACAGGTAGGAAGGTTTCATTGAATCTTCCTAATGAAAATCAATCACCTAAAAATGAAATTAAGTTGATGCATCTAACTATTCAATCCAACTTGCTTATTAGCAAAAGCACCCAATCCACGACCGGGATCCCTGTTGCTAAGTTGCCTCAAAAAACAAATTGATTAATGGATTTTCTTTTTCCTAATGGCCTTTCAAGTAAGCAGGTCAAGTAACTACGATTTCATTAGGGCCCCTCTAGTCAGTGATAGATGTGCAATTTGGTTCCAAACACCCAATTTATAGATTGGCCTAAGCCCCACAGAATTGATTGTGTTGGCAGGATTTTAGAAGTCTGTGCATTGTCATTAACTATCCTTAAGGAATTTGGGGTCAGGAAGGGGAGTAGGAAGCTCTGCTGAGAAGCAAACACTTGCCCATTTCAGTGAAATGAAGCACTCCCTCTTTCACCCTAAAATCAAAATCACAATATATATTAAAATTGTGTATTAATGTCACTATTTTTTTATATGAACTTCTTAAGTGGAGAATTGGGAACCAGCAAGATATAGTCATACATTGATGAGAGATTTGGAAATAACAAAGGAGATGATAGTGAAACCTAGAGGCTGAAATTTGATATGGAAAAGTATTTTTGGTAAACGGTCAAGTCTTCAACTGACCTCTTCATTTTGGTACCAGTAAGACTGTAAGGGGTTATAATATTAGGATGGTAAAACTAAAGATAAACATATATTTATCTATATACATATATGTATCTCTATATCTGTGTCTGTTATCTAAGTTTATATCCATGTCTGTGTATATCTATATCATCTATCTATATATAATGGTGGCTCATATTGTGAACCAATATAGTAGGTATATATAAAATGCACTTATTTTATATAGTAGCAGGGAACTGAAACTGGGAAGATAGCTCAAAGACCAGTGATGGAAAATTAGGACCAAGGAAGTAACTGTAGGTGAAGAAACCCGAGTTGCCACAACCAAAGGTACTCAATGTAGGTAATACCTGGAGGATCCAGAGGAACTTAATTATATAAGATAACCCAATATCTGAAACAGTTTCAGAAATTATAGTTTTCCTCTGAATTTCCAGGTTTGGTTGAAAATCAATAAATAATGACCAAGGTAGCTTTCTTTAAAGGATAGACAGTGTCAAGTGCATTTTTTTTCATTTAATTTTTATTAAAACGTTTTTTTAAACATCTTTATTGGAGTATATTTGCTTTACAATGGTGTGTTAGTTTCTGCTTTATAACAAAGTGAGTCAGCTATACATAAACATATATCCCTATATCCCTTCCTCTTGCGTCTCCCTCCCACCCTCCCTATCCCACTGCTCTGGGTGGTCACGAAGTACCCAGCTGATCTCCCTGTGCTATGCAGCTGCTTCCCACTAGCTATCTATTTTACATTTGGTAGTGTATGTATGTCCATGCCACTCTCACTTCGTCCCAGCTTACCCTTTCTCCTCCCTGTGTCCTGAAGTCCATTCTCTATGTCTGCGTCTTTATACCTGTCCTGCCCCTAGGTTCATCAGAACCATTTTTTTTCTTAGAATCCATATATATGTGTTAGCATATGGTATTTGTTTTCCTCTTTCTGACTTAGTATGACAGACTCTAGGTCCATCCACCTCACTACAAATAACTCAATTTCGTTTCTTTTTATGGCTGAGTAATATTCCATTGTATATATGTGCCACATCTTCTTTATCCATTCATCTGTCGATGGATACTTAGGTTGATTCCATGTCCTGGCTATTGTAAATAGAACTGCGATGAACATTGTGGTACATGACTCTTTTTTTTTTGCGGTACGCGGGCCTCTCACTGTTGTGGCCTCTTCCGTTGCAGAGCACAGGCTCCAGACACGCAGTCTCAGCGGCCATGGCTCATGGGCCTAGCTGCTCCGTGGCATGTGGGATCTTCCCGGACCGGGACATGAACCCGTGTCCCCTGCATCGGCAGGCAGACTCTCAACCAATGTGCCACCAGGGAAGCCCACATGACGCTCTTTGAATTACGGTTTTCTCAAGGTATATGCCCAGTAGTGGGATTGCTGGGTTGTATGGTAATTCTATATTTAGTTTTTTAAGGAACCTCCATACTGTTCTCGATAGTGGCTGTATCAATTTACATTCCCACCAACAGTGCAAAAGGGTTCCCTTTTCTCCACACCCTCTCCAGCATTTATTGTTTGTAGATTTTTTGATGGCCATTCTGACTGGTATGAGGTGATACCTCATTGTAGTTTTGATTTACATTTCTCTAATGATTAGTGATGTTGAGCATCCTTTTATGAGTTTGTTGACAATCTGTATATCTTCTTTGGAGAAATGTCTGTTTAGGTCTTCTGCCCATTTTTGGATTGGGTTGTTTGGTTTTCTAATATTGAGCTGCATGAGCTGTTTATAAATTTTGGAGATTAATCCTTTGTCCATTGATTCTTTGGCAAATATTTTCTCCCGTTCTGAGGGTTGTCTTTTTATCTTGTTTCTGGTTTCCTTTGCTGTGCAAAAGCTTTGAAGTTTCATTAGGTCCCATTTGTTTATTTTTGGTTTTATTTCCCTTACTCTAGGAGGTGGATCAAAAAAGATCTTGCTGTGATTTATGTCAAAGAGTGTTCTTCCTATGTTTTCCTCAAAGAGTTTTATAGTGTCCGGTCTTACATTTAGGCCTTTAATCTATTTTGAGTTTATTTTTGTGTATGGTGTTAGGGAGTGTTCTAATTTCATTCTTTTACATGTAGCTGTCCAGTTTTCCCAGGACCATTTATTGATGAGGCTGTCTTTTCTCCATTGTATATCCTTGCCTCCTTTGTCATAGATTAGTTGACCATAGGGGCGTGGGTTTATCTCTGGGCTTTCTATCTTGTCCATTGATCTATGTTTCTGTTTTCATGCCAGTACCATATTGTCTTGATTACTGTAGCTTTGTAGTATAGTCTAAAGTCAGGGAGTCTGATTCCTCCAGCTCCGTTTTTTTCCCTCAAGACTGCTTTGGCTATTTGGGGTCTTTTTGTCTACATACAAATTTTAAGATTTTGTTCTAGTTCTGTAAAAAATGCCATTGGTAATGTGATAGGGATTGCATTGAATCTGTAGATTGCTTTGGGTAGTACAGTCATTTTCACAATATTGATTCTTCCAATCCAAGAATGTGGTATATCTCTCCATCTGTTGGTATCACCTTTAATTTCTTTCATCAGTGTCTTATAGTGTTCTACATACAGGTCCTTTGTCTTAGGTAGGTTTATTCCTAGGTATTTTATTCTTTTTCTTGCAGTGGTAAATGGGAGTGTTTTCTTAATTTCTCTTTCAGATTTTTCATCATTAGTGTATAGGAATGCAAGTGATTTCTGTGCATCAATTTTGTATCCTGCTACTTTACCAAATTCATTGACTAGCTCTAGTAGATTTCTGGTAGCATCTTTGGGATTGTCTATTTTTGTATCATGTCATCTGCAAACAGTGACAGCTTTACTTCTTCTTTTCCAATTTGGATTCCTTTTATTTCTTTTTCTTTTCTGATTGCTGTGGCTAAAACTTCCAAAACTATGTTGAATAAGAGTGGTGAGAGTGGGCAACCTTGTCTTGTTCCTGATCTTAGTGAAAATGCTTTCAGTTTTTCACCATTGAGAATGATGTTGGCTGTGGGTTTGTCATATATGGCCTTTATTATGTTGAGGAAAGTTCCCTCTATGCCTACTTTCTGGAGGGTTTTTATCATAAATGGTGTTGAATTTTGTCGAAAGCTTTCTCTGCATCTATTGAGATGATCATATGGTTTTTCTCCTTCAATCTGTTAATATGTTATCACATTGATTATTTTGCGTATATTGAAGAATCCTTGCATTCCTGGAATAAACCCCACTTGATCATGGTGTATGATCCTTTTAATGTGCTGTTGGTTTCTGTTTGCAAGTATTTTGTTGAGGATTTTTGCATCTATGTTCATCAGTGATATTGGCCTGTAGTTTTCTTTCTTTGTGACACCCTTGTCTGATTTTGGTATCAAGGTGATGGTGGCCTCGTAGAATGAGTTTGGGAGTGTTCCTCCCTCTGCTATATTTTGGAAGAGTTTGAGAAGGATAGGTGTTAGCTCTTCTCTAAATGTTTGATAGAATTAGCCTGTGAAGCCATCTGGTCCTGGGCTTTTGTTTGTTGGAAGATAGTTAATCACAGTTTAAATTTCAGTGCTTGTGATTGGTCTGTTCATATGTTGTCTTTCTTCCTGATTCAGTCTTGGCAGGTTGTGCATTTCTAAGAATTTGTCCATTTCTTCCAGGTTGTGCATTTTATTGGCATAGAGTTTCTTGTAGTAATCTCTCATGATCTTCTGTATTTCTGCAGTGTCAGTTGTTACTTCTCCTTTTTCATTTCTAATTCTATTGATTTGAGTCTTCTCCCTCTTTTTCATGATGAGTCAGGCTAATGGTTTCTCAATTTTGTTTATCTTCTCTGAGAACCAGCTTTTAGTTTTATTGATCTTTGCTATCGTTTCCTTCATTTCTTTTTCATTTATTTCTGATCTGATTTTTATGATTTCTTCCTTCTGCTAACTTTGGGTTTTTTTTGTTCTTCTTTCTCTAATTGCTTTAGGTGCAAGGTTAGGTTGTTTATTCGAGATGTTTCCTGTTTTTTAAGGTCGGATTGTATTGCTATAAACTTCCCTCTTAGAACTGCTTTTGCTGCATCCCATAGATTTTAGGTCGTTGTGTCTCCATTGTCATTTGTTTCTAGGTATTTTTTAATTTCCTCTTTGATTTCTTCAGTGATCACTTCGTTATTAAGTAGTGTGTTGTTTAGCCTCCATGTGTTTGTATTTTTTACAGATCTTCCTGTAACTGATATCTAGTCTCATAGCGTTGTGGTCGGAAAAGATACTTGAAACAATTTCAGTTTTCTTAAATTTACCAAGGCTTGATTTGTGACCCAAGATATGATCTATCCTGACAAATGTTCCATGAGCATTTGAGAAGAGAGTGTATTCTGTTGTTTTTGGATGGAATGTCCTATAAATATCAATTAAGTCCATCTTGTTTAATGTGTCATTTAAAGCTTGTGTTTCCTTATTTATTTTCATTTTGGATGATCTGTCCATTGGTGAAAGTGGGGTGTTAAAGTCCCCTACTATGATTGTGTTACTGTCGATTTCCCCTTTTATGGCTGTTAGCATTTGCCTTATGTATTGAGGTGCTCCTGTGTTGGGTGCATAAATATTTACAATTGTTATATCTTCTTCTGGGGTTGATCCCTTGATCATTATGTAGTGACCTTCTTTGTCTCTTGTAGTAGTCTTTATTTTAAAGTCTATTGTCTGATTTGAGAATTGCTACTCCAGCTTTCTTTTGATTTCCGTTTGCATGGAATATGTTTTTCCATCCCCTCACTTTCAGGCTGTATGTGTCCCTAGGTCTGAAGTGGGTCTCTTGTAGACAGCACATATACAGGTCTTGTGTTTGTGTCCATTCAGCCAGTTCATACCTTTTGGTTGGAGCACTTAATCCATTTACATTTAAGGTAATTATCAGTATGTATGTTCCTATTACCATTTTCTTAATTGTATTGGGTTTGTTATTGTGGGTCTTTTCCTTCTCTTGTGTTTCCTGCCTAGAGCAGTTCCTTTAGCATTTATTGTAAAGCTGATTTGGTGGTGCTGAATTCTCTTAGCTTTTGCTTGTCTGTAAAGCTTTTAATTTCTCCGTTGAATCTGAATGAGACCACTGCTGGGTAGCAAAGTCTTGCTTGTAGGTTTTTCCCTTTCATCACTTTAAATATGTCCTACCAGTCCCTTCTGGCTTGCAGAGTTTCTGCTGAAGGATCAGCTGTTAACCTTATGGGGATTCCCTTGTATGTTATTTGTTGCTTTTCCCTTGCTGCTTTTAATATTTTTTCTTTGTATTTAATTTTTTAATAGTTTGATTAATATGTGTCTTGGCTTGTTTCTGCTTGGATTTATCCTGTATGGAACTCTCTGTGCTTCCTGGACTTGATTGACTATTTCCTTTCCCATATTAGGGAAAGTTTCAACTGTAATATTTTCAAATACTTTCTCAGTCCCTTTCTTTTTCTCTTCCTTTTAGACTCCTGTAATTCAAATGTTGGTGCCTTTAATGTTGTCCCAGATGTCTCTGAGACTGTTCTCAATTCTTTTCAGTCTTTTTTCTTCTGCCTTGCAGTAGTTATTTCCACTGTTTCATCTTCCAGGTCACTTATCTGTTCTTCTGCCTCAGTTATCCTTTCTTTGATTCCTTCTAGAGAATTTTTAATTTCACTTATTGTGTTGTTCATCATTGTTTGTTTGCTGTTTAGTTCTTCTAGGTCCTTGTTAAACGTTTCTTGTATTTATTCTATTTCCAAGATTTTGGATCATCTTTACTATCATTACTCTGAATTCTTTTTCAGGTAGACTGCCTATTTCCTCTTCATTTGTTTGGTCTGGTGGGTTTTTACCTTGCTCCTTCATCTGCTGTGTGTTCCTCTGTCTTGTCATTTTGCTTAACTTACTGTGTTTGGCGTCTCCTTTTCGCAGGCTGCAGGTTCGTAGTTCTCGTTTCTTTTGGTGTCTGCCCCCAGTAGCTAAGGTTGGTTCAGTGGGTTTTGTAGGCTTCCTGGTGGAGGGGACTAGTGCCTGTGTTCTGGTGGATGAGGCTGGGATATTGCCTTTCTGGTGGGCAGGACCGTGTCCGGTGGTGTGTTTTGGTGTGTCTGTGACCTTATGATTTTAGTCAGCCTCTCTGCTAATGGGTGGGTTTGTGTTCCTGTCTTATTAGTTGTTTGGCATAGGGTGTCCAGCAGTGTAGCTTGCTGATTGTTGAGTGGAGCTGGGTTTTAGCGTTGAGATGGAGATCTCTGGGAGAGCTTTCACCACTTGATATTTCGTGGATTTGGGAGGTCTCTGATGGACCAGTGTCCTGAACTCGGCTCTCTCACCTCAGAGGCACAAGCTTGACACCCAGCTGGAGCACCAAGACCCTGTTAGCCACACGGCTCAGAAGAAAAGGGAGGAATAAACAAATAAATAAATAAACAAACAAACAAATAAATGTTATTAAAAGTAATTAAAAAAATTTTAAAATAAAAGAAAGAAGAGAGCAACTGAGCGAAAAAACAAATCCACCAATGATAACAAGTGCTAAAAACTATAATAAGAAAAAAAAAAAACAAAGAAAAGCCCCAAAAAACAAACAAAAAATGGACAGACAGAACCCTAGGACAAATTGTTAAAGCAAAGCTATACAGACAAAATTACACAAGGAAGCATACAGATACATGCTCACAAAAAGACAAAAGGTGAAAAAAAATATATCGTTGCTCCCAAAGTCCACTGCCTCAATTTTGGGATGATTCGTTGTCTATTCAGGTATTCCAGAGATTTAAGGTAAATCACGTTGATTGTGGAGATACAATGTGCGGCTCCTGAGGCTGCTGGGAAAGATTTCCCTTTCTCTTCTTTATCCACACAGCTCCTAGGGTTCAGCTTTGGATTTGGCCCCGCCTCTGCGTGTAGGTCATTTGAGGGCGTCTGTTCTTTGCTCAGACAGGACGGGGTTAAAGTAGCAGCTGATTCGGGGGCTCTGGCTCACTCAGGAGGGTGCAGTATGGGGCGAGCCTGCGGCGGCAGAGGCCGGTGAGACGTTGCAATAGCCTGAGGCATGCCGTGTGTTCTCCCGGGGAAGTTGTCCCTGGATCACGGGACACTGGCAGTGGCGGGCTGCACAGGCTCCTGTGAGGGGTGTGTGGACAGTGACCTGTGCTCACACACAGGCTTCTTGGTGGCGGCAGCAGCAGCCTTAGCGTTTCATGCTCATCTCTGGGATCTGCGTTGACAGCCCCGGCTCACGCCCATCTCTGGAGCTTGTTTAGGCGGTGCTCTGAATCCCCTCTCCTCGTGCACCCCGAAACAATGGTCTCTTGCCTCTTAGGCAGTTCCAGACTTTTCCCCGGACTCCCTCCCGGCTAGCTGTGATGCACTAGCCCCCTTCAGGCTGTGTTCACGCCGCCAACCCCAGTCGTCTCCCTGGGATCTGACCTCTGAAGCCCGAGCCTCAGCTCCCAGCCCCAACCTGTCCCGGCGGGTGAGCAGAAAAGCCTCTCGGGCTGGTGAGTGCTGGTCGGCACCGATCCTCTGTGCTGGAATCTCTCTGCTTTGCCCTCTGCACTTCTGTTGCTGTGCTCTCTTTCGTGGCTTCAAAGCTTCCTCCCCGACCACCCCCCCCACCGTCTCCTCCAGTGAAGGGGCTTCCTAGTGTGTGGAAACTTTTCCTCCTTCACAGCTCCCTCCCAGTGGTGCAGGTCCCGTCCTTATTCTTTTGTCTCTGTTTTTTCTTTTTTCTTTTGCCCTACCCATGTACATGGGGAGTTTCTTGCCTTTTGGGAAGTCTGAGATCCTCTGTCAGCATTCAGTAGGTGTTCTGTAGGAGTTGTTCCACATGTAGGTGTATTTCTGATGTGTTTGTGGGGAGGAAGGCGATCTCCACGTCTCACTCCTCCGCCATCTTGAAGGTCTCCGATGATGCATCTTCAGAAACAAATTTGGTTCAGAAATTCATGGTGTGAAGTAGATAAAACAGAGCTGGTCTGAATGAATGATGTCTATCCCATCCCTTGGGAGTACCTGAGACATCTTTGAGTAGCTCTTAGGGCTCCAAGTTTGGCAACACCTCTGTGGTTCAGTGGCAGAACTTGTTAAAAAGTTAACCATCTGGCACCATCTGCCTTGTGAGGCTTGAGGCGGGGGCTGTAACTGAGTGAATCAAGAGCCACATGAGCAGGAAGGTGAATCAAGTACACAGGTCCCAGGTGGGTTATACTATTCTGTAAGAAGCATTCTCTTAACCCTTTGAGATTAAACTAATTAAAGAAAGCGAGAGTCAAACAATGATATTTGAGTTCATACAGATCTCCTAACTGTAACTGTAACTGTCATAAAGAAAGAAAGAGAAAGAAAGAAAGAAAGAAAGAAAGTGTGTTCTAGGGATAAAGGGAAGATTGGCTCAAAGTGTACATTTGGGTCCTCTGTAATGTATCCATTTTCTCTGCTTTCCCCATTCCTAGAAAAAAATTTCTTCCCCTTCCTTAATTTTTCCTTTTATCAGTGTGGGCTAGAAAAAAAGGGGAGTGATTAAGCAGGAAGAAAAATGGAAAAGAGACATTATGATGTAAGAGCCTAAAATTACAGCCCAGAATTATAAAATTTTGCGTTTAATTCCCAGTGTTGCCCTATAGTCACTGTGTGATTTTGAGGGAGTGATTCAATCTCTCTGTGACTCAGTTTCCTCAGTGGTAAAACAGGAATGATATTTATGGCAGGTGCTCAAATACATCACTGAGGGAACTAGATGAGATCTAAATAGTTTTGCCTCAGGCATGGTATATTGCCAGGACTTAGTAAACATTGGTGTTTACTATTTTCATTAGTACTACAATTGTATTATTGTCAAGAGGGGAATAAATGCAAGAGAACGAATACGGAACTTTTCTGAGGGCAAACCTATCAATCTTTTGCTTTTAGTAGCCTTCCTTAGAATGTTCACATTTTCTAAAGTACTTGCTTTTTTTAAAAAATCTTTTTGATGATTATTTAATAATAATACTAATAATGATAATTCTCTCATTCATACAGCATGGTGAAATTGTCAAAGTTGGACTGAATTATTTTGTAGAGTTTTTTGTTTGTTTGTTTTAACAATCTCATGCTCTACTGACTGAGACATCTGGGCTATACAGTTTTGTTTTTTTTAAATGTAAGTATTTGAATTTTCACAGCTTTCTTGAATTAGTGATTTATTCAACAAGTACTTGTTGAGTGGCTGTTATGTGCCAGCACTGTTCTAGTCACTTGGGAAACACAAAACAAAGATCCATGCTGTGAGGCCTAGCTAAACCCAAGATAACATAATCGTAAGTCATATTGTATGTTAGAAGGTAAATGCTATGGAAAAAGAGAAAAAGAGCAGGGCAAGGGGAGTTGGAATCACAGAGGCTGGGTTTTGTTTTGTTTTATTTTTAGTCACCAAATGCAACCCTTTGAACTCTGTGGGGCAGGCCCTAGTGTCTAGGGAAAGAGAACTAGATGCTGAAAGAGCTGATCTTTGGACCACTCTTTCCTGATTCTCTGTTCTATTGCCTTCCAGTGGGTCAGCTTTCCCTATTCCAGAAGCCTGATTTCTACCTGCTACCAATCCCAGCAAATCCACTTTTTGACAGGCCGGAAACAGGCCCATCCAATTATTCCCACCCACAGCCCAGCCGGAGGCAGATGAAAAGTGACATTCCAGATCGTGAACAATTCCTCTCCTCCCTGTGATTTTCTAGGATTACAGGCAAATGAGAGAACTCCATCTGGATGTTAGGTGGAGGCCTCTGGGTTTTCTAGCCCCTCTTGTAGGAATTCCAGCTTTCATTCCCAGGTGAGCTGCCAGAACACTCAAGTGTAAGGTAGCATTATCATTAATCTCCCAACCAGGGGTCCTATTAATGTGTCACTGAAACAACCTGTTTTCTTATACCTGTTCCCACCCCTTTCATATACTGGACATGTGTCAAAAAAAATCAAAGGCCATCCATATCTTATCTTACATTAGGAGGAGTCATGGCAGGACAGTCATGTCAAAAAGAATCGACTTATTGTCAACGTTTCTAATCTAACAATGTTAATGGAACCTTTAGACATCATTTCTCCTCATTTGTTTCTTAGATGCCTATCAAGGAGACAGTTGCAAGAGAGTTTCCAAGCTCTGGGGAGCCCTGTGTATGTGTATTAAATGACAGCACTCTAGGCTGCTTATTATAAAGGGATACAGGGGTAGGTGGGAGGATTGAGATCTTGGGGAGAAATCGTGCTTTTGGCAGGATGCCAAGGTAGTGAGAGACTCCAAGCAAGACTTCAGGCTCCAAGGTTAGCTATTGTTTCTCCTCTCTCCTGTCCTCTTCTCCAAAATTTTGCAGCACTACGTAACAAATATATATACTGAGGGAAGATTGCCTTTAAGACAGTTCCCAGTAGTATTTTAGATACCTTTCTCCCTTAATTCATACACGTAGTTTAGTTTTTTTTTCCTGAGGCAGAAGAGGAAATAGGGGAAGAAACCATTGGCTGGAGAATTTTCTAGGGCCTTCAGGAAGTATCTGGTGCTGGGTAGGGGGATATGCAGGTCAGGGCTGATCTTGGAGGAAACAGCTCCCAGATAACATGCTGTTGGCCATCCAGTACTGATCAGTAGTAACGAGATGACAGGTTGATATTAGTGAATAAATCAATAAGCCATTTCCCCATGTGGAGGTTACACAAATGCCTTGTCCTAACAGCATGAAACTATTGGAATTTTTCTTGGAAATGCCCAGAGGCTTTTACAGTAAGTCTCTTTCACATATGGATAATTCATCCTTCTTTCTCTTAAGACACTATGAATGTGCTCCTTAGGTCTGTAGTCTTTTTTTTTTTTTAACATCTTTATTGGAGTATAATTGCTTTACAATGGTGTGTACGTTTCTGCTTTATAACAAAGTGAATCAGTTATACATATGTTCCCATATCTCCCCTTTTCCGTCTCCCTCCCTCCCTCCCACCCTCCCTCCCTATCCCACCCCTCTAGGTGGTCACAAACCACCGAGCTGATCTCCCTGTGCTATGCGGCTGCTTCCCACTAGCTATCTATTATATGTTTGGTAGTGTATATATGTCCATGCCACTCTCTCACTTTGTCACAGCTTACCCTTCCCCCTCCCCATATCCTCAAGTCCATTCTCTAGTAGGTCTGTGTCTTTATTCCTGTCTTACCCCTAGGTTCTTCATGACCTTTCTTTTTTTTTTTTTTTTCTTAGATTCCATATATATGTGTTAGCATACGGTATTTGTTTTTCTTTCTGACTGACTTCACTCTGTATGACAGACTCTAGGTCCATCCACCTCACTACAGATATCTCAATTTCGTTTCTTTTTATGGCTAATATTCCATTGTATATATGTGCCACATCTTTATCCCTTCATCTGATGATGGACACTTAAGTTGCTTCCATGTCCTGGCTATTGTAAATAGAGCTGCAGTGAACATTTTGGTACATGACTCTTTTTGAATTATGGTTTTCTCGGGGTATATGCCCAGTAACGGGATTGCTGGGTCATATGGTAGTTCTATTTTTAGTTTTTTAAGGAACCTCCATACTGTTCTCCATAGTGGCTGTATCAATTTACATTCCCACCAGCAGTGCAAGAGGATTCCTTTTTCTCCACACCCTCTCCAGCATTTGTTTCTAGATTTTTTGATGATGGCCGTTCTGACCGGTGTGAGATGATATCTCATTGTAGTTTTGATTTGCATTTCTCTAATGATTAATGATGTTGAGCATTCTTTCATGTGTTTGTTGGCAATCTGTATATCTTCTTTGGAGAAATGTCTTTTTAGGTCTTCGGCCCATTTTTGGATTGGGTTGTTTGTGTTTTTGTTATTGAACTGCATGAGCTGCTTGTAAATCTTGGAGATGAATCCTTTGTCAGTTGCTTCATTTGCAAATATTTTCTCCCATTCTGAGGGTTGTCTTTTGGTCTTGTTTATGGTTTCCTTTGCTGTGCAAAAGCTTTGACATTTCATTCGGTCCCATTTGTTTATTTTTGTTTTTATTTCCATTACTCTAGGAGGTGGGTCAGAAAGGATCTTGCTGTGATTTATGTCATAGAGTGTTCTGCCTATGTTTTCCTCTAAGAGTTTGATAGTGTCTGGCCTTACATTTAGGTCTTTAATCCATTTTGAGTTTATTTTTGTGTATGGTGTTAGGGAGTGATCTAATCTCATACTTTTACATGTACCTGTCCAGTTTTCTCAGCACCACTTATTGAAGAGGCTGTCTTTTCTCCACTGTATATTCTTGCCTCCTTTATCAAAGATAAGGTGACCATATGTGCGTGGGTTTATCTCTGGGCATTCTATCCTGTTCCATTGATCTATATTTCTGTTTTTGTGCCAGTACCATACTGTCTTGATTACTGTAGCTTTGTAGTATAGTCTGAAGTCAGGGAGCCTGATTCCTCCAGCTCCATTTTTCGTTCTCAAGGTTGCTTTGGCTATTCGGGGTCTTCTGTGTTTCCATACAAATTGTGAAATTTTTTGTTTTAGTTCTGTGAAAAATGCCAGTGGTAGTTCGATAGGGATTGCATTGAATCTGTAGATTGCTTTGGGTAGTAGAGTCATTTTCACAATGTTGATTCTTCCAATCTAAGAACACGGTATATCTCTCCATCTATTTGTATCATCTTTAATTTCTTTCATCAGTGTCTTATAATTTTCTGCATACAGGTCTTTTGTCTCCTTAGGTAGGTTTATTCCTAGATATTTTATTCTTTTTGTTGCAGTGGTAAATGGGAGTGTTTTCTTAATTTCACTTTCAGATTTTTCATCATTAGTGTATAGGAATGCCAGAGATTTCTGTACATTAATTTTGTATCCTGCTACTTTACCAAATTCATTGATTAGCTCTAGTAGTTTTCTGGTAGCATCTTCAGGATTCTCTATGTATAGTATCATGTCATCTGCAAACAGGGACAGCTTAGGTCTGTAGTCTTAATCAAGCCCACTCAAAGGCAGTTGAACTTTGTCCAGTCAGCATGATTCAGCAAGATACAACTGTCAACTGTGTGTAAAGTACTTTCATAGGCTTCAGGGGCTACTCGCTATTTGGGGAAACGCTCTGCACCAAACACCTTCTCCATGGGGATCCCTCCTGTATAACTCCTGGAGGAAGGTAGTACTCTGCCTTCCACTTCCACATAGGAAGCTCATAGGATCTATATTCTCCTCTTACCAACTCCTGGCAGCTAGAGATTGGGCTGATACACGCTCAGCCAACTGGATGTTCCTGCCTGGCTTTTTGGGTTGTAGGCTGCGATATGAACTTGGAGGGAATTATTCATGGTGGTGGCACCTTGTGGCAGTGGCTGCAGCTTTCGGTGGTGATGGCACTGGTATCTAGCAGTGGATATGTTCTTCCCAGGTGTTTCTCTTGTGGACAACTGTGGATCCCTTGGCTCTGGCTTGTTTTCCAGGTTTTTTGAATTTTGGGGCTAGTACTTTGAGTCACCTGACAACTTCCTAAAAGTACCTTTCCACTTAAGTTAGCTAGAGTTGGTTTCCAACCATTAGAGAAAGTTTATCTTATTTAAGACCTATTTTAGTACTGGGATGCCAGATGTCACTTTCTACATTTTATTAAAGGAGAAGGCTGAGGCTTGGCAGGGTGAGTAATTTGCCAGTGTTTTCACTAGTGAGTGGCAGAGTTGAGACTTGAAGTGAGCCTGTGTGACCCGTGGAGGCAAGGTTTATGTCTTATTTAATGTAATAAGTCCAGGACCTGGCAGAGGACCAGACTCTCAAGAATATTAGGACTCCGCAAGCAACCTACAGGATACATTATTATCTCTCTTTGATGAGAGAAAGAGACTGTTATCTGCAGTACATTAGGGCCTTTCTAAAACAGAACTGTTTGTTTTTCAGGAGAATAGGCTTAGGAAAGCTGGAGCACAACCACACCTATCCAAATCGATTGCATTATTCACTGTTCTTGAAGATGACCATAGCAGGGAAGGGCTTTGTGGGAAATAAAGACTACAAAGTGGGGAGGGTGGAATGTCATTAATTCAATTAATTTAGTTTTTAGGGAACATGCATAGACTGTCACTCTGTGCTGGCTAGGCGTCTGGCATATATCTTTCTCATTTCATCCTAGCAATAATTAACAATATGATGTAGGTGCTATTATTGCCCTTATTTTATAGGTAAGAAATCTGAGACTTAGACTTTCTAAGTTCTTGCCCCAGAGTCACGGCCAGTAAGCCACAACACCAGGTTTGATTGACATCATGGCCCAAGCTCCTGACCAATATATTATAACAGTGGGGCTTGTTGACACTTGGTTCTGGTGATTGTTGATGATAATTGACTGCTTTTGAGCACATTTCATTTAAAAAAAATGTAAAGAATAGCTTATGTTATTCCAAGGTCTTTGAGAGAGATACCCTTCCTCCACTATTTTTATTTTTTGTGGGAGAAAGCTGAAATTTGGAAGACTTGGCAAAGAGAGTGTTAATGTGCTAACATCAAATGAATTCCATGGATTTTCTATTCATTAAGTCTCATTTCCCTGCACATAACTCACCTCTGCTTGGTTATACTACTCCAGGGTATGCTAGTAAAAGGGGGAAAAACGGGAAGCCAGCCAGAAAGAGGTGTTTTTGGCTACAAAAATCAGCTTACACCTACCAACAAAGAGTAACAGAAAGGCTTTGCCAAACAGTAAATATCAAGTTCATTGCCTAAGCCCCAGAAGAAAACATATTAAGCAATTTATGATACCTTTTTGAGTCTGTGGTCATCTGATACTACTTGGCTGTGAATTTTGGGACTTGCAATTCAGCATTTGGGAGGTGAATCAAAGCAAAAACTCTGGTCATTTCACAGCTTGGCTGGAGTATTGGGGGGATGGCAAAATGTGAGTCCCCTTTGCCTTAGATGATGAAATGTACATTTATTTATTCATTTGCTGAATTAATTTACTAAGTACCTAACTAGGTACCAGGCAATCTTTTACCTCTGGGGATAAAGCAGTTGCCTAGACTTGCAATATCCTTCTCTTACAGAGCTTACAGTCTAGCCAGGGAAGATGGATAAATTAAGAAAACAAATAAATGAATAATTTCAGAGAGTGATAAGTGGCTTGAAGAATACAAATCAACTGCTGCAATGGAGGATGACAGGTGGAGAGGGAATAATTGAGATTGGATGGCCTGGAAGGTCTCCCTGTGGCCTGAATGTTAAGAAAAAGCCAGCCAAAGATTCTTGAGCAAAACATTCTGCACAGGAGGTGCAAAGGAGACGACAGAAACTGAACATGTCAACAGAGCAGATTGTGAAGGGCCTTCATTCATGTTCAAGAGCAATGAGAGGCTCTTGGGAGTATTTCATTGATTGAAGACTCCTTGGGCAGTCTCAGTAGAGGGTGATTTGGAGAGGCTAGGAATAAAAGTAGGGAGAAAGTATAGAGCATGGTAGCCAGACTACAGAAGTGTCACTGTTGCTGGGCAGGAGTGTGTATGTCCTAAAGTATATTCAGAGTGGTTTTCAACCCTGGCTGCATACTTAAGTTACATTTGAAACTTCTTAGGAATATAGCTACCTGGGATTAAACCCTGAATATGGTGATTCAGCAGATCTGGGAAACACATCTGTCTTTCAAGAAACAAACGACAGGAGATTTCGAAGCCTAGCCAGGGTTGAGAACCACTGGTTTAAAAGTATTTTCACATTCACCACTTCTTTTGATATTCCTATAATCTGTGAGGTAGTTGCTGTTGCTGCCCCCATTTCATGGATGAGAACCCTGAGGCTTGTAGGGAGAAAGTGACTTATTTAAGATTACCTAGTGAGCAGAAGCCAGAATTTATTTCTCTGTATGCAAACCTGATGCTCTTCATCTTACCCTACCACATATCCCTGAAAGTAACCAGCAGGTAGATTAGTATCTTTAAAAATCCAAGATAGAGAAGGGTGCTTAACATCAGTAAGCAGCCAGCATAATGGAAATTTGGAGAGGAAGTGGGAGCCCATGGCTGGAGGTGAAGTATGGAGGTATTCCTACCTGGTGCCAGTTAGGAAGATGGATCAGATAGCATGGAATCTGAAAAGATGGTTAAAACAGGTTTGAGGGGATAAATGGTGGAAAGTTTGGAGGGAAGAATATGTGATTAGCTGTGGGGAGGTGAAGATGCTTCCATGAGCCAGTACTCTAGTGTCTGTTGTTTTTTGGCTGTTAAGCACCTCTTCCAATTTCTTTTTGGTGAAGAAGAGTTGGGGATTACTTCTCCATTGGCTCTTCTACCAAGATGCTTTGAGTTGCCTGGACCCTGTTCATTTTAAGGTTTTTCAACTTTCCCTTTAATCCTGAGATACCTCTACATCTTCTAACAAATCCCCTTCGCTGTAGGTGTCCAGAACCAGCTTCCATTGCTTTCAACAAAGTACTCCTGATGCTGTTTGATACGGTGACCATTTAGAGAAGGAGGTCTGGGTGTGCAATTCTCTAAATTGGCAAGCAGGCTAATTTGGCGTTCTCCTGCCCTACTTTCCAACCTCTCTACACCTCTCTCTGGTTTCAGCTCTCGTGAAGATCACTGACTTCTTCTCTGGGATGCATGCCTTCCATTTATTTGCAATGAAATGACTGTCAACAGGGAGAGACAATGGATACTCAAGAAGGGTCATTCCTTTAATCCGTTCTTCATTTAGCAGCCAGAGTGATTTTTTCAAAATGGAAATCTGATCATGGCACTCCCCTGCTTAAAACTCTTCAGTGGCTTCCTGTGCACCTAGGATAATGATGAGCCCGTAAAGTGCCTGCAAGGCCCCCGGAGATGTGTCGCTTACCAGGATTCAACTTCATCTTGCTCTGCCTTTGATATCCATGCCCCAACCACACATACATTTTTGTAGTTCCATGTAGGTACAGTGCTCCAGCTACCACAGGGCATTTGAACATTCTTTTTCTTCACTCTAAAAACCCTTCCTTTCCCATTTTACCTGGTTAATTTTTTCTTTATACTTCAGAAATCTATCACTTCCCCAGATAGGCCTTGTCTGATCATCCTGACTAGGTTAAATCCCCGTTCTTGCCTCCTTTTCCTTCTCAGTGCCCCCTCCTCAAGGCATCAGACACATCTCATTTGAAGCACCAGTCACAATGGCAATCTCACACTTTGTGTGTGTGTTTCCTTATATTTGATGAATGTTTAGGCTCCCACTAGTCTGTAAATTTTGTGAAACCAGGCCCCTGATAGTTTTTTTTTTTCTTTTCATCATTGTGGATTGTGTTCCAAGTCCACAGCACAATGCTTGGTACATAATGATAAGAATGGTAATAACAATAAAAATAACAATAGTAGCTACCATTTTCATACTGTGGACTGTTTTAAGCTCCTTACATGTATTAAATCCTTTTGTCCTCTCAGCAACCTTATGAGGTAGGTTCCACCAGTATTCCCATTTAAATATAGGGAAGCAGAGATACAGAGAGGTTATATGATGTTATAAATGTTACACAGCTAAAAAGTATTGGAGCTGAGATGAAAACCTACTCAATTTGGTTCAAAAGTTGGCATTTTAAACTATAATGCTATCTTTCCTTTGTGTATAATAGGTGTTCAATAAGTGTTTGTTAAATGAAGAAATGAATGAAGTTATGAATAAAAGAGCACATTACTCCAGAAATCTGGAATAAAATTCCGGAGGCCTGAGTTATGTCTCAATTCTGTGCCTGACACCTCTGTGTAATTTCATCCTTGAAGACCTCCATTCCTTTTGTGTGAACAGGGGAAGTGAGACAGACAAGCATTAAGCACAAACAATCTGTGACTCCAAGCTGGCATGACTTAAAAGGCTACATCTGGATTCAGCTCTTGGGCTTTGAAACCTTAAAACAAAAATGACCAAGGTAGAGAGCTTGTTTCCTAGATCATAAGGGAATTGAGGGCCCCTGAGAGATGAAACAATAAATGGAAAGACCATCTGAATGGAACATGTATCACACTTCCAGACCAAGCAAACAGGAAGTTGTAGGCCTTTCTCTGCCTATCATTCTAGGTATCGCACAAGGTGGGATTTAGGGGATAATTATCAACAATCACTTCCTTCTTGAGATTCATTATTAGCAGTTGTGAATGCCTGCTGGAGAAACCACTGAGTTAATTTTCCCCTTTCCTAATGTAGTTATACAAAAGTCTCATTGCATTAATACTCTTGCAATTGTGCTGTAACTGAAGCCTCAGAAAACAGCACACCAGGGATCCAGAGCCTTGCAAACAAGTCTCCCTAAGCCTGCATGAAAATGCAGATGTGCTCCTCTGCTGCTAGTTAAGTTGGCTGGGACATTAATGCATGCCTCCTACAGCATTTCAGACCTAGGCCCCCATCCCCACCCCCAAAGCTGCCACCCGGGTCCTATGTGCCTCCTAAACCCTTGGCTGTGGCGGTTGGGACATTTTATTGAGGCAGCTTTACTGGAAGGATCCAATTACAGGGAATGGCAAGTTAGATTCAGTGCCCCGGTTAACAATGCTGTGGAGAACGCTGAGGTTCCTTTAGCCCTTCCTGGTATGAAAAAAATGAACAGAGGTAATGACAAACAGCCCCCTGAGATGGCTGCCGCTTCTGGACATGAACACTCCACTAGGTTTTTTAAAAAAACTTTATATTTTTATTCATAAAAAACAATACATCATAGTTGCAGACGAAAAAAGTCAAACAATAGAAGTAGAGTAAAAAGTAAACGTCTCCCCTCCTACCCTTAAAATCCCACATACTTCCCCCGAGGTAAGCACTGTTTTCAGTTTGTTGCTTATCCTTCCAGATCTTTCTTTATTGCATTTACAAACAAAATTATATTATACTTTAACAATATCTGTCCACATTTTTCTGCAACTTTATTTTTTGCCTTAACAATACATCATGGGTATTTTCCACATCAATGCATACAAGTCTACTTTATTCTTTTTAACTGATGCTTTGCGATTCCTAGTAGGTCTATATTACATTTTTCTTAAGCAGTTCCTCTTGTTGATCCATATTTAGATGCTCCCCAAATTTTGGCTATTATAAATGATGTTGTGATGAATATCTTTGTAGTTTCTTTGAACACGCTGTGCACACATGAAAGAGTTTCTGTAGAAACTCGGGTTATTCGGAGTATTAAATGAAAATATTACTTCTAGGACGGTCAAGTTCAGGTTTCCTCTAGAGCTTGGATAAACCTTCTGAGGTATTGGGTTTTTTTAAATATAATTAAAAAAATAAAATAGTGCTGCAATCACATGACAGATCCACATATTTACTCTCCTATTATAATCCCTCATCCAGCCAGTTCAACTGCCAGCCGCACAGGTAACCACAGCTATTAGTTTCTTAGGTTTTCCTCCAAATGTTTTAATGCATAACCAAGCAAATATGAATATATTTTCTTATTTCTCCCCTCATTTTTACATAAAAGGCAACATATTTTATGTATTCTTTTGCTCATGCTGTTTCCTCTTACCCATGTATCTGATAGGTTTTTACATATAATACACAGAAAGATTTCTCGTTATTTAAAAAAAAATTAATTAGTACTTTGTTTTGTTAGAACAATTTTAGGTTTACAGAAAATTTGAGTAGAAACTACTGAGATACAGAGAACAGAGAGAGTTTCCATATACCACCCTGTGTCCTCCCCGCAATTTTCCACGTTGTTAGCATCTTGCATTAGTATGGTACATTTGTTACATTTGTTACAATTGATGAACCAATATTGATATGTTATTATTAACAAAAGTCCATAGTTTACATTAGGGTTCACTCTTTGTGTCTTACATGTATGAGAATTGAAAAATGCATGAGGTCATGTATTCATCCTTCTAGTATCACACAGAATAGTTTAATTGCCCTAAATATCCCCTGTGTTCCACCTAGTTGTCCCTCCCTCCCGGGCAGCTACTGATCATTTTACCACCTCTATGGTTTTACCTTTTCCAGAATGTCATATAGTTGGACTCATACAGTATGTAGCCTTTTCAGACTGGCTTCTTTTATGAAACAACATGCATATTGCATTCTTCCCTGTTTTTTTCAATGGCTTGATAGCTCTTTTTTTTCTTAATCACAGAATAATTCCTATGGATTTACCACAGTTTATTTATTCACTTATTGAAGGACATCTTGGTTGCTTCCAAGTTTTGGCAACTATGAATAATATTGCTATAAACATTTCTGTGTACTTTTTTTTTTTTTTTTTTTTTTTTGCATTATGTGGGCTTCTCACTGCTGTGGTCTATCCCGTTGCGGAGCACAGGCTCCGAACGTGCAGGCTCAGTGGCCATGGCTCATGGGCCCAGCCGCTCCGCGGCATGTGGGATCTTCCCGGACCAGGGCACGAACCCGTGTCCCCTGCATCGGCAGGCGGACTCTCAACCACTGCGCCACCAGGGAAGCCCCTGTGTAAGTTTTTGTGTGGACTAAATTTTATACCGAGGAGTGCAATTGCTGGATCATATGTAAGACTTGTTTAAATTTATAAGAGATTGCTAAACTGTTTTCAAAGTGGCTGTTCCATTTTCCATCCCCACCAGCAGTGCATGAGAATTCCTTGTCAGCTTTTGGTGTTGTCAGTTTTGAATATTAGCCATTCTAATAGATGTATAGTGGTAACTTGTTGTTTTAATTTGCAGTTCCCTAATGACATATGATATTGAATATCTTTTCATATTCTTATTTGCCATCTCTATAACTTCTTTGGTTAGGTGTCTCTTCAGATCTTTTACTTGTTTTTAAATTTGGTTGTTTTCTTTACAGATATGTTTTGAAATATTTTTTTCTCAGTCTGTGACTTGCCTTTTCATTATAATGTCTTTTGCAGAGCAGAAGTTTTAAATTTTAATAAAGTACATCATTTTTTTTGTCTTTCATGGATTGTGCTTTCAGTGTTGTACCTAAAAACTCCTCACCAAACCCAGTGTCACCTAGATTTTCTCCTAGAAGTTTTATAGTTTTGCATTTTACATTTAGATTTATGGTCCATTTTGAGTTAATTTTTGTGAACAGCTGTAAGGTCTGAGTTTAGATTCATTTCTTTGTATGTGGATGTCTAGTTATTTCAAAGAATGTCCTTTCATTATTGAAGTGCCTTTGCGCCTTTGTCGAAGATCAGTTGACTATACTTGTGTGAGGTTATTGTTTGGCTCTCTATTCTGTTCCATAATCTATAATTCTATTATTTTGTTAATCCCATACTGTCTTAATTACTGTAGCTTTATGGTTAAGTCTTAAATTTGAGTAGCATCAGTCCTCTGACTTTCTTCTTCTTCAGTGTTGGGTTGGCTATTCTGGGTCTTTTTGCCTTTTTATATAAACTTTAGAATCATCTTGTTGATATCCACAAAGTAACTTGCTAGGATTTTATTGGGATTTCATTGAATCTTTAGATCAATTTGAGAAGAAGTGACATCTTAACAATATTGAGTCTTTCTATACATGAACATGGACTATTTCTCCATTTATTTAGATATTTGATTTCTTTCATCAGAGTTTTGGAATTTTCCTTACATAGTTCTTATACACGTTTTGTTATATTTATACCTAAGTATTTAATATTAATGGAGGGCTAATGTAAATGGTGCTGTGTTTTAAATTTTACATTCCAATTGTTCATTGTTGGTACATGAAAAAATTATTGACTTTTGTACATTAACTTTGTGTCCTGCAACCTTGTTGTAATCACTTATTAGTTCCAGGAGTTTTTCTGTTGATTTTTTGTTGATTGATTGTTTATGATTTTTTTCTACATAAACAATCATGTCATCTGTGAACAAAGACAGTTTTATATCTTCCTTCCCAATCTGAAAACTTTTTATTTCCTTTTCTTGTCTTATTGCATTAGCTAGGACTTCCAGTAGCATGTTGAAAAGCAGTAGTGAGAGGGGGCATTATTACCTTGTTCCCATCTTAGGGGAAAGTATGTAGAAACTCACATTATATATTATGTTAACTGTAGGTTTTTTGTAGATGTTCTCTATTAAGATGGAGAAGTTTCACTCTATTCCTAGCTTGCTGAGAGTTGTTTTTATTGTGAATGGCCTAATGCTTTCTGTTTCGGAAGGTTATTAATTATTGGTTCAATTTATTTATACATATAGACACTTCAGATTACTGATTTCATCTTTTATGAGTTTTTATAAATTGTGACCTTCAAGTAATTTGTCCATTTCATCTCAGTTATCAAATTTATCAGTGCATAGTTACAAAATACCCCTTTATTGTTGTTTTAATGTCCATGGGATCAATAGTGCTGGTCCATCTTTCATTTCTGATATTAGTAGTTTGTGTTTTCCTTTTTTTCCCTCAGTTTGCCTGGCTAGAGTTTTTTGAATCTTACTGACTTAAAAATGTTTTTGATTTTATTGTTTTCAATTTTATTGATTTCTGCTCTGATTTTTATTAATTTTTCTGTTCACTTTGAATTTAATTTGCTCTTCTTTTTGTCATTTCCTAAGATGCAAGTTTAGATTATTGATTATAGATCTTTTTTCATTTCTAATACATGCATTCAATGTAATACATTTCCCTCTAAATATTGCTTTCACTACATCCACAAATTTTGTATTTTCAGTTTTATTTAGTGCCAAATGTTTTAAAATTTATTTTGATACTTGTTCTTTGATCCACATGTTATTTAGAAGTGTGTTGTTTAATCTCCAAATATTTTGTGTTTTTCCAGTATCTTTCTGTTATTGATTTCTAATTTAATTCCATTGTGGTCTGAGAGCATACTTTGTTTGATTTATATTCTTTTAAATTTGTTAAGGTGTGTTTTATGGCCCATAATGTGGTCTGTCTTAGTGAATGTTGCATGCAAGCTTGAGAAGAATGTGTATTCTGCTGTTGTTGGGTGAAGTAGTCTATAAATGTCAATTAGATCCACTTGATTGATGGTCCTGTTCAGTTCAACTATACTCGCATAGATATTCTGCCTGCTGGATCTGTCAATTACTGAGAGGAGTGTTGAGGTCTCTAAATACAAAAGTGGATATGTCTATTTCTCTTTGCAGTTCTATCAGTTTTCACTTCAGACATTTTGACACTCTGTTATTAGGCACATACACATTAAGGATTATGATGTCCTCTTGGAGTATTGACCCCTTTATCATTATTTAATACCTCTTTTATCTCTGATAATATTCCTTGCTCTGAAGTCTACTTTGTCTGAAATTAATAGAGCTACTCTAGCTTTCCTTTGATTTGTGTTATCATGGTTTGTCTTTCTCCATCCCTTTACTCTTTATCTATGTCTTTATATTTCAAGTGGATTTCTTGTAGACAAGAAACAAGATAATTAGGTCTCGTTTTGTTTTGTTTTAATCTACTCCAACAGTCTCTGTCTTTTATTTAGTGTATTTAGACCATTCACACTTAAAGTGATTGCTGATATAGTGGGATTAATATCTATTATATGTGTAACTGGTTTATAGTCATTGCCCTTATTCTTTGTATCACTTTTCTGTCTTTCACTTCTTTTCTGCTTCCAATGGTTTTCAGTGAGCATTTTCTATGATCCCATTTTCTTTCCTCTCTTAGTATCCATTATACTTGCTTTTAAAATTCTTTTAGTTTCCCTGGAGTTTGAAATATACAGTTTATGTATATGAACACTATACCATGGACACATATACATTTATATGTATTACATACATAAAAATTAACTATACTGCTTCATGGGTAATGTGGTTACCTTATAACACAGTATTCCCTATTCCTCCCTTTTACATTTTATAACATTACTGTCACTTACTTTATTTATCCATAAACTGTAATCATCCAGCATGTTATTGGCATTACTATTTTGAACAAACTGTTACCTGAATAAGAAAAATAAGATTTTATTTCACCTTTATTTCTTCTCTAATCCTCCTTTCTTTATGTAGGTCAATGTTTCATATCGTACTTTTCTATCTGAAGAACTTCTTTTAACCTTGCAAAGTATGTCTAATGGTGACAGATTCTCTCAATATTTGTTTGAGCAAGTTTTTATTTCTTCACTGTTGAAGGATGATTTTGATGGATACAGAATTCTAGGTTGGTGGTTTTCTCCTTTCAACACTTAAATAATATTCTGTCATAAATATTGAGTGTTTATATTTTATTTGATAAGGATAGAGTTCTCTCATTGCTCTTGAAAGATTCCTCCCATTGCCCCCCACCCCTTAAAGTTTTCCTGGCTATCATTTACTTTTTTATATATAGGAAGATCAAATAAGTTCTAATTTCAGACTGTCCCCACAAAAACTTTTATCTTTATTGAGACTACATTACATGTACCAAAAAAATAAGAAAGAATTATTCCAATAGAACCTTTGTTGAGGAAAAACAGTTCTAGTGTTTTCCAGTGATCATTGGTTTGAGGTAAAATACAGTTTCTATTTTATCAGCTGTTTTTCTTAAGAATAATGGAATTTTTTGAATGCATTTTTAGCATCTATGGAGATTATCATCACATTTTTGTGCTTAAATCTACATTAACATGATAGATCATATTAACAGATTTCTTTTTTTTAATTAAAAAAATTTTTTTGATGTGGACCATTTTAAAAGTCTTAATTGAATTTGTTACAGTATTGCTTCTGTCTTATGTTTTGGGTTTTTTTGGCCGTGAGGCACGTGGGATATTAGCTCCCCATCCAGGGATTGAAACCCCATGCCCTGCATTGGAAGGTGAAGTCCCAACCACTGGACCACCAGGGAAGTCCCTAACAGATTTCTTAATATTGAAAATTCATTTTATTCTTGGAATAAACCCCACTTAGTCATATGAGTTTTTTTTATGTGCTGTTAGATTATGTTTGTTGATGTTTATTTTAAAATCTTGCATCAGTATTCATAAGCAAGATTGGTCTACAGTTTTCTTAACTGTGTATGTGCGTGCATGTCTGTAAGTGCACATGCTCAATCTTTTCCAGGTTTTTGTTTCATTTTAGGTACTATTGGAATTATTTGCTGTGTAAGATTGGAAGAACTTCCCTGTGAAATCATTTGGACATGTGGATATGGAGGAGAGGGGGAATGGTTGTAGCCAAACTACATTCTCTGTCTTCTTTGGAAATCAGACCATTGATTACATTTTCTATCCCTTCTAGAGTCTGTTTTGGTAACATACATTTTCCAAGAATATTATCTACTTGATCTATATTTTCAAATTTGTTGACATAGATTTGAACAAAAATTACATCTTACTTTGTCATTATTTATGTTTTATAGTTTTATTTGTAAAAATTACTTTTCTTTTTTCTTGATTAGGTTAGGTCATTTATCTCTTATTGTTAAAATAAGCAGCTTTTCAAAGGTCAAACAAATATTTATACTCTTCAAGTAATTTAAAAAAGGGATATGAAAAATATACATGTATGTGTTCATTTGAACAAAAGAAATACAGGAAAAGTAAGCTAGAAACTAATGAGATTGGTTACCTACAAGGGTGGTAATGGGGTGGAAAGAATGAAGGAATAAGAATGGGTTAGGAGGAGTGAGTGGTGAGCAACACTTCTCCATATCTATATTTTGGATTGAGCTAATGCTTAGAACCATGGCAAAGTTCACATACTGGAAAAAAAATTAATATCCACCAGGATGTGGGTGCAATACAAAATAGAATATAAAAATCATGGGGACTTCCCTGGTGGCGCAGTGGTTAAGAACCTGCCTGCCAATGCAGGTGACATGGGTTTGATCCCTGGTCCGGGAAGATCCCACATGCTGCAGAGCAGCTGAGCCCGTGCGCCACAACTACTGAGCCTGCGCTCTAGAGCCTGTGCACTGCAATTACTGAGCCCACTTGCCTCAACTACTGAAACCTGTGCACCTAGAGCCTGTGCTCCACAACAAGAGAAGCCACCACAATGAGAAGCCTGCGCACCACAACAAAGAGTAGCCCCAGCGAGCAGCAATGAAGATCCAGTGTGGCCAAAAATAATAAATAAATAAATTTGCCTTAAATAAATGAATAAAATTAAATTAAAAAAATTATGATTGAACCTAATTACAGATTAATAAAATAACTACACTGAAGGGGATAGAGAAGAAAAGAAATAACTTAAGTAACATGTGAAACAGTATTTTGAGTATACACTATAGGACTAAACACAAAATAGCTGTACACAAAAATTGTACCCTAGCTACTGAATTTGAGTATCATAGGGCTATGGTGAGCAATGCCAAAACTATGTATATACTAGAATTAAACAAATTAATACATATATTATAGATAATAAAAGCAAGCTTGTTACTTTCAGAGAAACAAGTTACAGATAAAGAAAAGGAGAGGACTAGAATGGGCTCTGTGGTGTTAGATTAGAATTAGAGATAGCAAAATGAGCTCTTAATTTTAAATATATACACATAGATATAGAAATAAATATAGATGTGTGTGTATGCAGGGATTGGTATACATGCATATGCTTCCTAACTGTGTCCACAGAGAGGAGCTAGACACCCCAGTAGCAATGAGCACACCTAGCACTCAGGTTATGGTTTCTATAGATCATTCTCAAATAGCAGGATCCAGGGTTCCTTTAAGAAATTGTGGATTCCAGGGATGTGGCAGAGAAACTGTAAGATGAGCATGGAAAATACTGTGGCTGCAGAAATAAGGAAATATTTTTTAAATGACAGGGACATGTTCCAAAGGACACAACATGAAGAACTCCAAATCTCCAAAATTAAGGCAATTTGGACAAGAAACTTATTAATGGTAGAGTGCATTATAACCTGTAGAATAGAATAAATCATCCCTGGGTCCCTATTGATTTAAGTAAATGAATAAATAAATGGGGGAGAGGCATAGCTGTTCCTTATAGTAGCATTCTATTTATAAATGTAGAAAGGATAATAGAAATAGAAAGCATTATTAGCCAGAGCCTGCAATAATTGTAGTCAAGAACTGTCATCAGTGGATACGAAAATTCATCAGTGAAAGTGTGAAGAAGAACAAGATATTTACAATCTCAAAGTATCTCCCCACAAGGTATTTATTAAATACAAAGGGGAAAAAGTAGTAGCTTTACAGTGCAGAATCATGGCACACACCTCTTTAACCAAGTGATCAAAGTTAACATCATCAGTAATGACACATATAGATCTCAGGTATGTTTTGATATGTGTATGTCTGACATATTCTAACTAAACGTGCAGACCTCAAACCAATCCTAAGAAAACACCAGAGAAACCCAAATTGAGGGACATTGCAGAAAATAACTGACAAATACTATTCAAAAATGTTAAGGTCATGCGGTTAAGAAAAGGATAGGAATTTTGTTTAGAGGAGATTAAACAACTAAATACAATGTGGAATCCTGGACCAGTAAGAGGATATTTGTGGGAAAACTAACAAAATATGAATAAAGTTTGTAGATTAGTTAATGGTATTGCATTCATTTAATTGCCTGATTTCAATAGTTGCACTCTGGTTTTATAATATGTTAACACTGGGGGAGCTGAATAAGGGGTGTATGGGATCTCTGCTACTAATTTTGTAATGCTTGTGCATACCAAAAAGTATTTCAGAATTCAAAGTTAAAAAATAATCTTCTGAATTTTTTCGTTAGTTTTCCTATTCTTCTGTTGTAGAACTCCTTACTTTCTGATTTTTTTCCCCTTAATTCCTTATGCTGCTTTCCTTTGGTTTATTTTACTGTTCTATTTATAACTTTTAAAATCATAAAAATTTCATTCTTTATCTTTATTGATAGCAATATTTAAAGGCTAGGGAGTTTTCTTTCAGTAGCATTTTTTAGTATGTTTTGATAAGCAGTGTTTTCTGAAATTCCACAGTGTTGGTGTGTATTTCCTGTTTGACTCAAGATCTCAGCGAGAGTTTCAGTCTCCAGGAGGAAGAGGTCTTAGGATTTATGATTCAGTATTAATTTTAAGTTTTATTGCATTGTGATCAGAGATCCTTATCTGTAGAGAATTTATTGAGAGTTTGGGGGTGCTAATCATCAGTTTTTATGAATGTTCTTAGGTGCTTGAGAACAAGGTGGTTTGTCTAGGTTGAGGGCAGAGTTTGGTATGTATCAATCATATCTATCTTATTTATGTTCTTTAGATTTCTATATCATTATTTTTCTCAGTAGTTTATTGACAAAACTCTCAAATGTTGAGAAAAGCCGAAGGTATTTTTCAATAAATATTCCATATTTTCATCATCTGGATTTTATAATTAATATTTTGCTCTACTTGCTTTATCACATACCTATCCACCTATCCATCACTCTATTCATTCTTCAATCCATCTCATTTTTTGATGCATTTAAAAATTAGTAGACAGCAATATAACCTGTCCCTCAAATACTTCAGCATGCATATTATTAACCAGAGTTTAATATTTGTTTACAGTTCTTTTTGAGGTAAGGTTCATATTTTATACATATAAACATACAATTATATTTTATTGGTATTGCTCAATGTCTCTTGCTGCTGAATATTGAAGGGGTAAAATCTGGGATCATTTTCCTTCATCTTATGAATGACTTAATCTTCTTTATTGACTCCAGAGGATTCTTTGTCTTTAAAATTCAAGAATTTCCCAGATACTATCACTATTTACCTTCCTGTATCGATTTTTTTCCTGGCACATGGTGCCATCTTTCAATGGGCAAATCCAAGTCATCTTTTTAAAAATAAAATTTTCTTAAATTATATTTTCCATTCTGTGTTCTGATCCATTGTTTTTGTTTTACTTAGCACAGACTCCAATTATGATTGCTGCATCTTCTATATGTATCTTTAGTCATTGATCCTTTTAAACGCCTTAATCCATACTTTTTGCCTTCTTTATTGCTACTATTTCTCTTACTGAACATTCTATAGAGTCTGTTATCTCGTGTTCATTCAATATTGAATGATTTTTTAAAAATTAATTTTTATTTTCGGCTGCGTTGGGTCTTCGTTGCTGCGCGCAGGCTTTCTCTAGTTGCAGCGAGCAGGGGCTACACTTTGTTGTGGTGCACGGGCTTCTTGTTGTGGAGCACGGGCTCTAGACGCGTGGGCTTCAGTAGTTGTGGCACGCGGGCTCAGTACTTGTGGCTTACGGGCTTTAGACTGCAGGCTCAGTAGTTGTAGTGCATGGGCATAGTTGCTCCGTGGACTGTGGGATCTTCCCAGACCAGGGCTTGAACCCGTGTCCCCTGCATTGCCAGGCGGATTCTTAGCCACTGCGCCACAAGGGAAGCCCCGGGATGATTTTTTTTTTTTTTTTTTTTTTGCGGTACGCGGGCCTCTCACTGTTGTGGCTTCTCCCGTTCACGGGCCTAGCCGCTCCGCGGCATGTGGGATCTTCCCGGACCGGGGCACGAACCCGTGTCCCCTGCATCGGCAGGTGGACTCTCAACTACTGCGCCACCAGGGAAGCCCCCCGGGATGATTTTGATTTAAAAAAATTTTTATATTTCCTAGTGAGTTCTGCCATGTTTCATCTCTTACATTTTTCATCTCATCATCCATTATCTGAGGTTCTGTATCTCTGCTTTGTAATACTCCTTCATAGGCATGATTGCTTCACTGTTATTTTTAACTTCATGATATATCTGCCCACTTTTCTAGTGCGTATTCTTTATCTATTGGTGAATTTTGCTACTCTTCTCCACATTTTCCCCCACAGTATGCTTGTATCAATGCTGTGCTCATCCCATTTTTATTATTCATCATTACATCATTTGGATTTTCCTTGGCTAAATATTTGCAGGCGGTTCAGAGTGGGGGTGCTGGACAGTCCTCAGAGTCTGGAACCATGTTTTATAAGTCACTCAGTCCCTAAGGATCCACAAATAGGAGCAAACCCTGAAACAGTAGTGTTAAAGATGATTAGGCACAATGGAAAAAAGAAAAGGATATTTCCCCTGAATATGTTTACACGTGGTAGATTTAAGAACTGTGTGCTGCTTTTGCTATTGATAATAAATGTCTTTGGTTAACATAAGGAGTAAGGGGAAAGTTTTATTACTTTAAGGTGCCTGGAGTCTTTTTGTGTATATCTAACACTGTCATTTGCCCCTAGTAGGTATACAGTGATTGTTTGAATAATTGAATTCTTCGGTAGGATGGATTATAATAGAAGAAAAAGAGAAAAGGTAAAACCAAAGCTCTTTCCTTAAGCCATATAGATCATCCTCATCAGCGTGTGAGCAAAGAGCTCTCCCATGTTAAGATCCCATGCCAGGCACTTTGTATAATTTAATGAAAAAGGCAAAGATCCCGTCCTCCAGCTAGGGACAAAGGACTTGAAATAATGCTGGATCGTTTCTGAGCTTCAGACCTTAGGTTCATTTTTTCTATATTTTAGAATCCCCTTTTATGACCTAGAATCTACTTATTTGAATGCGTGAAGAGTTTACTCTCCGTTACTCTCCATAAACTCTTATTTTTGTTTATTATACTTTTAATAATAAACTGAGTTTATACTAAAGGACCAATTCTGCAAACACATTTATTTTTTAATACAAAAATTTCAATTGAGGTGAGTAAATTCATGGGGATCTTTTTGTTCTGCCCCTCACTCAATTGTCTTTTACTCCTGTAGTAATCATGATGTGTCTCAATGTCTGATGTGGGATGTTACTTTGTGATTTTTTTTCAATACAGAAGGCAATTCTCTTTCTCGTTGTCTTCTTTAAATAAAGAAGCCTTATCTCTGCAGTATATTTTCCTTTGCTTTATTCAAAGATAGAGAACACAAGTAAATAACCAGACACCAGCTGTTCTTAGCTTTCCCAAGGTTCAAAATCTTACCTGGGGTGTGAAGAAATAGAGCAGTATCTTGGTCTGTAGATGAGATGATTACTGAAGCTATCACATGCTGGCACAGTGAACATCCCTAGTTAGAGCATTTGTTGATGCAAAGAATAAAAAGTCATACCGGGAATGCTAGGGTGATCAAAAATCTCTCTGGTTCATGGATTAAGAGTGTCAGACATCTTTTTCTTAAGGCATCTGATGTTTGTGGACTGAGGGAGTGTGCCTTTTTATTTATATGATGGATTTGGGGTTCTGGGATGTGTGTATATATAATTTTAAGATAAGAAGTGGTCTGATAAGAAAAAGACTTCTCATTATGTTGAAGGCAACACCTGTTTTGCTGGGGAAGAGCAGGAAGGTACAGATGGACCATGTGGCTAATTTGGTTAAATGTCCATATCAATGCTCAGTGGCATATTTGCAGGCAACTGGTTTAAAAGTAGAAACTGATTGTCCATTTAAAAAAGGGGGTGGTGGTGAGAAAAGACATCTTTGGAAATTAACTCTGCATAATATGGCTTAAAAGAATTAAAGATAAAAAAAAGAGCAGTGCTGTTTCACAGACTGACTTTCTTGCTAAACAAACACCAAAGCATCGTTCAATTTTCCAAATGCACGAACTAGTTTCAAAAGATGGATTCATGTTACCCTGGAAAGCTCCCAACCAAATAATGTCTCTTTATTGGAAGCAAATGAAGAAAAAAGAGGATCTGTGGGGGAGTGGGAGCTACATAATTGTATTAAAGCCTAAACTCAGCAGTTCAGATAGGGATACATGGGAGGAATAGTTGCCTTGACTTTGGGTGGAGAGATGATCAGAACCACTTGATAGGGTAGCCTTATTAGTGGGTTAGAAGATGTTGGAGAAAAACTTGAGAATTCAGTCAGGATTGGATTTAAACGAGTTTTTTTGCACTCTGGGGAGCTGGAAGACCTTGGAGTTTAGTTGTCCAGCAGGGGAGGCAGGAGAATGCAGTTTCTAATCATTTAGGTTCCAGAGCCCTGCAGCCTTAGTTATGAATTGTGACTCTGCTCTTTAGTAGTGGTGTGACTTTGGACAAGTAACCCAACCTCTCTGATTTATTTCCTTATCTCTAATCAGGGATAAACCCAGTATCTATTTTATAAAATTTTGGGGGACGTAAACAACACTAGTATGTACAGAGCATTTAGCAAATTGCTGAGCATTCGGGTAGGATACATAAATGTATGTATGAATACATACCTGTAAGCCACTTTGATATTATATTGCAGTAATAATAATAATAAAAAAGAGCAGCTACCACTGCCCAGGATTTAAGTTCCAGAGTCTTCCTTGTTTAAAATAACTAAACCATTTTCTCTTGCATATTCACTAATTGTTCCATCAGTCTAGTCTTTCAAAAACTTTCCCCGCATCTCAGTCCCCCAAATGGGGCTTATATCAAGAAACTTGTATTCAAAGCATGTATTTATTCATCTGTCGGTTACTTTTTCATTCATTCAACAAGCATTTATTGAGAAGCTACTGTTTGGTAGCCTCTGTTGGGAGCCAGGGATACACGTAATGGTGAAAAAGGCAGATTCTTCCATTCTGGGAATTTAAGATCCTGTTGGAGATATACATATTAAACAGATCAATTGGGCTAGGGTTTGGGTATTTGAGAGGAGAGTGGGGTTTGGGCATGGCTTTCTGGAAGAAGTATTGAAATTGAAACTTGGAAGATAAGCAGGAGTCACTCAGTTGAAGGGGATCAGGAATGGATAAGAGCAAGGAGAACTGTTTCAAAAAGGAAGAAGAATATGTGCAGAGGCAAGAATGTGTGAAAGAGAATGAGTCGCTGTCCAGTGTGCGTGGATAAGGGTTGTAGAGAGAAGGGTGTCCAGAGATAAGAGGCGGGTTGGCATTAGATATGAAGGGCTTTGCTGTATATACTTTCAGAGAGTATTTGTTTTATCCTGAGGGCAATGAGACTGGAAAAGAGAAAATCCTAACGTTTCGATGAAAACACTGGTCTGCAATTTTTTCCTGCCATTTTCATTTTAGGTATTTCATTTCATCCTCACAATAAGTCTAAGATGTAGAGGAGGGCAGGCATCTCTCCCCTTCTGTAGCCAAGGAAACAGTGTCAGACTCCTGTCCTCCCAGGTCACTGCCAAGTTCCAGTCTATAAGACTGCCTGACGATAAAAAGCATCTTTTCCTTTACCTCCTGATACATACTCTTTTCCCAAATTTAATTGAAGGGATGTTGATGCTGAGATATTGTTCAAGGAGAACACTTTATAGAATAAGGCAAGCCCTTTAGGAAGGAAGGTGACCTGATATGGGCTCCTACAGCTCCCAAATCACTTGATTCCATGGAGCTCAACATGCCTTGGCCTGCCTTTTCCATTTGGAAGCTCTGGCTGGGGCTGTTCTTGAAACCCATTGAGGAAACTGTGTGAGGTTATCTCCATTATTCCCTCAAATCTTCCTCCCTTGGCACAAGGAAGCTGTTAAAATGAGTTGGAATTTGAAAAAGGTCCAAGTGTAGCAGTGCATCAATCACAGATATCCAAGAGGGTCCAAAAGCACAGAAAACAAGCAATATTTAATCAGAGATTCATGGGTCTCAACAAGCCCAGTTTACCATACATGCGTAAATACATACACACACAAATGAGTAAAAACAAACAAACATTAAAAATAGGGCTTTGCCCAGCTTGGATTTTTTCCAGCCAACAGAATACTCTTCATTTTTCTAACCATCTTAGTGATTTCTTTCTCCCTTGGTTTATTATCCTTGTGAAAAGTCAATGGATTCATGAACAAGGGTAAAATCCTGACAGACAGAGAGAGAGAGAGAATGAATAGGACATAACTGTTGTAAGAGGCAACTTTTTTTTTCTTCTTTACATGACAAGCTTTAATATGGAGGATGCTACACTAGTTACCTGGAATCAGAGAACAAGGACTTTCCTTTCAAATGTAATAGATCAGTAGGGTAACTGTATAAGCTGCTGTTTACTTTTGAAATCTTATTTATATTTTGAAATGATTTTAGACTTGCAGAAGAGCTGCAAAAATAGTACCTATAGTCTTCACACATTATACACTTATGCTAACAGCTTATGTAACCAAGAAATTAATTTTGGTACGATACTATTAACCAAACTGCAGAACTTATTTGGATTTCACTAGTTTTTCCACTAATGTCCTTTTTCTGTCCTGGGATTATGTTTAGTTTTATGTTTGTGTATTATGTTTCCTTAGTCACTTCCAGTCTAACAGTTCCTCTGTCTTCCCTAGTCTTTCATAACCTTGACACATTTGAGAAGTACTTGCCAATTATTTTGTAGAAAGTTCTGCAATTTAAATTTGTCTGATGTTTTCTCTTGATTATGCTGAAGTTATACATTGTTGGGAAGAATACAGTAGAGATAATGTGCCCTTCTACAGGCACATATTACGGAGTACATGGTGTTGATATATGTTACTTAACTTTGACCACTTCGCTAATGTCCATCACCTGGCTGGCTGCCTAGACTTTCCACTGAAGAGTTACCATTTTCCTTTTTGAAATTACTAATTATCTTTGAGAAGATAATTTGGGATTATGCAGATACTGTTTCTGCCTCAATTTTCACTCACCAATTTAAGCCTCCATTGGTGGACTTTGCCTGCAGCAGTTCTTACTATGATATTCTAATGGTGATGTTCTGTTTCTCTCATTCCTTTTACACTCATTCTTTGGAATTCTTCTGTAAGGAAGGGTTGTCACTTCATGTATTCATTTATTCAGTATGAACTTGTGGACTTTTTTTTGTTCTTTGGATTATAATCCAATATTATGGCTATTTATTTTGTTGCTCGATTGCTCAAATTTGGGCCAGTGGCAGCATTTCCGTACTGGCTCCTTGTCATTTCCATATGCTGCTGTCTTTTACATTTTCTTACTTTCTGGCACCACAAGACACTCCATGCTCATGGTGCATATTCCACTGCCCCAGACCAGAAAAAAACCAGTTGTCCAAGAAGCTAGTTCCTTTTATTGGAGAAAGTAATTAAGAAACCAAGGTCTGGGTGTTAAGTGTGGTTACTGCTAGTGAAGTCTCACTGTTTCTAGGTCCTCTCAACAGATAGAGCTAGGAAATATATGTGTACTAACCCATGCATGCATACACATCTCTATCCGTTGATCTATATCTATTCCATGTTGACACCTGTGACTTCAGTCCAGCACCATAGTCTTTCCTCTTTCCTTATTTTTATTTTTTAATTTTTTTGTGGCACGCGGACCCCTCACTACTGTGGCCTCACCCGTTGCGGAGCACAGGCTCCAGACGCGCAGGCCCAGCGGCCACAGCCCATGGGCGCAGCCGCTCTGCGGCATGTGGGATCCTCCCGGACCAGGGCATGGACCCGCGTCCCCCGCATTGGCAGGCGGACCCCCAACCACTGCGCCACCAGGGAAGCCCCTCCTCTTTCCTTATTTTTAACTACTTTCTCTGACAGTAAGAAACTTGACACTTACTAGGTACACAGTGTACATAAAAATATTTGTTCAACCTTTTATTCAAATACAGTAGTTTCAGAATTCCTCTCCCATATTCCTGTACAAAAGAAATTTACCAGCTAGGGTGTAATATTTATGTATAGTTCTTTGTGTTCTTAGTCCAACAGTATCCTCCAAAAACATTGTTTTCAGAAATTATGTAGGCCAGCTACATTCTTCTCCAACCTTTTCACTGTTGTTATGTGATTCATTTGTAATTCAGTTAAATTTGTTTGCCACAGGTCACATTCCTTATTTCTCACCACATCCTGGTTTATTTATTTTTTTTTTTATGTTTAGATAAAGTATGGTAGTTTTAACTTCATAAGAAACCTCCAAACCGTTTCCAAAATGACTTTCCTGTTTTACATTCCCACCAGCAATGTATGAGAGTTCTAGTTGCTCCACATCATTGCCTGAACTTGCTACCACATTTGTTGTAGTTGTTATTGTTGTTAGTTTTAGCCATTCTAATAGGTATATAGTGATACCTCATTGTGGTTTTAATGTGCACTTCCTTAATGATTAGTAATGTTGGCCATCTTTTAATATACTTATTTACCATCTGTATATCTCCTTTGTTGAAGTGTCTGCTCAGATCTATTGCCCTTATTTTAAATTAGCTTGTTTGTTTTTTAATTGTTGAGTTTTGAAAGTTCTTTACATACTCTGGGTACAAGTCCTTTGTCAGAAATGTGATTTTCAGACAAGGCTAGTCTGTGGCTTGTCTTTTCATTCTTTTAACAGTTTCTGTCACAAAGCAAAAAATTTAAATTTTAATTCAGTCCAGCTTATTTTTTTCTTTTATGGATCATGCATTTGTTGCCATATCCAAAAACTTTTGCCTAACCCGAGGTCACGTATATTTTCATCTATTTTTTTTTTAATAAATTTATTTATTTGGCTGCATTGGGTGTTCATTGCTGCCCACAGGCTTTCTCTAGATGTGGCGAGTGGGGGCTACTCTTTGTTGTGGTGCGTGGGCTTCTCATTGCGGTGACTTCTCTTGTTGTGAAGCACGGGCTCTAGCTGTGTGGACTTAAGTAGTTGTGGCACATGGGCTAAGTTGCTCTGTGGCATGTGGGATCTTCCTGGACCAGGGCTCAAACCTATGTCCCCTGTGTTGGCAGGTGGATTGTTAACCACTTAGCCAACAGGCAACTCCCTCATCTGTGTTTTTTATAAGAGCTTTACAGCTTTACAGTTTTTGTGGGCATGATCCATTTGGGGTTAATTTCTGTATAAGGTGTGTGAGGTATTGGTCAAAGTACTTTTTGCATACGGACATCCACGTACTAAAGCACTGTTTGTTGAAACGACTATCCTTACTCCATTTAATTGCCTTTGCACCTTTGTCAAAAGTCACTTGACTCTACACGTATGTGTTTATCCTGAGCACTCTATTCTGTTCATTGATGTGTGTCTGCCATTTCACCAATACTACATGGTCTTGATTTATAGTACCTTTATGTCTCGAAAATGGGTAATGTGAGTCCTCCAACTTCATTCTTCTTTTTCAAAAACATTTTGCCTATTCTAGTTCTTTTACTTCTTACATACATTTTAGAATTTTAGAATCAGCTGTCACCATTTTTAGGTATCTCTTAAAGTCTGCTTAGATTTTGAAATGGATTGCAATGAATCTCTAGGTCAAATTGAGAGAATTGACATCAAAACAATATCTTTTTCTAATAAGTTCACACTTTATATTATTTTTATTTTAGTGTTTGGGAAATTGCCAGTACAATGATCTGAGTCAAGAGGTTTTTTGTGGGGTTTTTTTTTTTTTTGAAAGGATTTAAACTATGAATTCAGTTTCTTTAATAGATGTAGGATTTTCAGGTTATCTGCTTCTTTCTGGGTGAGTTTTGATAATTTATGACTGTCAAGGAATTGATCCATTTGAAATTTATGTATATGGAGTTGTTTGTAGTATTCTCTTGTTAATTTTGTAATGTCCTTAAGTTATACTGTGATAATTACTCTTTTGTTCCTATTGATAATTCGGGTTTTTCTTTTGTTTACTATGGCCAGATACTTACGAAATCTTACTAATCTTTTCAAAGAATCAACCTTTGGTTTCATTGGTATACTCTATTTCTGTTTTCAATTTCAGTGATTTTTGCTCTCATTTTTATTTCTGTGCTTTGGTTCCCTTTGAATATGGTTTGTTCTTTTTCTTGTTTCTTCAAGTGGACACTTAGATTAATGATTTGAGATCTTCTTTTCTTAAATAAGCATTAAGTGCTATTAATTGCCCTTTAAGTACTGCTTTAGCTGTCCATGTTGTTTTGTAATTTGATACAGTTCAAAATACTTTAAAGGTTTGAGACATCCACTTTGATCCATGGGTTATTTCAAAGTGTATTGTCTGATTTCCAAAAATTGAGATATTTCCCAGAAATTGTTTTATTACTAGTTTTTAGTTTAGTTCTATTATAATTGGAGGACATAAATTATATTACTTCTATTCTTTAATTTGTTGAGGTTCTTTTATGGTTCCAGATACAGTCTATGTTAGTGAACGTTCCAGGTGCACCTGAAAAAAATTTTATTTTGTTCCTTTTGGGTAGAATATTCCAATAAATGTCAGTCAAATCTTTTGTTCTTGTTCAGAATTCTACTTTATTCTTAGATTAATTAATAATTAAAGTGGTTACTTCAGTTTCTTTTCTGTAGTGTTTGTATGGTATATATTTCTTCATCTTTTATTTTTAATCCATCTATGGCTTTATGTTTAAAGTAGGTTTCTTACAGAAATAATGATTTAGGTCTTACTTTTTTAAATCCAATATGGCAATCTCTGTCTTTTCTTTTTTTTGCTATATAGTGAAATCTATATCTCATTCATTTTTTTTAAACATTTTTATTGTAGTATAACTGCTATACAGTAGTGTGTTAGTTTCTGCTTTACAACAAAGTGAGTCAGCTATACATATATATATATCCCCATATCTCCTCCCACTTGCATCTCCCTCCCACCCTCCCAATCCCACCCCTCTAGGTGGTCACAAAGCAGTGAGGTTATCTCCCTGTGCTATGCAGCTGCTTCCCACTATCTATCTATTATACATTTGGTAGTGTATATGTGTCCATGCCACTTTCTCACTTTGTCCCAGCTTACCCTTCCCCCTCCCCGTGTCCTCAAGTCCATTCTGTACGTCTGTGTCTTTATTCCTGTCCTGCCTCTAGGTTCTTCCAAAGCATTTTTTTAATTAGATTCCATAAATATGTGTTAGCATATGTTATTTGTTTTTCTCTTTTTGACTTCCTTTGCTGTGTATGACAGACTCTAGGTCCATCTACCTCACTACAAATAACTCAGTTTTGTTCCTTTTTATGGCTGAGTGATATTCCATTGTATATATGTGCCACATCTTCTTTATCCATTCATATGTTGATGGACATTTAGGTTGCTTCCATGTCCTGGCTATTGTAAATAGAGCTGCAGGAAACATTGTGATACATGACTCTTTTTGAATTATGGTTTTCTCAGGGTATATGCCCAGTAGTGGGATTGCTGGGTCGTATGGTAGTTCCATTTTTACTTTTTAAGGAACCTCCATATTGTTCCCCATAGTGACTGTATCAATTTACATTCCCACCAACAGTGCAAGAGGGTTCCTTTTTCTCCACACCCTCTCCAGCATTTATTGTTTGTAGATTTTTTGATGATGGCCATTCTGACTGGTGTGAGGTGATACCTCATTGTAGTTTTGATTTGCATTTATCTAATGATTAGTGACTTTGAGTGCCCTTTCATGTATTTCTTATCAATCTATATATCTTGTTTGGAGAAATGTCTTTTTAGGTCTTCTGCCCATTTTTGGATTGGGTTGTTTGTGTTTTTGATGTTGAGCTGCATGAGCTGCTTATAAATTTTGGAGATTAATCCTTTGTCAGTTGCTTCCTTTGCAAATATTTTCTCCCATTCTGAGGGTTGTCTTTTGGTCTTGTTTATGGTTTCCTTTGCTGTGCAAAAGCTTTCAAGTTTCATTAGGTCCCATTTGTTTATTTTTGGTTTTATTTCCCTTACTCTAGGAGATGGGTCAAAAAAGCTCTTGCTGTGATTAATGTCAAAGAGTGTTTTCCTATGTTTTCCTCTGAGAAGTTTATAGTGTCTGGTATTACATTTAAGTCTTTAATCCATTTTGAGTTTATTTTTGTGTATGGTGTTAGGGAGTGTTCTAGTTTCATTCTTTTACATGTAGCTGTCCAGTTTTCCCAGCACCACTTATTGAAGAGGCTGCCTTTTCTTCTTTGTATATTCTTGCCTCCTTTATCAAAGATAAATTGACCATATGTGCGTTGGTTTTTCTCTGGGCTTCCTATCCTGTTCCGTTCATCTATATTTCTGTTTTTGTTCTAGTACCATACTGTCTTGATTACTGTAGCTTTGTAGTATAGTCTGAAGTCAGGGAGCCTGATTCCTCCAGCTCCATTTTTCATTCTCAAGATTGCTTTGGCTATTCGGGGTCTTTTGTTTTTCCATACAAATTGTGAAATTTTCTGTTCTAGTTCTGTGAAAAATGCCAGTGGTAGTTTGATAGGGATTGCATGGAATCTGTAGATTGCTTTGGGTAGTAGAGTCATTTTCACAATGTTGATCCTTCCAATCCAAGAACATGGTATATCTCTCCATCTGTTTGTATCATCTTTAATTTCTTTCATCAGTGTCTTATAGTTTTCTGCATACAGGTCTTTTGTCTCCTTAGGTAGATTTATTCCTAGGTATTTTATTCTTTTTGTTGCAATGGTAAATGGGAGTGTTTCCTTAATTTCTCTTTCAGATTTTTCATCATAAGTGTATAGGAATGCAAGAGATTTCTGTGCATTAATTTTGTATCTGGCTACTTTCCCAAACTCATTGATTAGCTCTAGTAGTTTTCTGGTTGCCTCATTAGGATTCTCTGTGTATAGTATCATGTCAGCTACAAACAGTGACAACTTTACTTCTTCTTTTCTGATTTGGATTCCTTTTATTTCTGTTTCTTCTCTGATTGCTGTGGCTAAAATGTCCAAAACTATGTTGAATAATAGTGGTGAGAGTGGACAACCTTGTCTTGTTCCTGATCTTAGAGGAAATGGTTTCAGTTTTCACCATTGAGAACGATGTTGGCTGTGGGTTTGTCATATATGGCCTTTATTATGTTGAGGTAAGGTCTCTCTATGCCTACTTTCTGGAGGGTTTTTATCATAAATGGGTGTTGAATTTTGTCGAAAGCTTTTTCTACATCTATTGAGATGATCATATGGTTTTTATCCTTCAATTTTTTAGTATGGTGTATCACATTGATTGATTGGCATATATTGAAGAATCCTTGCATTCCTGGGGTAAACCCCACTTGATCATGGTATATGATTCTTTTAATGTCCTGTAGGATTCTGTTTGCTAGTATTTTGTTGAGGATTTTTGCATCTATGTTCATGAGTGATATTGGCCTGTAGTTTTCTTTCCTTGTAACATCTTTGTCAGGTTTTGGTGTCAGGGTGATGGTGGCCTCATAGAACGAGTTTGGGAGTGTTCCTCCCTGTGCTATATTTTGGAAGAGTTTGAGAAGGATAGGTGTTAGTTAGCTCTTGTGTAAAAGTTTGATAGAATTTGCTTGTGAAGCCATCTAGTCCTGGGGTTTTGTTTGTTGGAAGCTTTTTAATCACAGTTTCAATTTCAGTGCTTGTTATTGGTCTGTTTATATTTTCTATTTCTTCCTGGTTCGGTCTTGGAAGGTCATACTTTTCTAAGAATTTGTCAATTTCTTCCAGGCTGTCCATTTTACTGGCAAATAGTTGCTTGTAGTAATGTCTCATGATCCTTTGTATTTCTGCAGTGTCAGTTATTACTTCTCCTTTTTCATTTGTAATTCTATTGATTTGAGTTGTCTCCCTTCTTTTCTTGATGAGTTTGGCTAATGGTTTATCAATTTTATTTATCTTCTCAAAGAACCAGCTTTTAGCTTTACTGATCTTTGCTATTGTTTCTTTCTATTCTTTTTCATTTATTTCTGATGTGATCTTTATGATTCCTTTCTTTCTGCTAACTTTGAGGTTTTTTTGTTCTTTCTCGAATTGCTTTAGGTGTAAGGTTAGGTTGTTTATTTGAGATGTTTCTTATTTCTTGAGGTAGGATTGTATTGCTATAAAGTTCCCTTAGAACTGCTTTTGCTGAATTCCATAGGTTTTGGGTCGTCGTGTTTTCATTGTCATTTGTTTCTAGGTATTTATTGATTTCCTCTTTGATTTCTTCAGTGATCTCTTGGTTATTTAGTAGTGTAGTTAGCCTCCATGTGTTTGTTTTTTTTGTTTTTACGGGTTTTTCTTTCCTGTACTTGATATCTAGTCTCATAGCATTGTGGTCAGAAAAGATACTTGATATGATTTCAATTTTCTTAAATTTACGAGGGCTTGATTTGTGACCCAAGATATGATCTATCCTGGAGAATGTTCCATGAGCACTTGAGAAGTGTATTCTGTTGTTTTGGATGGAATGTACTATAAAAATTAAATAAGTCTGTCTTGTTTAATGTATCTTTTAAAGCTTTTGTTTCCTTATTTATTTTCATTTTGGATGGTCTGTCCATTGGTGAAAGTGGGGTGTTAAAGTCCCCTATTATGATTGTGTTACTCTTGATTTCCCCTTTTATGGCTGTTAGCATTTGCCTTATGTATTGAGGTGCTCCTACGTTGGGTGCATAAATATTTACAGTTGTTATATCTTCTTCTTGGGTTGATCCCTTGATCATTATGTAGTGTCCTTCTTTGTCTCTTCTAATAGTCTTTATTTTAAAGTCTGTTTTGTCTTATATGAGAATTGCTACTGCAGCTTTCTTTTGTTTTCCATTTGCATGGAATATCTTTTTCCATCCCGTCACTTTCAGTCTATATGTGTCCCTAGGTCTGAAGTGGCTCTCTTGTAGACGGTATATATACGGATCTTGTTTTTGTATCCATTCAGCCAGTCTAGGTCTTTTGGTTGGAGCATTTGCTCCATTTACATTTAAGGTAGTTATTGATATGTGTGTTCCTATTCCCATTTTCTTAATTGTTTTGGGTTTGTCATTGTGGGTCTTTTCCTTCTCTTGTGTTTCCTGCCTAGAGAAGTTCCTTTAGCATTTGTTGTACAGCTGGTTTGGTGGTGCTGAACTCTGTCAGCTTTTGCTTGTCTGTAAAGGTTTTAATTTCTCTGTGAAATCTAAATGGGATCCTTGCTGGGTAGAGTAATCTTGGTTGTAGTTTTCTGCCTTTCATCCCTTTAAATATGTCCTGCCAGTCCCTTCTGGCTTGCAGAGTTTCTGCTGAAAGATCAGCTGTTAACCTTATGGGGATTCCCTTATATGTTATTTGTTGTTTTTCCCTTGCTGCTTTTAATATTTTTTCTTTGTATTTAATTTTTAATAGTTTGATTAATATGTGTTTTGGCATGTTTCTCCTTGGATTTATCCTGTATGGTACTCTCTGCGCTTCCTGAACTTGATTGACTATTCCCTTTCCCATATTAGGGTAATTTTCAACTGTAATCTCTTCAAATATTTTCTCAGTCCCTTTTTCTCTTCTTCTTCTGAAACCCCTAAAATTCAAATGTTGGTGCCTTTAATGTTGTCCCAGTGGTCTCTGAGACCGTCCTCAATTCTTTTCGTTCTTTTTTCTTTATTCTGCCTTGCAGTAGTTATTTCCACTGTTACATATTCCAGGTCACGTATCCGTTCTTCTGCCTCAGTTATCCTTTCTTTGATTCCTTCTAGAGAATTTTTAATTTCATTTATTGTGGTGTTCATCATTGTTTGTTTGCTGTTTAGTTCTTCTAGGTCCTTGTTAAACGTTTCTTGTATTTTCTCCATTCTAGTTCCAAGAATTTGGATCATCTTTACTATCATTACTCTGAATTCTTTTTCAGGTAGACTGCCTATTTCCTCTTCATTTGTTAGGTCTGGTGGGTTTTTACCTTGCTCCTTCATCTGCTGTGTGTTCCTCTGTCTTGTCATTTTGCTTAACTTACTGTGTTTGGCATCTCTTTTTTGCACGCTGCAGGTTCATAGTTCCTGTTTTTTTTTTGGTGCCTTCTCCCAGTTGCTGAGGTTTTTTCAGTGGGTTTTGTGGGCTTCCTGGTTAAGGTGACTAGTGCCTGTGTTCTGGTGGATGAGGCTGGATATTGTCTTTCTGGTGGGCAGGACCGCATCCAGTGGTGTGTTTTTGGGTGTCTGTGGCCTTATTATGATTTTAGGTAGCCTCTCTGCTAATGGGTGGGGTTGTGTTCCTGTCTTGCTAGTTGTTTGACATAGGGTGTTAGCACTGTAGTTTGCTGGTCATTGAGTGGAGCTGGGTCTTAGCCTTGAGATGGAGATCTCTGGGAGACCGTTCACCGTTTGGTAGTGGGAGCTGGGAGGTCTCTGGTGGACCAATGTCCTGAACTCAGCTGTCTCACCTCAGAGGCACAGGCCTGACACCTGGCCGGAGCACCAAGACCCTGTCAGCCACACGGCTCAGAAGAAAAGACAGCAAAAGAAAGAAAGAAAGAAAGAATAAAGTTATTAAAATTAAAAAAATATTAAAAACAAAAAAATTAAAAAGTCATAAAAAGAAGAAAGAAAGAAAGAAGAGAGCAACCAAACTAATAAACAAATCCACCAATGGTAACAAGCCCTATAAACTATACTAAAAAAAAAAAAAAAGACAGAGAGAACCCTAGGAGAAATGGTAAAAGCAAAGCTATACAGACAAAATCACACAAAAAAGCATACCCATACACACTCACAAAAAGAGAAAAAGGAAAAAAAATATATATATATAAAAGAAAAAGGAAGAGAACAACCAGATAAACAAATCTACCAATGATAATAAACTCTAAATACTAAACTAGGATAAACATAAAATCAGAAACAAATTAGATGCAGAAAGCAAACCCCAAGTCTACAGTTGTTCCCCAAGTCCACCATCTCAATTTTTGGATTATTCGTTGTCTATTCAGGTATTCCAGAGATGCAGCGTATATCAGGTTGATTGTGGAGATGTAATCTGGTGCTCCTCAAGCTGCTGGGAGAGATTTCCCTTTCTCTTCTTTGTTCCCACAGCTCCTGGGGTTCAGCTTTGGATTTGGCTCCGCCTTTGCATATAGGTTACCTGAGGACATCTGTTCTTCGCTCAGACAGGACGGGTTTAAAGTAGCAGCTGAGGGCTTCCCTGGTGGTGCAGTGGTTGAGAGTCCGCCTGCCGATGCAGGGGACATGGATTCATGCCCTGGTCTGGGAGGATCCCACATGCTGCGGAGTGGCTGGGCCCATGGGCCATGGCCGCTGGGCCTGCGCATCCGGAGCCTGTGCTCTGCAGCGGGAGAGGCCACAACAGTGCGAGACCTGTGCACAGCAAAAAAAAAAAAAAAAAAAAAAGTAGCAGCTGATTAGGGGGCTCTGGCCCTTTCTGGCCGGGGGAGGGTGTGGTACAGAATGCGGGGTGAGCCTGCAGTGGCAGAGGCCAGCATGACGTTGCAATAGCCTGAGGCCTGCCCTGTGTTCTCCCAGGGAAGTTGTCCCTGGATCCCGGGACCCTGGCAGTGGTGGGCTGCACAAGCTCCCGGGAGGGGAGGTGTGGGTAGTGACCTGTGCTCGCACACAGGCTTCTTGGTGGCGGCAGCAGCAGCCTTAGCATTTCATGCCCGTCTCTTGTGTCCGCGCTGATAGCCGCGGCTCGCGCCTGTCTCTGGAGCTTGTTTAGGTGGTGCTCTGAATCCCCTCTCCTCGTGCACCCCAAAACAATGGTCTCTTGCCTCTTAGGCAGTTCCAGACATTTTCCCGGACTCCCTCCTCACTAGCTGTGGTGCACTAGCCCCCTTCAGGCTGTGTTCACACAGCCATCCCCAGTCCTCTCCCTCGGATCTGACCTCTGATCCCAGAGCCTCAGCTCCCAGCCCCCACCCGTCCCGGCAGGTGAGCAGACAAGCCTCTCGGGCTGGTGAGTGCTGGTCGGCACTGATCCTCTGTGCAGAAATCTCTCCGCTTTGCCCTCCGCACCCCTGTTGCTGTGCTCTCCTCCGTGGTTCCGAAGCTTCCCCCTCCCCCACCCCGTCTCTGCCAGTGAACGGGCTTCCTAGTGTGTGGAAACCTTTTCTCCTTCACAGCTCCCTCCCACTGGTGCAGGTCCCGTCCCTATCCTTTTGTCTCTGTTTTTTCTTTTTTCTTTTGCCCTATCCAGGTACATGGGGAGTTTCTTGCCTTTTGGGAAGTCTGAGGTCTTCTGTCAGCATTCAGTATGTGTTCTGTAGTTGTTCCACATGTAGATGTATCTCTGATGTATTTGTGGGGAGGAAGGTGATCTCCGTGTCTTACTCTTCCGCCATCTTGAAGGTCTCTCTCAGCAATTTTTGTCTTTTGTTATTTTTAGACTAGGGACATTTAATGTTATCATTTATATGACTGTTTTAAAATCTGTCATCTTGCTAGCTATTTTCTATTCTTTCCTTCAGTTCTTTGTTTTTTCCTCTCTTTTTAATGCCTTTTCTGTTAATTAAGCATCTTGTTATGTTTTCATTTTATCTCCTCTGTTGACTCATTTATAATATTACCTCTTAAAAATAATTTCAGTGGCTACCCGAGAGTTTAAAATATACATCTTTACTGGAGTCTCGCTTCAAATAAAATTTCATTTCATGCATTCTATAAGCATCTTATAAAAATATATTCCCTCAGTCATTTGTGTTTTACATGTGCTATAAATGCACAATGTATTCCTACTATTTTTACTCAAATAATTATCTTTTAGACCAATTAAAATTAATGAAAATGAATTCAATTTTACCTTCATTTTTTCCATTTCCAGCAATCATCATATCTTTGTGTAGGTCCAAGTTTCAATCTAATATCATACTTTTTCTATCTAAACAATATACTTATTTTTCTAGCTTTATTGTGGTATAATTGACGTTCAAAAATTGTATATATTTGAAATTTTACAAGGGGAAACATCAGCAAGATGGCAGACTAGAAGGTTCAGACCCTTGTCTCTTCCACGAAGACAACTAAAACGATGGATAACTACAAATTGACAAAAATAGCTCTGGGAGAGCTCAGGACTACAATGAAGAAGCAGCAGAAACCCTGGGGAGTATAATAACTGAGGATTTCAGCATAGATAAGTGTAAGAAGCATTTTACGTGTATCACCCCAACCCACAGTCTGGAGTAGCTTAGTGACAAGAGGGATACCCTCAGAGGGGTTTCATGCTATGGGAAAATGAGAACAGGAGGACCACAGAAATCCTTGACACCTTCATGGACATCTTCAGCCTTTTCTACTGAGGATTCCTGCAGTCCTCACTGATGCTGAACTCAACTGATGGAGCTACCTAGAGTCCCTGCCACTGCATCTCCTCCCTGGGGCTAGAGCTATTGCTGTGGTGAAACCCACCCTCAGGAGCCTAAGTTGCTGCTGCTCCCTGCTCTCCATGATTGGGATATCACAGTGCCTTGCTATCTACTGAACTGGAGCTGCCACTAGGCTGTGCCCTACCTCCTGGACTCTAAGTCATGCTTTGACTCTCCATCACTGAGGCTACATAGCTGGTGCTCTGTATCTGCATTGTAGGTCCTGAGTTCCAGTTTTGACCTGCCTTCATCAGAGCTTTGCTGTTGCTGCTCAACACTTTGCCCACCTGAGACCTGAGTTGGGACCTTGACCTGCCAGCCCTGGACCCATACCATTGCTGTATCCAGCACCATGCCCCGCCAGGTCACCTTGATGAGCGCCAGAAACCCATACCCCAGTTCCATGGGTGATCTGCATATGCCTACAACTCAAACACTGGTGCCACTAACGCTTTCTGCCCCTGTGCCCCAGGCCCCAGATGCCATGGTAGATCCGTGTGCCCCTGAGCCCAGGACCCTGGCTCCACTGCCATTCACTTCATTTTTTTAAAAAATAAATTTATTTTATTTATTTATTTTTGGTGGCTTTGGGTCTTCACTGCTGTGCACGGGCGTTCTCTAGCCATGGTGAGTGGGGGCTACTCTTTGTTGCGGAGCACGGGCTTTAGGTGCACAGGCTTCTGCAGTTGTGGCTCGCAGGCTCTAGAGCACAGGCTCAGTAGTTGTGGCACATGGGCTTACTTGCACTGCAGCATGTGGGATCTTCCCGGACCAGGGCTTGAACCCGTGTCCCCTGCATTGGCAGGTGGATTCTTAACCACTGCGCCACCAGGGAAGCCCCACTTCATTTATGAAGTTTATCTACAGCTCCCTCCCCTCCTCACTGCCCACACATATACACATACCTCATGCTTGGTTAAGATAATTTTCTCAGAGAGATACTTAATCCAACCCCATCTATCAGTGCTAGGGTTTGCAGGCTCTCTCTCTCTCAGGATTTCTCTGCTTGGGTCTCACACAGGTGGCCTGATTTCTTCTAGATGTGAAGTAACTCCATTGTATTATCCCTTGCCACACCCTAAGAGGGAACCAAAGGTGCAAGTGTAGTATTCTAGTGCGCTAAGACATAGAGACTTAGCCTTAGCATCAAGACCAGTTAATTGGGCCCTGAAACAACCCAGTTCAGGTCTGAGGCTGGAACACTTCTGCTCCGTGCTATTGTTTCTCTGTCTTTTAGAATCACAGAATCATAGTGTCTCAGGCTTGGAGGAAATCTTAAAGACCAAGCATGTAATAGTTCTCAACTTTCATTCTGTCACAGCAAAAGGAAGAGTAAATATAGACAAGGGTAGGACTCTCCCATTGATGTAGGTCAGTCAAGTTCATTCATTACGAAGATAATTTGGTTTGTGGGTATGTGCAATTCTTTTCTTTCAATTCTCTTAGCTATTCTATACCTGTCCAATAGTTTTTATTTCTTGTATTCGATAAACTGAATTAATTTATATGTTAAAAATTCAATCACAAATATTCTATATTTGTAGCAATAAATTACCTGTGATAAACACAATCACATAAGTGATTGTGGCCACAGCCATGTATCAGAAAGCCAAGTTGAAAACTTCTGTACCTAGTCTGAGTCTTCACCTGACTTTTGAGATCCCTTTACATTTCTGTCAAATAATTATTCATCCTATGCTTGCATACCTCCAGTGACAGGGGAACTGACTTGCTTCTTCCTGAGGGAACTCCAATTATTAATAAGCTCAGTCTAGATGGAGCTGAAATCTCTCTCTCTGAAATTTTTCCCCATTGGTTTTATTGTATATTCTCAGGCCATGTAGGAAGTATCGGTGAACATAGCAGACCTTCAGCTCTTTCCTTGTGGTCTTGGCCAAACCTCTGATGGTACCACTGGACTTGGTGTAGTCTTTTTGGATTACAGGGAATTTAGCTTGATGATTAGGGCTGATTAGCATTCTTGAAGCAGAGATGAAAGAGAGCATTTTGAAGCATGTCCAACCAAGAGAAGTATGTGGAGCTAGTCCACTAGGAGTACCTAGAGATGAGGCAAACACAGAGAAGATGCCCTTTGCCTTCTCTAAACATCACTGAATACCAGTCTCACCCAAAGGAGCAGTAGAGTCTAAGAAAGGAAATCCATCTCCATGGGAATGAATCCTGATCCACAGTATGAGGGCAAATAGAATTATTTTCTGGACACAGCAAGAGTTTATAGATGGAATAAGTATTCAAGAATCTGGATTTCAGAAAGAGAATGCCTGGGTTTGAATCAAAGCTCTCCCATGCCATTTTGGACGGATTCTTTAATCTCTCTAAACATTAGCTTCTTCATCTGCATATTGGGGATAATAGTAGCACTATGTCATAGGGTTATTATGGGAATTAAATGTGGTAAGTTATGTAAAGGATGACTAAGAGCATCACTAAGAGCATTATTATTTATTCTTACAAATTTACATTCAAGTTAAAAAAGGTAAAAATTTCAGGGTTAAGGTAGTTCACTTATCTTTCAAAATTCAAAATTTTGACTCATTAAATGGCCTCCACCTTCTCTTTTTGTTCTCCTCTTGTGTTTAGAAGCAAAAGATAGCTTTGCCAATCTCATCTGGGCAGCTCTTTTCAAAGACTGTTGATAAGTATGGAAATACTGCATTTAAACCTATGAGCTTAATGATAAGTACCATCATGAGACTGCTGGTTGTACCTCTCTATGGGGATTCAGATGTATGGGACATTTCTTCTCTGCTACATACACCATCTCCAAAATATCTTGATTCAACTACTTGGATTAGGGATTCTGTGCAGACATAGCCAACATTGTTGCTGGAGGAAAAAAAGGCCCAAGTGAGATTAATCACAGCCTGGGAATAAAAGAAGAATAAAGGGAAGAAACAATTGTACTCTTTATGAAGAGCATTGAAACCAACATTTGAGCCACCTACACTAAGTACATGTTCCAATAAAATACATGTTCCATGATAGTGTCTTTCAAATTTTAACTGATAGACCAAAAATGTGTCTTATTGCTTGATTTAACTGAAATTGAGCATTTTGTCATATATTTATAAGCCAAAGTATTTCTTTTATGGTGAACTTTTTATTCATGTCTTCTGCCCATTTTTATTGGGTTGTGTATGTCTTATTTATAATAGGTTTTATTGTTATTCTTGTGTTGTTTATTAACCTTATTCTTGTTGGTTTGTAAAAAAAACTCTTTAAGTGTCAGGAAAATGATCCCTTTTACCTGAAGAAATTTTTGTATTTTATATAGTTGAAATAATGACATGACAGTATCTAAAATATAAATCAGGGAAGTATCAATATGTCTAAGTTCTGGAAAATGATTGTGTATGTGTGTGTGTGTGTGTGTGTGTTCATTTTATGTACTCTTTGCAATATGAGCATACACTATCCCCAGATCATTATTTTTTCCTAATTAAAAGAAAGCAGAGGACATAAGTTCAATTTTTATTACTGCTTCCTTTAAAAAAGCATCTCTTTCGTATAGACTTAACAAAGATGCTTGATACATGTGTACCACTTTTGTTCTCTAAGAGTTTTATTTATACATTTTAGTCTTAAATACATGTCAAGATTAGGTAAGAATTTAGTTTAAGAATACCACAGTTTTTATTTTCTCTGTTTTTTCTTTTAGGTAGAGCGTTGAGCAACAATCGTATTTTGCTTAAGGAAGCTCACGGCATACAGTTGTTCCCAAGGTACTGTGTTATGCCCTTATACTGTTTGGATATATCTGAGTGTAATTTCTTGTTTCTCTTATTTCTCCCAATAATGTCTAGCACTGTTTTAAACTTGGGGTGTTCAATAATGCTTGGTAACTAGTTAACTAGTAACAAGCCAATTGGTGTACTATTAATATTCATCATAGCAGCAATAGTAGTGGAAGTAGTCTTTAGAGTTGTTTTTAACATTTCTTCTGTGGGATATAAGAAAAGAGGAAGATATGGTCAGTTTCATCATCTGGAAAATATTACTGGAAACAATAATGGTATTTTTCCCTATGAGATTTTTTTAAGTTTGAAAGAATTAATACATGTAAAGCACATGGACTCATGCCTAATATGTAACAACCTCTCCACAAAAATTAGCTTTTATTATCATCCACCAATAGTAAATCCTAATTCAAGAAAAAACATTTCCACTCAAATTTCCCTGAGCCACTGAGGCATATTAATAACTCTTCTTTTGTGGAGGCAGTTCTACTCCCAGATGTGAGTGTTAGGACTTGAGAGAAGCCCACAGAAGTTAGATGTTTGCATCAGGGTCAAATTTGTCCATGAAAAGGGTATTCTTTCTCCATTCCCAGTAAAACATAGAGTGCTCAGCAGTGCTTAAATCACTCCCTAAACCTGCTAAATTACGTCCTTTTCTAGGAAAATTACCCAAGAGGAGGGAGGGAAACAACTGCAAGTCATCCAGTATTGTGTGCATACTGAGGACTTTAATTATATAGAGTTTGATCCTGTGCTTGACCAAGAAAGAAATGTGGTTCTTACTAATGAGTTGAGCACATAGGCATTTGGAAATGTTCATTGTCAACAGTGCTTCCAGGAAGAGCTTCCCCTCCATTGTCGTGGTTCATTATTAGATTATATGATTTTCATTTTTTCCATCCCCAGACTTACCACTTTAAATGCTCCATCCTTTGCAATCAGATACAATTCTTAAGCTTCATTTAGAAGCAACAGTATTGGTGTTCTATGGAATGGAAAAAGAAAAGGAAGGAAAAAAAAAAGATGAGATCTGATATACCAGAACACATCTTAAGAAATGAGAAGGTAAACCTGTCCCTGGAAACCCACACACTCCAGTAAAGGGCCTAGTGTGGGTTCACAGGGGGCTGGGGTTTTACAGGCAGATTTCTGGAAAATAGGGTTTTGTTGGGGAGCCATAGAGCCATGGGCCTGTTGCAAAAATATTTTGGGGCCCTGTCTATGTAACAGCCACTAAAACACTTCCAAAGGTAACAAATGCTAGAAATAATATAAACAAATATAGCCAACTTCCCTGGGTTGGGAGCGAGCTTTGGAAATGTGAAGTGGTATAGGAGTAAGCCTCTGGATATACAAAAAAAAAAATCATTTTCCTTTGTAAAGCCTGGTTTGCTACATTTACCTCTTGGTTCCCATCTCTGGCCATGTAAACAAGTGAGCACTTGGTCAGGAGTCCAAAGAACTCCTTACAACACCACAACCTCATCTACCATCTCTATGAATCCATATCCTTGAGCCTTCTCTTATGATGGTCTGAGTCTGTTATCCTATGGAATGGAAAAAGAAAAGGAAGGAAAAACTAGAGATGTGATCTAATTTACCAGAACACACCTTAAGAAATGAGAAGAAGGTAAACCTGTCCCTGGGAACCCACACACTCCAGTATAGGGCAAGTGCAGGGACTGAGATCATAGGGTTAAATGTAAGCAGATCCTTTCTAAGCAAGTTAGGCTGTTTTGATGAATACATTTTTGTGTGAAGTCGTGGGCTTTTTGACCACAAAATCATTAATCTTATTGCTCTTCCAGCTGCCTCCACCTCCCACACGCCTCCATTTCCCATGAATTTTTAGAGTGTTTTAAAATCAGCCTGAGACAAACTGACATGGAAGTATAAAATATAAGATTATTAGACTACATCTTGCATCTTAGGATTTTAGAGTTTCTTAGGCACTCAGGGAATTTCTTTTTCAGTTTCCTTGTTTTAGGAAAGAGCAGCAAAATGATTTCTACTTGAAGATCAGATACTGCCACTGTCCCACCCATAATCCCCAGGCCCTACAGTTCCAGTGCAGTTGGCGTGACTGCCAAACTGGCATCTGCATCTCTTTGCCTGAGGGCTTTCACTGGCCTTTGAAGCCCACTCTGCCCACACATATGGCAGGCCAGAAATGCCTGGGGAATAACTGCCCTATACTCCAGCATCCTTTTGCCAGTGATAGACGAATTCATATATAAGTACCCCAGTTTCCTCCCCATCAGTTCCCACCTTTGCCTGTTAAACAATTCTGAGGCATATGTTCTACACTGGATCCCAGACAGTGGGATCCCAAGTTCCCAACAGTGGTAAGTTTGATAGTTACTACCTCTAATATATTCATATGTATATATAATTAGAATATATATAAATTGTAGTATAATAGTTCCCCCTATACTGGCATCCTTCCCTTCCCTGACTTAACTTCCCTATTACTCTACCTGCGTTCCCTAGATTACCTTCCAAATATCTGTCATTCGAGCACAAATCCTAATCTCAGGTTCTACTTCTGGGGGATTTCAAAGATACCTCTGCACCTTACACATACTTCTACAATTTTTTCCTAGCACAAGGTTTCCTAATGACTTGCTTTTGTATCTGCAGCTCTTACCTGTTTATAGATTTGTTGATCTTTGTCAGTAGCTTTGCATCTCTGCTTTCTCAGGCTTTAGCACAGTTCTAGCATGTAGTAAGATGTGGTACATCTTTGTGGCAATGAATTAAATTGAATTTTCAAGATTTCCTTACTGGTTACTCCAGAACTTGAAGGAAGTACCAAGGGCTCTTGACTCCTGTGGTTCTCTTCATGCAACAGCATCATCCATGCCTTCCGTGGTGGACCTTTACTGCTTGTGACCACCCAGCATGCATTCCACCCTAGACAATTTCAGTCCCTGTGGCTAGGGTGGGCCTTCCGATCCATGTAGTCCTTCCCTCTGACCCTAGTCATTTGTTCAGGGATCCAAACTGTTGCAACTGATAGAAAAGAGAAGCCTGTTCTTTCCCTCTTTTTACTTCCTTCTCCCCTCCCTCCCTTCCTTCCTCCCTTCCTCCCTTCCTTCCTTCTCTATTTCTTTATTTCCTTCTTTTATTTATTCATTCATTATTACTAGAGTTACTGAGCTTATAAGAATGTAAGCCTAGACCTTATTAGTGAACTGCTTACTACCGAAAGAAGAGCACCTGCTTAAAGAAAAACCAATAGAATAAAAGGCAGAATGAGTGTTGAGGTGGGGGCAGGGGGGAGAAAAAGAGGAGAGAGAGATTGAATCGTAAAGACAGTGTTTTAGTTCTTGTATACAACTGTGCCTAAAGACCTTGAGCTTTTCAACTATGTAAGTCAACGTATTACCATTTTTGCTTAAGTCAGTTGAGTTTTTTAGAGTCAAATACAAACTTCAGTTAAATTACCCACTTTGCACCAGACCCTGGCGAGGTAGGAGAGATTCAGAGATACACGTACTTTCACTGTCCATGGAGAATTTGCATTATGAATGGGTGACTTGAGGAGTGATATTACAGCACTATGCTCTTATTTTTTTTAACTTTTTATTTTATATTGGAGTATTGTTGATCAACAATGTTGTGTTAGTTTCAGGTGTACAGCAAAGTGATTCAGTTATACATATACACGTGTCAATTCTTTTCCAAATTCTTTTCCCATTGAGGTTGTTACGTAATATTGAACAGAGTTCCCTGTGCTATATAGTAGGTCCTTGTGGGTTATCCCTTTTAAATACAACAGTGTATACATGTCAATCCCATACTCCGTAACTATCCGTCCCCTCCACCCTTCCCCCTGGTAACAATAAGTTCGTTCCGTAATTCTGTGAGAATTTTCCTTTTTCTGGAGCAATCATGTTTCTTCTTCTCTTCGCTTTCACAAGAGACAAAGAAGCTGGTTTATTTTCTTTTCAATTTCCCCAGTCACGCACAACTCCTTCCTAGTACTCTTTTTTTTAAGCGGGGCAGCATATCCTCGTTTGTTCCATATGATGGATGTCCCCATTGCTTATTAACCTCCAAAATGGGCAGCTCCCACCATTAAGGGCTTATGATCTGTATGAGACAACATAAAAACAAGACACATTCTCCCCCATGCACATTTCAAATGAAATGTAACAGAAGGGAAATAAATAAAAATGGAAGAAAATGCCTTAAATGGTTTATGTTGGAAAATGTTATATGGGCAATAATGGTACTTATATGGGCTTTGGTCAGAGACTTTGATAATGAAGGTTAAAAGAGGGAATGTTACAAAAAATGTTCACTGTTCATAAAAATAAATCTCTGGTATGAACCAGAATGAAATAAACAGAGTTGCAGGCGCCGAGAACAGCTGGGGTGACCTCAGTCTCAGGTTGGTAATAGCCAGACTCACTGGAACCACACACTCTCACCTCAGCAGGATTCAGTTAGCTCTCCATCACAGGGACACTGAGTTCCATGGGCCTTGGAGGTGGCTCTTCTGTCTCACTGAAAGATAAAGGCCTCGTTGTCTCTGGCATTCTTTATCCTTAGGTTCTGGCAGGGTTTCCAGCGACCCCGCCTTTCTAGGTTAAGTATCAGTCCAGAAGTTTCAAATGCAAATGCCCAGCAGCAGGTTGTAAATGAGTGAAATGGACTCGGAGGGGATAGTGGCAAATTGGTGAAAACATGCCCTGTTTGAAAAGGTGACCACCACTCAGCTCCAGCTGACAGTGGGAATGCCAGCTTGGTGGGGTCAGACCTTTGCTTTTTCAAGAGTAAGCTGGAAATCTGAGTTTTCTGATTTTTAAATGTTCATAAGTTATTTCTGTTATAATATGTGAACACATTTGTGCGTTTATATATATTAATATATATCTATATAGATATTTATGGGGGTAGGAGAAGAATGCGTGTCTATGGGACAGAATTCGCTTAGCAGCAGCCAGTTTGGAATCTGTCGCTAAGTGAATGCTGAGATTGTAAGTATCATTGTTTGGTTTCATTGATTATTGCTGTCAGGTTGTCAGATAAAGGTCCTCCATAGTGTACGGTCCTGGAGGGAAGAGCTTATACTGTATTTGAAACAGCCATTCATTAGCGTGTACTATGTGCTGCGCATTTTGCTATGAACTTTACATGGATTATTTCATTATAGTCTCCTTACCTTCCTAAAAGAGAAGCTCTAATGTTGGCCCATTTATAGTAGGGGAAACTGAGGTTCCCAGAAATGAAGTATTTGACCACAGTTATTGTGTGGGACACCCTTTGTACAGCACCTCACATCGTCTTGGCCTTGCCGGTGATTCCAGCCAAGGCTACCACTCCACTTCATGTGCTTCTCTCTGGCTTCCTTTGGTTGCATTAAGATGTTAACACATCATGGGGCAACCCTCTGCCTATAGGGCAGGAGCTGATGGATAAAGGCTTTTGTCCCTGGCTGACAGTTCAGACACATATTCCATAAGACTCCTCAGAAGGCCTTGTGTGAAGTAACCAGTTGCCTGTAGCAGTTAACACTTTCTTGTGTTGGTTTGTCCCCTTGTCCCTGTTCACCTCCCTGCCCCTCATTTAGGGGATCACATTCCCCCAATAAACTACCTACACATACCACGTCTTCATGGCAGGCTTTGCCGTCCGGCAACTCAAGCTAAGGTAGTGAGCGGTGAGGCTGGAATTTAAATCTAAGTTTGGCTTGTCCCCAGGTGAATACTTGATCATACCAGTCACTGAAGTCTTTATGTGATTCCTTTGCTAGGTTCTTTCAAGTCTGATTGGTCATGAGATAAAGCTTTGGAGCAGTCAAGGCTCTGAAAGGATCCTTGATCAACAAGAAGGGAGGATAGTGATGTAGGGTAGTTGGTACACAGAAATCAAATGGAGAGGAGAAAAAGGGCAGAATTTCAGTTCATAATGTAGTTTTATTTGTGGCACCTCTTATGTGTTTGGCACTGTGCCAACCACTAAGGAAGGCCCATGGAACTATGGAAATGAAGACTATGGTGATAAAGACCTACTTCCAAAGATTTTCAGTGACTTTAGGCAAGGATGTCAATTTTAAATGCCTGCAGGGGCAGGTAAGACCCTGAAGTTAAACTAGCCAGGTTTTTGTTTGCATAGATATCAAACACAAATGCATTTTCTTCACTCCTACAGAGAATTAGGCTTTAGGTTTTCCCCCATTTTTCTTCCAGTACATGGCTACCCCAGTTTGCTCATTTTCCCACTTTAGATAGAGATGTAGGTACAAAAAATATTTTGTTTTAATTAATTAATTAAAAATTGAGATATAATTGACATATAACATTGTTTAAGGTGAACAACATGTTTGTTTGATACACTTATGTACTGCAACATGATTATAATAGTGGTAGCTTTAGCTAACACTTCTGTCCCATCACATAATTATCATTTATTTTTGTCGTGAGAACAATTAAGACCTAGTGTCTTAGTAACTTTGAAGTTTATAATACAGTATTGTTGACTGTAACCACTATGCTGTGCATTAGATCTCCAGAACTTGTTTATCTGCCAGTTTCAAGTTTGTGCCCTTTAACACCATCTCCCCATTTACCCTACCCCCACCCAGCTCCCAGTAACCACCATACTACTCTCTATTTTTACTAGTTCAGCTTTTTAAACTTGCAAATATGAGTGATATCATACAGTATTTGTCTTTCTCTGTCTGACTTATCTCACTTAGCTGTATACTCTCAAGGTCCATCCATATTGTTGGAAATGGCAGGATTTTCTTCTTCCTCATGGCTTTATAATATTCCATTATATATGTATACCACATCTTCTTTATCCATTTATCTGTTGACACTTAGATTGTTTCCATATCTTGTCTATTATAAATAATGCTGTAACGAACATGGATGTGGATCTTTGAGATACTGAGTTCAGTTCCTTCCACCCAGGAGTGGAATTGCTGGATCATCTGGTAGTTACATTTTTATTTTTTTGAGGAACTGCCATCCTCTTTTCTACAACGGCTGTTCTAGTTTACATTCCCATCAGAAGTGTTCCCTTTTCTCCACATTCTTGCCAACATTTGTTATCTCTTGTCTTTTAGATGATAGGCATTCTGACAGGTGTGAGGTCCTACCTCATTTTGGTTTTGATTTGTATTTTCCTGATGCTTAGTGATGTTGAGCACCTTTGTATGTCCCTATTGGCCATTTGTATGTCTTCTATGGTAAAATGTCTTTTCAGGTCCTTTGCCCATTTTAAATTGTATTATTTCCTTTTTTTACTCTTGAGTTGTGTGAGTTCTTTATATATTTTGGATGTTAACCCCTTATCAGAGATATGGTTTGTGAATATTTTCTCCTGTTCCATAGGCTGCCTTTTCAATGTATTGATTGTTTCCTTTGCTATGCAGAAGCCCTTTAGTTTAATGTAGTCCTACTTATTTCTGTTAGCTTTTGTTGCCTTCGCTATTGGTGTCTTAGGCAAGAAATCATTGACAAAACCAATGTCAAGGATGTTTTCCCCTATGTTTTCTTCTTGGAGTTATACGGTTTCAGGTTTTACATTTAGGTCTTTGATCCACTTTGAGTTAATTTTTGTCAGTAGTGTAAGATAGCAGTCTAGTTTCATGTTTTTGCCTGTGGGTATCCAGTTTTCCCAACATGGTTTATTGAAAGGACTGTCCTTTCTCCACTGCATGTTCTTGGCACACGTGTCAATAATTAGTTGACCATATATGCATGGTTTTATGTCTGGGGTCTACATTGTGTTCCACTGGTCTATGTGCCTGTGCATTCCTTACAACTCTAAGGAAAACGGCCACTTAAGGTTAATGACAAATGGCAACCAATCCTGTCTTCCTGTCAAGGGAACAGGATGGAGTCTGGGAACTGGGGAGGCTGACCCCTCTATGAGCTACGAGTCAGCTCCAGCTGGCTGTCACTGTGCAGGAATGTAAGTCCCCTTATGCCAAATCGCCTACTTGTTCAAGAGTAATCAGAAACCCAGAAATGTTTGTGAAATCTCCAGATTTTTAAATGTTAACAGTGATTTCACATTTCTTAAAAACAGTGGGCAAGTCAACCCTGATAGAGCAAACAGAACACATCTGCAGGTTGCATTTTACACACAGGCCATCAGTTTGCTCTCTGTGTTGTAGGCTGAGCCCTCTTTTTCCTCCAAAGTCCTTGAGCTGCGCCATATTTTCCTGGGAGAGGCGCAAGACTGGGAAAAGTGGCACAGGACAGGGGCCGCCATTGAATTTGTCTCTTAGGATTCTCTTCACTTTGTGTTTCTACGGGAAGTAGGTTGAGACTTGTTTATCTATTTGTGTGTGTATGTGGGCACGTGCAGTTGCTAAGGGTTCAGAAATAGACCTAATTTAAGAAAAACACACAAATATGTATGTTGCTTTTCTTCAGAAATAATGACAAGCCAAGAAAAAACAAATTATCCAAATAGGTGGCTTTTGCTGGTGGATGGCAGTATTTGAACATGGTAGGTAGACTGTTAAAAAAAAAAAAAAAAAGAGAGAGAGAGAGAGAGAGGAGTCTTAAATCAGGAAGAAGGGAGTGTAGGACTTTGATTTCTTTCTTTGTGTAAAATTATCGTGTCCCCTGACCAGATTTCTATTGGCCTTGATGGTTACTTGGCTATTTTAGTAGTTCATTGTCTCAGCCTTTAGTAAGAGCCCCTCCTAAATGGGACTCACTATGTCATAACTGTATAAAATATTCATTAAGATGGTGCTTTTAATGGATTTGTTTGGAATGAACTCGAGTGGAGGGAGCCGTCGCTGATTTGTGGAGCGGCAGGAGTGTTTCAGGGTTGTGTCTGCCCCAAGCGCTGCCTTGTTCGACAGGGTCCTATACCTGCCCTCTTTGCCTGCAGGCTCCAATCCGAGAGGAGACAGACCATATTGAGGGCGTTTTTCAAGACTAGAAATTGTATTCCTTTTGTATAAGTGTGTTCCAACTTGGTGTCTTTCATATTGTGTTCAGTGGAGGTGTGCTACAGCTTGTCTGAATTATACTTGCCACGTACAATTCATCGCCTAGTGTGTGAAGACTTGAACTCCAGAATTAGACAAAATTAGCTTTGAATCCTGACTGTTTTCTACTAGTTGTGTGACCCTCAGGCAGATTTCTTAGTATCTCTGAGCTTCAGCTTCCTCATCTTTTTAATCTAGAACAGAGCTAGTGTTTACTTCATACAGTATTTGAAAATTGAATGAGGATAGTTTGCAAAGTACATAGCCTAGTGCCTAGGACATATTAGAAACTTAAAAACATTAGCCATTCTTCTCTAAGTAGTACACACATCCAACTGCTACAACATATCTGGGGCCACTGGAGGTTTGTATAGAGCTTTCTGCTAGACATGCCATTTGGTTCTTTTCTCACACCATCCTTGACAATAGAGCAGGGATAACTGAGCCCCCCTGAAGCAAATGGAACAGTTGTGGACCAGAGAGGTTAAGGGACATGATCAAGATTGCTCTGCAAATTAGTGATAAACCAGACTTGGGAATATAATTGGATATTTTGACTCCTTTCTCAGCATTAAGTGCAATCCTTTTTAAAAATCAGATTAGGACCTTTTCTTTTCTCTTTATTTTTTGTAACCAGAGTACCTCTGAATCTGAAATCATGCCATCATGACCTCTACTATTTAATTTTTTGTGCACCTCTGTACTTTTTAGTTCTGAGTAGTCACCTTCTTTCCAACCTTTTGAAATATGGTGACATGAAATAAAAAGTAACAAAGAGCCCTCCCTATCTTAACGCTACCAACCTCAAAACCTGGAGTGCCTAGGCCCAGCCCCAGAGCCCAGCAAGGATGCTCTCATTTTGTCCCACCCCATTCCATTCCCTCCTGGCTCTGAACACTGTGTATCTGTTAGAGGGACCTGTAATCCATTTGGGGAATGACCTCGGACAAATTACTTCACTTTTTGGGTCACTTTTTCTCTATCCTTAAAGTGGAAAAGATGACTAATTTCTTAATAAGGGAATAATAGTTCCCCATAAAGGTATGGAAGGCATTTGACAATGATCAGCTTTGCCTGTTGCCTTCTGGGACTGGGTGGGACTAGCGTTTTATTTTTATAATCTTCAAATTGAAGTCACAAATAATTTTCATAAGATTGCCGGAATAATGAAACAGCTGTTTCTCAGGGCAGGGGCCAGTGAAGTGGCAGGGATGGAGCAAGCACGTGGGAATGAGCCAGAGGCTGCCTCTGATAGACTATTCCTTGGCGTCTCAGTCCTGGGAGGGAAAAGAGGCTCATCAAGATCCTGATTAAGCAGGGATTGCCAACGGCACTCTTTGTATCCAGGCAAACAAGAGCTACCCCTCCCTTCTCCCTTTTACTCTTAAAACAAAAATCTATCAAGATTTAATCACATTGCTTTATCTCCAGGACCTAACCTCTGAGTGTTCCTGAGAACATTTTGCTTTGTCTCCAGGCGCTCAAACACATGCCTGATGGGAGTGTGGTCCCTTCAGGGTTTTTACTTGAGTGGAAGAAGCAAAGATTGCTTTTTGTTCCCCTTTGACTCTTTTCTGAATTAACATGAAATTGAAGATGACTGTAGTTAGGGGGAAAGAGAGACAGACCCAGCGAAGCAGAGAGACAGAGCGAGACAGAGAGAGAGAAAGAGAACAATGAGAAGGGAAGCCAGGGAAGGAGGCTTGGAAAGCCAGTTCACAGAGTGTGTCTTGAAACCCGAGGGAAGCTCTGTGTTCATCAAACTGATAGTTTCCTTCCAGTCCATCAGCAAAATGAAAACGCCTCACCCAGCCACATTTAAACCCTCTCATCTAGGTCTCTGAGACCCTTCTCTGGGGAGTGCTCTTAGGAGTGTGAATTCCTCCAAGCTGATGATCTCAGTGTAAGTGCAGATGCTACCACCCACCTGCCTTTGGTCCTCCTTCCGTTGTAACTGTCCTTTCTGGGCACTAGGGCCAAACTGATGCCAGCACAACGGTGACTGCATATGAAATGTGTAATTGAGAAACAACATGGACACTGATGTCTCAGTATTAATTAATGGAATTTGATGTTTGTGACTGTCATATCCAGCAGCCACTTTTTTCAGAAAATTCATTAAACCATGGGTAGGGGTTTGAAAGCTCCCTATACAAGGCTAAGGGCTGATTGGGAACCTTTGGGATTGGGGAAGGGAGCTACATCTTTGGTTTAAGTTGTGTGTGAACTTTGTCTAAAACTGCAGACTTAGATTCCAGTGGTGAGAGAATGGGGAAGCATGTGGGGAAGGGGTCTTTGCCTCCTTTCACCCTTCATTCCTCTTCGCCTTTGCCATTAGATTATTCCTTCCCACATCCTCCCACTGCTATCCCTGCTCTGTGCAGGGGAAATCCACCCATTTGCCTAGTAAGATGATGTGCAGAATAAACAGTGACAAAAGAACTCCATGAGAACAATTTTGATGGGGCTTGCTCGGATGCGGTCACCAGATGGCTTGTGTTAGAAAGGCCTGAATTTCCATATACTGTCCTTCTAAAATGTCCCTCAGTTGCATTCTTGGACCCTGCTTTCTTTTCCTCTTCCTTCCTCCATCTCTTTTCGTTACTATTCCTTTTTTCCTGGTTGAACAGAAGTCATATTCATTTCAAATTTTTTGAATAACACTGTTTTCTGATTAGGAATTGAAATGATATATATTCTCATAAGAGAATCGATTGACAAACGGGAAAGTATGAAAAGAATACGAATTGAGAAATAATAATATTGGAGCGTTAGTGGTGACGAGCTCTGTACTAGGTATTTTACATAAATGAGATCATATATTCTTTTAACAACCATGTGAGAAAGGTACTGTTACTATCTGTGTTTTACAGATGAGAAAACTGAAACAGAGAGGTTACCTAACTTCCCCAAAGTCACATAGCTAGTAAACAGTAGTATAGACTTTGAATCCAGGTGGTCTGACTTCAGAGTCTACTTTCTTATCCACTGTGCTCTGTCTTGCACTGTGCTGTGTCAGCTTCACATCAAGAAAGACAGCTTCAGCTGGGGAGACCTCCAATCACTCAGATTAGTTCTCCTGTGGAACATCTAGTCTGAGGAACTCACCACCCTCCATACTGAGGCTCTGTGCTCCACAGGCTTAGAAGCCTGTGTTTGGTTTTTTTTTTTTTTTTTTTTTTTGTGGTACACGGGCCTCTCACTGTTGTGGCCTCTCCTGTTGCGGAGCACAGCCTCCGGATGCGCAGGCTCAGCGGCCATGGCTCACAGGCCCAGCCGCTCCGTGGCATGTGGGATCCTCCCGGACCGGGGCACGAACCCGGATCCCCTGCATTGGCAGGCAGACTCTCAACCACTGCGCCACCAGGGAGGCCCTAGAAGCCTGTTTTTTACAGGGATGAATTAACATTAACTGGTTCTCAGAAACAGCTGTGGTACCAAGAGTATTACGCTTGTTAACTTACAAAGAGCAAGATCACAGTCTAGAAGGACTTACATCTACCTATCAGTACATTCTCATCCTGCAGCAGAACTGCATGGAAAGCTAACCAACAACTGTTGTCTTGCACTGGGTGCCTCGGATCTGTGCATGGGAGTCATTCAGCTGAGTGATCTTTCCAGAATCACCATTCTCCTCTTCCCCTACCTCCCTCATTACAAGAGTAATGGAAACACTAATGCACCGATGCATGAAGCCAGGACCATCTCTCCCCTTTATCTCATGACTGACCACTATCAATTCCGGTAACACATTGTTTCTGTAGACTTGTTTCTACGATCAGTCAGGCTACAGTCAAGTCTTGTTGGTCTGGGAGTCATTCTGTCCTCTGAAGTTGGCATATCTCTGCCCATGTCTGCTAACTGCTAATTTAAAGCTTAAGTCTCAGAGGGCAATTTTTAAAAATTTTATGCAAGTTTATTTTATGTATCACACAATTTTAATGATAAAATTACACCCTTTAACAATGTATAATTCAGTGATTTTTAGGAAGTTTACCAGGTTGTGCAGCCACCCTCCTAACACTTTCATCACCCCAATAAGATCCATCATGCCCATTAACAGTTAATCTCTGTTCCCATCCTGGTTTCATAGAAATAAAATCCTGCAATATGAGGTCTTTGTGTCTGGCTTCTTTCAGTTACCATAATGTTTTGGAGATTGATCCATATTGCAGTGTGTATCATTATGCATTCCTTTTTATTAGTGAATAGTGTTTCATTGTATGGGTATGTCATTTTATTTATCTATTCATCTGCTGATGAACATTTGAATTGTTTCCATTTTTTAGCTCTTATGAATAATGCTGCTGTGAACATTCATGTGCAAGTCTTTGTGTGGTCATACGTTTTCATTTCTCTTGGGCAGATATCAATGAGTGGAATTGCTGGGTCATACGGTAGATATACATTTAACTTTTTGAGAAACATCCAAAATATTTTCCCAAGTGGCTCCATTAAATGGCCGTTTTACTGTCCTGATTTCCCAGCTGTTGGGGTATCCATCATGTTAGCTCCCCAGGGCTGAAAATAAAAGGACTAAAAATGACCCATAATCTCATCCTTATTATTAACATTTTATTGATAAAAAGTCATTATTTTATGTATAATATTGTAAAATACAAATGTACAAAATTTTATGCATAATGGAGTAAAATTTATATATGTATGTCTGTATTTCATGTCAGTAAAATGATGTATCTATATACAGATATGTATATAAATATTATACAAGAAAATAAACACACGTACATTTGAGATCACACTATATTAATAATTGAACTTTTTAAACTTATAACTGAATCAGGGTCATTTATCTATATCATTAAATATGAAATAAATATGATTTTTAATATCTTAATAATAGTTTCCACATGGATATAACATAAGTTTTTTAAACTAGTGTCCTATTTTTGGACTTTTGGATTGGGTTGTCTTACTTCTAAGTCATAATTTTAAATATGTATACCTTCAATTTTCACTTAAATTTTTATCTGGGCTCTTTCTCATGCATTTTTTGAATACTTATCCCTTTGATTTCTCATGGCCATATGTTCACACCTCGCCAGGTTTTCCCTCTCTGTTGTCTCTTGGTACAATATGAAGTCTGGTCGCTTCGTCCAAGGAATCATTTAGAAAGCAAACTTCTGTTTAGAGTGTGTCTGTTTTCAATAATATCAAAGCTGAAGGGCAATGCAATTTAAAAAACAACCACAAGCAGTGTGAGTATAGATAATATTTTGGCTGAAATATTTTACTCCATAGTAGAGTTTTACATAAATCTTATCTGCGGATGGGGAAAGTGAGGTGACTTTTTAAGATTCTCACAGAGAATGTGGACATAGTAAGAATGGTATCTTAATATAAAATACTAAGATGAGATAATGCCTTTAGTGACCTTCTAACCCATTGCCACCTGTAAACCAAGCCTTCTAACTTGTAGAATAAATCCTCAGTGGAGGTCTGTTCATGTGACTGTTCAGTTCTCTTTACATGGTCATTGAAGATCCATCATGGTTTCCCAACCTACGTCACACCTTACCCAAACTGGGAAATAATCTCTTCCATCAGAAGAGACTCTTAACCTCCCAATCTTTTTTCCCCCTTTTTCTTTTTTAAATAACCATTTTATTGAGATACACACATACCAAAATATCACCCTATTAAAATACATACTTCAGTGGTTTTTAGAACGTTGATAGAGTTGTGCAACTATCATCACTAATTTTAGAATATTTTCATCACCCCAAAGAGAAACCTAGTAACTCCCTTTTTCCTCTTCCCTCTGGCTCCTGGCAACCACTAATTTGCTCTCTGTTTGTACAGATTTACCTATTTTGGACATTTCTATAAATGGAGTCATACAATATGTGACCTATTGTTTCTGGCTTCTACCACTTAGCATGTTTTGAAGGTTCATACATGTTATAGCATGTAACAGTACTTCATTCCTTTTCTAGGCACAATAATATTTCATTGTATGGCTATACCACCTTTTGTTTATCCATTCATCATTCAGTGATTCTACTTTCCTGGCTATGTGTATAATGCTGCTAGGAATATTCGTATACCAGTTTTTGGTTATAATACTTTATGGGCCAATGGTAGTTCCCATGTTTTTGGATGAGTATGCCAAGGGCATTCCCTTCCTTCTCATATACAAAAATGAAGAAGAATCTGATAACTGGGATGCCCAAGGATGAGTTCATCAAACTCTTTTTTAAGGCCTTAAAGTCTGTGTAGTCTGATTCTTCCAATAAAATTGGGTCGGGGTTGTTGTTCTTTATGAAAACATGGAATTTGGGCCATAAGAAATTTGGAATCCAATTTTGGCAATAACCAATGAGCTAGAGAAAGCCTCACAATGGCACTTAGTTTTGGGTTTGGAGAAACTTAGGATACCATGAAGCCTATCTGGATCTAGGTGTGGTCCTTGTTCTTATGTCAGATGCTCTAAATACTGAACTTGGATTTGGGCAAACTGCAATTTTTTCTTGGCGACCTTATGTCCCTTTAAGACTAAAAGCTTTAGCAAGTGGATGCTGTCTTCCTGTGAGGAGGCTTGAGAAGGAAAGCAAAGAAGCGAATCATCCACATATTACAACAATGTAGAACCTCTAGGGAACTTTATATCATCCAGATCAGCCTTCAGGATTTGTGAGAAATAAGAAGGACTCTCAGTAAAATCCCAAGGCATTATTGTCCGGGTGAATTGTTTTTCTTCCCAAGTGAAGGCAAAAAGGTATTGTCTAGCTTCATCAGCTAGAATACTAAAGAATGTACTGCATAAATCAGTTGCAGTAAAGAGTTTGCTTCTAGCGGGAATGAATGTTAGTAATGTACGAGGATTAGGAACAACAGTGTCGGGGGATAACAATGGTGTTTTTTGTGTCAAAGTCCTGGGCAAATCTCCACCCTTGGCCCCTAGGTTTTCTCACAGGTAAAATGGGAGTGTTGTAGAGACTAGTAAAAGGGATAGTGAGGCCTTGTGACTTGTAATATTCTGTTACGAGTTTTATGCCCTGAAGGGCTTCTTCACTCATAGGGCATTGATTAATTCTGGGGAGACGTTTTGAGGGATCTATTTGAATCTTGTTGGGAGGTGTGCTGTGAATTTTGCCAATATCAGTTGGAGATTTTGCCCAAAAGGAGGGTGGTAGCTGATTGAATAGGGACAAATGATTAATGCTTCCAGAATCATCTCTAGTACCATCGGAAATGAAGCAGATAAGATTGCAAAGGATCATTTAATTCACCTGCTTGGCTGCTTTGATGACTGCTGTCAAATTCTAGAATAATCTCCCCTTTTGGGAAGAAAAAATTCCAGCATGGTACTTCTCTAAGAAGTCTCCGCCTAATAAATGGATAAGAGCTGAGGAACTAAAAAGAAAAGGGTATGGATCCTTCAGAGGTTCTAAGCAAAACTGAATAGGTACAGAGACAGGAATCTTTTGAGGTTCATTAGAGATCCCCACTAGTTGAACTGTAGTACTCCGAGGCAGGGACTGCTTTATAGTAGTGGGGTTGAGCATCAAGAGTGTGGCTCCAGTGTCAGTTAGGACTGGAAGAGATTCGTCCCCAATCTGTGTAAGTGTTTCTCAAGCTTATAAAGAGGAAGGAATGGGAAGAGCCCCTGTAGTTCCTTGGAGCCCTGTCATTGAGAATTGGGAGGACATTGGAAAGGATGCTTAGAAGGGCTGAAGTTGCGTAAAGTGCTTAAATTTGTGGCACTCTTTTCAAATGTGCTGGCTCTTTGCAATAATATCAGAAACTAAGAAGCTTTTGATTTCATTTAGGAGCCTTCACTTGCTGAGGCTGAAGGTTAAGAATTTTAGTAATCTTCCTTTTAAGTGGCTCTAGTGTGAGAGAGCTGGTTTGCCAGACTAACTAAATCTGGGGTAAAGATAGTTTCCAGTTCCACCCTGGTCCATTTCACTTGATGGGAAAAGTTCCAGTTCAGCCCATTAATAAATACCGAGTTAAAAACTACTTGGATAGAATCAACATATGAAAGAAGACCAGATTTTTTTTTTTAATTATCCAAAGTCAAGTGTAATAGTTACGAACAAGCTTATCAGATTTTTGTGTGCAGACCTGAATTTTGTTCCAATCAATAGGCTTTGGAAAAGCTTTAGGAATTGTCTAATGAAGTTGCCTAGTGATTGCCTGAGTCTGATTATGTAATAAGTTAACAGGCTGGTCTACTGGTTGTAATCCTAGAGGCCTTTCAGGATTTTCCCAGTTAGCAGTTTTCATCCATGCCGGTCCTGGCCTTCACCAACTAGCTGATATAAGTCAGAGAAACAGGTTGGTAATCTGTGAGGATCCTTGATTACTTTGGGAAAATCTTTCTAATTTTAAAGGGACAGGTTATGATAGGTTCAGAGGAAAAGAGGGTGGGAGAGTTTCCGAGAAAAAGGGAAGTTTGGTGAGAGAATTAATATGGGGGAACTGAGGGTATAAAGGAGGTATGGGTGGTGTAGGAAGGAAGGAGGAAGATGGCACAGGAAGCAGAGCCTGAGATAAAGGAGCTCGGGAGAAAGAGCATGAGGCTTTGGAAGCCATTTTATTTTTCTTTAAATGTTTGTTTGCCCTAGTTAACCTGAAAATCTTATTTTGCAGAGAGGCATTCCATGCAGTTGTGGAAATTTTAGAGCTATAGTTGTCCAGGTTGGTTTTAAGAAAAGTTAAGTTTGGGGATTTCAAAAGTTCCCCATAATAACCATTGATATTCTTAATCGCCTTTGGTAAACTTGGTCCATTTAGTTAGAAATGCACATGAGGAAGGACCGTGGTCTTTTAAATATAAAATCAACTGGAGCCCTTGTGGGGAGGGTGCGCCCTCAAAATATTTAGATAATTGGTATCCCATTTCTCAGAGGTTTTTCTCTAGAATAAGGGAATAATTTTCGAACAGCCTAAATAGCTCAAATAGTTCAAACAACCTGCAGGTCTAATACCAGCCATTTCTTGTCTGATCGCCAAGGAGCCAGGCCAAAGGCTACTCAGTACAGCTCTAAGGATACGGTCTAATTCTGGAGGAATCAAGCCAAAGACTTAAAGCACAGTTCCACTAGAACAGGCCAATCCTGAAGGAGTCAGGCTGAAAGTTTAATAGGGTAGTGCCAGTAGACCAACCCATTTTCCAAAAGGAATGGGGTGAAGGCTAGCCAGTTCCAGGAGGAATGGCCTGATTTTTAAAATGTGTCAAATGAATACTCACATATGTAATGAAGCCTTAAACAGACAGGACAAAGCCTTAAAACAGATCCTGAAGAAAACGTCAAGAGCTTCAAAACACAAGGAGACAAGCTAGGATACAGGAGAAAGACTTATCCTCAAACTCTAGGATCAGCAAGAGGCAGTGAGCAGCAGTGGACTCGATATGACTACTTCATCTGTTGGCTCACCAGCTTCAGAGTCAGTGAGGGTCTTCTCTGGATCCTGGTATGAGCCACCAAAATGCTGATCTAAAACAAATAGACTTTCAGTTATTTCTTCAGCAAAAGTGAGTTTACTTGCAAGTAACAAAGAGGGTCTGCAACCATGGCAAGCTACATGCAAGTCCCTACACAGCAAGGGGAGAAAAACTCTTTCAAAGGGGGGAAAAGGAAGTTGGGAAGGCTGTAGTTAACAAATAGTCAATTGAGGAATTGAGAATTTGAAGTATAGTGGCTTTTCACTGGCTGAGTTGTGATGGTCTCTCATTGGGTAAGCTCTTTTTTTTTTTAACATCTTTATTGGAGTATAATTGCTTTACAATGGTGGGTTAGTTTCTGCTTTATAACAAAGTGAATCAGTTACACATATACGTATGTTCCCATATCTCTTCCCGCTTGCGTCTCCCTCCCTCCCACCCTCCCTATCCCACCTCTGTATGTGGTCACAAACCACCTAGCTGATCTCCCTGTGCTATGTGGCTACTTCCCCCTAGCTATCTGTTTTACATTTGGTACTGTATATATGTCCATGCCACTCTCACACTTTGTCACAGGACACAGACCTACTAGAGCATGGACTTGAGGATATGGGGAGGGGGAAGGGTAAGCTAGGTAAGCTCTTGACAGGCAAGAAGAGGAAGTCTTACTTCTTTCTCTTGGGCTCTGCTATCATCATAGGGCATGAGAGCTCCCCCTTCTGGCCCCCAGACTCTGTTTTAATAGAGGCTTCTGTTTATTAATTTTTATACTGGGATATTTAAATTTTAAAGGAGAATCAACTTAAAGTGAATTAATCTCTAAATTATAAGAATATCACCAAAAGCACACTATCCAATTTTTTTTCAATTAATTTATTTTTGGCTGCGTTGGGTCTTCGTTGCTGCACGTGGGCTTTCTCTAGTTGTGGTGAGCGGGGACCACTTGTCATTGAGGTGCGTGGGCTTCTCATCATGGTGGCTTCTCTTGTTGTGGAGCATGGGCTCTAGGTGCACGGGCTTCAGTAGTTGTGGCTCGTGGGCTCTAGAGTACAGGCTCGGTAGTTGTGGCACACGGGCTTAGTTGCTCTGTGGCATGTGGGATCTTCCTGGACCAGGGATCGAACCCATGTCCCCTGCACTGGCAGGTGGATTCTCAACCACTGCACCACCAGGGAAGTCCCAAAATCCAATTTCTTAAATGTGCAAAAGATTTGAGAAACACTTCACCAAAGAAGGTACACAGATGGTAAAAAAGCATATGAGAAGATCCTCAATATTAGTCATTAGAGAATTGCATTAAAACCATGATGAGATATCACTACATACCTATTAGAATCGCTAAAGCGAAGCACCTTGACAATATCAAGTGCTGGAAAGGATGTGGAACAACTGGAACTCCTGCATGTTGTTGGCAGAAATGCAGAATATTACAGTCACTTTGGAAAATGGTTGGGCAGTTTCACATAAAGTTAAATGTAAACTTACAGTACGACGCAATTATTCTATTCCTAGGGATTTACATGAGTGAAATAAAAATCTTATGTTCCCAAAAACTCTATATACCAATGTTTATAAGCAGCTATTCATAGTCATCAAAAACTGGAAACAATTCAAATGTCCCTCAACTGGTAAATGGATTAACAATCCATGGAACATCCATGCAATGGAATATTAATCATCAGTAAAGAGGAATAAACTACTGTTACTCAAAAAACATGGCTGAATTTATTTTTTATTACATTAGTTTCAGGTGTATAGCATTATAATTTGACATCTGCATGCACTACGAAGTGATCACCACCACAAGTCTAGTTGCCATCCAGTCCATCACCATACAGTTGGGCCGCTCCACCCATTGTGTCCATCCCCTCCCAAACATGAATGAATTTCAAATGCATTATGCTGAATGAAACAAGCCAGACTCAAAGAGAGATATATTTTATGATTGCATTTTATATGACATTATGGAGAAAGCCAAATTAATAGAGACAGAGAATAGTCCATGGTTGGTAGGAGTTAGGGGCAGGTGACAACAAAGGAATAGCATGAGGGACTTTTTTTGGATGGGATGGAAGTGCTCTGTATTTCGATTGTACTAGTGCTTATACAACTGTATGTCACAGAGGGTGTATTTTAATATATGCAAATTGAAAAGTAGTTATTTAAAAAATAATACCACTAAAGATCTTTTTGGGGAGAGATGGAATATGAAGCCTGAAGCTTCATGGATTATAGGACAGGTGAGTTGGGTTGGGTGTGGCTCTACGACGAAGTAGTTGCAGTGAATTATATGTTGCCAGTGGTGAGAGCTGGTGAATAGTGACTTAACTCTTTAGGACATCAAAGAGAGCTTAGGAATGTCAGGAAGAAATGTGGCCAGTGAAACAAATAATCTTTCAGGATAGATTGAGGTCATGAGTAGCTATTTCAATTGTGAATTGTTTGAGGAGAAAGGGACCAACACTAGATTGCTTCTTGTGCAGAAGATGTGGAAGGAAAAAAATGACATGAAGAATAGGATGAAAATGTTCCTCCCTGAATGATTATCAGCAGTAGCATTAGAGATTCCAAAGAACTCAGTGGTTCTCATTGAAAATCTAACACAAGCCTCTTTGTAGAGTGCTTGGTCTGTGAAGGAAGCTTTCTAGGAATTTCTTTAGCTAAGCATCCAAGGGAGTCAGAGAGACCTAGATGAATGTCAGCTCTGTCATTTATAAGCCTAGATCCCTTGGAAATATCACTGTGCTTCTCTGATCTTCGATTTTTCCATCTATAAAGCAGAGTTGACAATAGCATGTATCTTTCAGAATTGAGAAAATTAAATGAGATAATGCATGTATAGCATTAAGCACAATGCCTCACAGATAAGAAGCACTCAATAACTTGTAGTGAGACTTACGTTGCTGCCTGATTTCCGGAGCCTGCATGTGTTTATTTTTGCCAGGTTCATACTTGTATTTATTTTTTTTTTCTTGTCACCATCTCACCAGCAGGAGATCATCAAGTGTAAGTAGCATCATCTTGCTGCCTAGAGTATAGAGTGAATTTGAAGAGAGACATCCTATTCCCAGAAACACAGAATCTTTTATGCTCAATACAAAGAGCCTTCAAAAGTAAGAGCTGTGACTTCCTCTGTCCAGAACTGGTTAACCTGTTGCGATATTTGGTAGATGAATTCTGTGCCACGCTCTCTTGTATACTGAGCACCAGACTGGGAGGCAGCAGCTGCTCTCCATGCTCCCCTTCCAACACAGAAAACCAATCTCCGGGCACCAGGGGAGACTGTAAAAAAGGAAAAAAAATGCAAATGTCCAACATTGATTAGTTTTGCCAGCTGCTCTTCTTTAGAATCAGCGGATTGACCACTTTAACTGTGAAGTCCATTGGATACTCGTAGGGTTTTTTTGTTTGCTTTGATTTGTTTTAGAAATTGTATTAAAAAATAATCCTTTGCAGGTCAAACCTGTCAAAGAAGTTGACATATGGAAGGAGGGTTTAAATAAACAGAAGAAAGAGATAATAGACCTCTACTGGATTGTTTCTGAAAATATGTTTGACCTTGGGGAGGGTCTGATTCTTTTAAACATGGGATTGCAAAGTGAAATACTTTCAGAGGCCAGGCTAGTTATATAAATGAGTGAGGAAGTATCTAGATATAAGGCAATAGGAAGTGGTGTTGGGTTTGGGCCTATTTTTTTATTTTCCTACTATTATGAGACCTTTGAATACAAAGTCATTTCACTCTTTTTCTCAACTCTACTTATGGGGGGTGAGAATAGGGAGTGTGTGATGAGAAATGACAACTTACACAGCTTCAGAGATGTGGAAGAATCTGGGCTCCCATCTTGGTCATGCAGTGGACTGAGGAAGTTCATGCCACATCTGAATTGAACAGCTTTACTCAGCACCAGCCGAATACTGTTGGGCAAGAATGTGAGCCCAGAATTGCTAAGTAGTTAGTTATTCAAGAGACACCCCATATCTTGATTTTGATGTGATTTCTGTAAATCACATCAAAATCCTTATAATTTTAATGCTGTCAATTTGTCCCATTTTGGAAAATAATGGTGTGAATCAAATACAACATGTCTGTGTGTTAGTTTTAGTCGGTGGCTATCAGTTTGGACCTCTGCTTTGGACCTCAGTTTGACAACTTCTGTGGAGTATAGTACTACTTTTGATAGATGGAGATCCATGATAGAAACAAGGTGAATTATGTTAGAAATAATCTCTGATTGATCTTTAAAAGATTACAATTTAAAATGGTATTGTGAAATGTGCAGTGATTAATTAGAGCCTTATTCTGAAAGCAAAAGATGGGAAATAGACTAAATATCCAGTAATAGGGAATGGATACATGAATTATATTACATCCAAACAATACTATGTAGCTATTAAAAATGAGGCAGTTCTATAGTAGTAATATGGAACCTATGCTATGATGTATCATTAAGTCAAAAAGCCAAGTGCAGAAAATTGTGTATAGCATGCCACAGCTGTAGTTTTTTAAAAGTGTGATGTATTTATCCATCATCCATCTATCTATATAACATCTATCTGTACTTGCATATCTGTATCTCTGGGAACTAGAGGGAGCCTGGGGGACTAGAAGACAGGGATGTGGGGAGACTTACTTTTCCTTTTGTGTGTATTTGGTAATATTTGAATTTTTTTCCAAATGTACATATTCCTCGTTCAAAATAAATGTAATTAAAAAAAATTAGCTTAAAAAATCCACTAATTCATAGGACACAGCCTGTTCCAAAAAGGCAGAGTAAGAATGGGTTGTCATAATAACAGAGATGATGGACATTTTTTCAGGAAAAGTCATGGTTAACAAATGAATTTATTTACAAAACATAGAATCACAAACATAGAAAACAAACTTACAGTTACCAGAGGGGATAGTGGGGGTGGGGTGAGAGATAAATTGGGAGTTTGGGATTAACATATACACACTACAATAGATAAACAACAAGGACCTGCTGTATAGCACAGGGAACTATACTCAGTATCTTATAATATAAATGGACAAGAATCTGAAAAAGAACAGATACATTTTAAAAAAGGTAATGGCTAGTACGTGCTTCATTGTCTTTCCACCATTTGCTTCTGAGAGACAATGATATTGGCTTTAATGGATGGTTGTAAACTCTAATATGAAACAGAATGTAATAAGAAATTTTTAATTTTCCTTATCAGACTAAACAGGATCCTACTAGCAAAGGCCCAGATAGAATCTGTGGCAGTTCGAGTGCGTGGAACTTGCAGCTGGGTTGTCCTACCACACTTGCATCTACATTATCTTCTTTGGGATGTGTTCATATCCTTAGAAATGTTCCTGCTCTACCTGTTGGCTTCCCCCTTCCTGGTCTTGGTCCTGAGTTTGGCTTACTTTGGAGCAGGACTAGTGTCAGCTCTTGGCTTACCTGACTGAGGTAGTGTTTTCTAGCGTATCCTTGGGCTCTGTTGTGAATATGCACCTCTTGTGTGGAAAGGAGTGAGATAATGATTGGACTTACTTCATTTTATTTCCCTCAACCTTTATATTTAGCTAGATAAGTATGGATATAAATAGGAATAAAGACATAGATATACATATGTCTGAAAGAATATAATAAAAACTAACAATGGTGATTGCCTCTGGGGAGAAAGCCTGATTATTTAAACTATACTGTCTGAGGAAAACAGAAAAAAAAAATTCTAATAAATTAGAGGAAAGTTAGATAATTCTATAAATAACATTGAGACTTTTGGCTAACCATCTAAAGAAATGTATATCCTATCTCTACCTCAGTCCTTTTACCAAAACATATTTGTAGAGGACAGACTTTAGAGTGGTCCTCAGGATCCCCACCTCCTGGTATTCACACCTTTGTGTTATCCCTTGGAGTGTGGGAAGGATCAGTGACTTTCCTCTAGCCATTGGAATGTGACTAAGGTGACAGTTTGTATGTGATTACATAATAGTGTAATGCCTCTCTTGCTAGACTCTCTCTCTCTGGCTTTGATCAAGCAGGATGCCATGAATCGTATGGCATCAGGAAATGAATTTGAGCAACACTCTGAAGGAGCTTGGCAGTGGATCCTTCCCCAGTTGAGCTTCTGATGAGAACATAGTTCTGGCCAAGATCTTGATTATAAGCTGTGAAACCCTAAGCAAAGGATCCAGTTAAACAGTGCCGACTCCTGATCCACAGAAACTGTGACTTAAGAAGTGTGTATTGTTTGAATCTGATAAGTTTGTGGTCATTTGTGATGTAGCAATGAAAAACTAACACAGTTCCGTATGCATTAATGAATTAATTGTAAAAAAAAAAAAAAAAAAAAAAAAACAACTATACAAATCACTAAAAGAAAATGCAGCAGAATGCTTTTGTAATCTTGACATACAAAAGACATTTTTAAAGAAGAAATGAATACCAAAACCACACACCAAAGAAGACTGACAAATTTGACTACATAAAATGTTTAAAATTCTATATGGAAAAAATACTATACTGTACATGCATTTCCTTAATTCTTCAATGTCTGCAAATAAAGAAACAAAACCAAGAACCAAAAGAAAAATGAGCTGAGAATGTTAACAATAGGTTCGAAGAAAAAGAAATAAATGTCTTTAACATTCAACAAAATGCTCAGTCTTACTCACAATTAAAGAAACAGAAATGTCCAAAAATGAGATTTCATTTTTCACTTAACAGATTCACATATATATAAAACTTGATAATACTGGGGAAACAGACACTCATGTTATTGCTTGGAATGTAAATTGGTGCAGCCTTTTTGGCAATAGAAATAAAAATTTATAGCATACCTACACTTGCCAGTCTGCTTGTATGAAGTCATTCGATAGTCATGCCCACACGTTTGTATGGTGACTTGTAAATAGCAAAAACTAGAAATAAGCAAAATGTTCATTGGTAGAAGACCTGTTAAGCAAACTCAGGGATAGCTTGCTGTGGAAAAAAATTTTTTTTTTCTGTCTATAAGTCATGATAAGGAATGATTTACAAGCTTTCCTTGAGGGCAGGGGCCATATACCATTCGTCTTTGTCTCCTTTCAGCCTAGGATGGTGCTTGGCACGTAATAGAGGGGAGCAAATAGTGTTTGATGAACGAATGCATGAATGCATACTGGTACATGCATACAGCTGAGTAGTGTCTGGGGTTAAACATTAAATGTGAGTGCGTTTTTAAAAAGTGTTTAAATGTGTAAAAGATGAAAGCAGGAGTTAACTAGAGACTCTGAGGCATTATGTGATGCTTTTGAATCCTGATCTTTTGCACACTGAGACCATGTCTGGAACCACCAGGGAAGCTAAATGATCTCTTTGAAGGCTTTGCTGGAGTGGGTTTGGGAGCTACAGGGAGGAGGAATTTAGTTATAAAAATGAGAGGAGAAGCTTCCTTGGTAACACCCTGCCCCAGAGGTCACTCTCCAGCCACCTCTAGTCTCCCAGTCCCTTTAATTCTGCTTGTAGTCCAGACCACGCTCCAAGGCACATGATTAACAGCCCTCACACCACCCTCTCCCCACTGCCTCTAAATGCGGCCACGCTACCACTCACCTAAACCCGACAGAAAAAAATCCAGTCCTGTCACAATCTTGTGGCAAGCTAGATCTCCCAGCATTAAATCACCATTAAGGGCTTCTGTGAATTTGATAGCAGCTTTAGGGTATTTTTTTTTTCCCTTTTTCTTCCATTTAGAACTCAGCTAAAGCTTTCCTGTTGTGGGAGGGGCATGCTATAAAGACAAACCGTCCACTACCCTGTCCTCCACAGGTACACTCAAACCATAATCATTGCAAGAGGGGAGAAGGGCAGAGGACTCGCTAGCAAAGCCCCTTTCAAGCAGAGCAGCCTCTGCTTGCTGAGCTGTTGGCAGAGGTGGAGAGTGTGCTGTCCGCATGTGGCCTCTGCACAGACGTTTGTGAAATGCTTTTGCACATAGGTATCTCATTGGCTCCTAACAGGAATCTTGCTAGAAGAAGTATTTATTATACCTGTTTGAAAGATAAGGAAACCAAGGTCCAAAGGCCTGGACTAGTTAATAAGACCCCAGGACTGAACACAGGACCTCTGACTTGATAACTGGAGATTCTGAGAAACTTCAGCTATTTGCCTAATGATTTGTTGTTTCTGAAGCCTTCCCCAGACATGCCAGGCTCTGACGGTAGACAGCCTAGGTTCACATCTTGGCTCTGCCAGTTACTACCTGGATGACCTTGAGAAAGTTACTTACTTACCTCTCTAACTGCTATCTAGCGCCACAATAACGTTGCTAAACAAACAACTACGGGTCTTCAGTGACATGCAATAATAAATATTTAGCTTTGCTCAAGAATCCAGAGATTGGCTGAGTGATTCTGCTGATCAGGGCTGGGCTCACTTACGCATCTCTGGTCAGCTGGCGGGTCAGCTGGGAGTTGGCTTGTCAGCTAGCATGACTCCACTCTGCTCCATGTGCCTCTCATGATACAGCCGGCTTGTCCAGGTTACTGCACATGAAAAAGGTTTTAAGAGAGAGACAGTGGAAGCAGGCAAGCCCTCTTAAAGCATAAGTTCAGAACTGGCACATCATCACTTCTGCACAGTTATTTGGACCAAAACAAGTCACAAGACCAGCCTAGATCCATAGGATGGGGAAGTAGCCTCCATCCTTTGATGAGAGACGCCACAAAGTCACCTAACACACGAAGTCACCTAACAAAGTCACCTAACACAGCCACAAAGTCACCTAACACAGCCACAAAGTCACCTAACACACCTAATTTTGCATTTGCTCTGCATAGAGGGAGACCGTTAAATGGCACCATCAGTGTAACTGATCTAAAATCCCTGAGCTCTTTCATTTTGGCATTTTAGGAATAGAGGTTAAAATAGCATCCATTGCACAGGGACATTGTGAGGATAAAATGAGGCATTGTGTGAAAAGTGCTATATTATGTGCTAGGATGAGGGGCAGAAAGTTAGAAGCCTCCTGAATCCTGATGACTTCGTGAGGGGTTGCCATACCAGCCCTGGACTGGCCACCTCCAGACTTCTTCCACTTGAGAGAATAAACCCTTATGTGTTTAAATCATTTGGGTTTTTTTTTTTTGTCACATGGAGCCAAATCCAATCCTAACTGATTTGTTTCTCCTCCACCATTCAGGCATAACAGCAGATGTTATTTGATGAACACACTGGAGACAAGACATGAGTCTTTGAGTAAGGCGTCGGAGAGGGGCAGCCCTAGCAGTTCCTGACCTGTACATTTCCACGTCGGTGTCACATGATCACGTGAGTAATTGTATCAGGGCCAAAGGCCTCTGTCTATTGGCTGAGCACACCACTGGCCGTGAAGTGGCCTGGTCTGAGAGCTCTGCCCAGTGGCGGGGCTCTGTACTGGGTGATGACTAAATGACTAGGTCAGTCCCTCTCATTCATGTTTTGAATTTGAGACACACAGAGGGCAGTAGAAAGAAGCTGGGAGAGCAGCAGAGGCTGAGAGAAGCTGCCTTATGAATGTCAGTCACTGGAGTGTCTGACTCCCTCACCCGGAGCGGTATTGCATGTTTGAACAGTGAGCAGGAGGTTCAGTTCTCTGTGAGTTCCGGCTGCATTGGTCCTGAGACCTTTCCTTTCTTCTTTGTGTGCCCTTATGGCATGGCATAAAAGTAGAGCCTAACACAGTGTGTGCTTCTCTGTGTTCTAGATTGTACCTACAGATCATTTTTTAAATGGTACTTACTTTTCGCTGTCAGTTAACAGTGTATCATGACCATCTTCCCAGGCTGTTAAACATTCTTTCCTAACAGCATGTGAACTAGTGTAGAGTACAAGTGTCTGTTGCTATCCAAAGGTAGAGTGTTCCTATGAAACCTTCCATAAGACAAAATGGTGTAAAGTGAAAAAGAACACATCTTGCTAACGGATGCACAAAATAAAACGAGATAAAGCACAGATGCTCACACAGTTTTAAGCTATGGTAGCTTGATGCTGAGATGCTGAATGTGGTTCCTGGGGAAGGATCTTGGGGGCGCCGTTCTTGCTGCTTCGGGTGTGTGCTGCCTCTATAACTGCTCACTGCAAAAGCAAGGCTGAATGCTATTTTCACTTTGCATCTTTTTTCATAAAAGTGAACGTACTCTTTGGATTTCTTTCATTGAGCAAAAACAGGTAATGTTGGTCTTCCTAAAAAGAGAAGTGGTGTAAAGCGAATTTTTGAAAAGCAGGGGATACCTGGATTCTGTTGTATGAATTATTCCCCTAGTGTTGGATACTTATTAGGTCATGAACTGTTGTTTTGTTTGTGTGTGTGTTTTGCTTTTATATACGGCATCAAACTCAACATCTTTGAAACAAAATGTTTGTATACATCTGTGATATTTTTATAGGTAGGAGTTCGACAGGAGGATATTTGGTAAGAAGGGAAATGTTTAAACCAAGGATCTGGCATGAAATAAGCACAGATTTGTGAACTAGAAAAACACAAGGCCTTTTATCAAATAATCAAAATCTGCTCGTGTTGGCCAGATGGGAGGAGACAGTGGCTGAATTATCGATAGATTTGAACGCTACGTTAAGGCATGGCCCTTACTGAGGGTTTTTGTTTTGTTTTTTTTCATAAGTGGAAAACCTGGAGTATCTCAAGGTGAATCTCTTTATCCCCTGCAGGGCTAGTGTTGTGTTACAGAGAGGGTCAGCAGAGGGTAATTTGGCCCATTTCACATTAGTGTGATCGGTATTAAAAGAACAACAAAACAAATCCTTCTATATATTGTATTGTGCTTTGTTAAAAAAAAAAAAAGAAATACTATGCTTTTAAGGGTATTTATCAGTATAGATATAGTCTTACAACATATCATGTCCTAAGTAGAGAGAACTCTGTTTTGGATTTAATACCACCACTTCCACCATTTCCAATACCACCACTTCTATTTGTGTCAACCTTCAGAACAATTTTATTAAAAACATATGTAGTATTTCACTGGATTTGGAAAAAAGCATAGCTCAAGCAGAAGATACCCTGCCCGTTTTACAGATGAAGGAACTGAGGTTAGGTGACTTAATGAAATAGAATGTCAGAGCTCGAATACCAGAACTTGACTTTTCAAGGTCACCTGAGTTCACCCCTGTTTTTCTGGTGGTGACAGTGAGGCTTAGCTATTAACCATCAGCACACAGCTCTTATATAAAAGAGGTAGGCCTGCACCCCCTTTTGATTTCACATCCCGTTTTCTTTTCCCCCTCACCCTGAAGTCATCCAGCCAACCAGCGGCAGAGTCTGGATGAAAAGCCAGGTAGACTGATTCCAGGTTCAGTGCTTTTTCCAGTAAATTAGTGGAAATAGTCTTGTCCCACTTTCCTTCCTCAAGAAATTCTTAAATGTTAATATGCACAAGAATCATCCAGGGGGTTCTTAAACATGAATATTTCCTAGGCCCCATCCCAGGTACTCTGTTTCAGTAGTCCTGGGGTTAGACCCAGGTATATGGATTTTTAACAAACTCTTCAGATGATTATTAGGAAAGGGGTACACAGAGCAGACTTTAAGAAACACTGTCTGTCCAATTTCGAGCTTGAAATCTGCTTTGTCTTCTCTTCAAGCATGCCTGCTCTTAGAAAAGTGACTCCAGCCCCGCCTTGTAGTAACCCCTTATCAGTTCTATGTGTTTTGCAAATTGCATTTGCTCTTCATTTATGGACAAACCAGGTCAGCACTGCCAGGCCAATAAGAGCTGGATTTTCCCTGGCCTCATGCATCAGTGACATATTTGCCAACATCAGCCCAGTTCCAACATCCCTGCAATCGGCGATGGTTGATGATGATTCAGGATACACATGACTCGATTTGTGGAGAGCCGGCTAAGCTTTCAGGGAAGTCAATAAGAAAAATCTCATTTTGATCTGCAGATTGGGCTCATTTGATTTGGAAGTCACTGGTGGCAAAAGAAATATGGGGCCCAGGGATGTCTCTTCAAGCCCCTCTCTGGCTGTAATCACCCCTGAGAAGCAGTTTTCTCTATCTGCCACCTCCTCCCCTCCTCTCTCCATAGATTCAATGTGTCAGTGATGGAGGAAAAAAAAAGGCAACAAATGCTCTCAGACTTTCTGGATGATTCTTCTTTCTCACTCTGTACAGAGGAGGAAGGGTCAAAACAGCACCGTAAACCATTCGCACAAACTATTTGCTGCATGGCTCCCAGGAAACCCATGTGGCCTTTGTGACTTCTTACATAGGTCTGTGACTTTCAGCTTAAAGAGGTCAGAGAGGAAAAAAATAAATGCATCATTATGCCTTGTGAAGTAGCGCTTGGGTCTGGGTGCTCCATGGGCTCATGTGATGTCAAAATGGTTAAGTTTACCTCCTAAGTATCTCTTGACTGTGATGAGATCTATTTATTCCCCCCACGCCCACCATTACCCTAGTGTTTGCTGTAGATTCTACAATATCCTCCTTTCTAGTTCCCCTGCTTCCTACCTTTTTCCATCAAATTTATTGTCCATGAAGCAGCCTGAGTGATCATCAGATCCCACCCCTCATTATAGCCCTTTGGTGGCTTTGCATTGTCCTAAAGATATAGTCTAAATCTGTGCTATCCAGTGCAGTAGCCACTAGCCACGTGTGACTGTTGAGTAGTTAAGATGTGATGAGTCTGAATTGAGATGAGCTATAAATGTGAACATCAGATTTCAAAGATTTAGGAGAAAAAGAAGAATGTAAAGTATCTTATAATTTTCTATTGATTACATGTTGAAATAATATTTTAACTATACTGGGTTAACTAAAATATATTAATATTACCTTTAACTTCAGATGTTTCTTTTACTTTTTAAAATATGGCTGCTAGAATATTGAAAATTACATCCATGGCTCACACTATATTATATATCTTGGACAGTGCTGATCTAAACTCTTGAACATGGCTTGCCGTCATCTTGCTCCATTCCCTTCTCACATCCTCTGTTTTGGCTATATGAATTTCCTTTGATCTCTTGAATTAATTACTCATCCTTTTGTTTCTGGGATTTTAGTAAGCTGTTGCTTTCCTCCACTACCACGCTTTCACTAACTCTTACTTATATTTCAGTATGTCTTCTGTAAGTCGTTTCTTGGAAGTCATTAGCTCATTCCTGACTCCCCAAGTCTGGCTTAGATGGCCCATCTATGGATCTAGTAAAATCTCTACACATTCTCATCTGCAGTACTTCCCATATTCCTTTGGATTTTCTTTTAAAAAGTATACATACATAAAATCTGCCTATTCCACTAAATTGTAACCTCCCTTAAGACAATAGCTGTATCTGTCATATGCACCTTTGCCCTCAGAGTAGGAACTCAACGTTTGTTGAGTAAATCTAGGCATCTTATTAAATGGGCACAGGTATGGAGGTCCAGAGTGGGGAGACTTCTTAACCAAGGTCACACAGGGAGTTCATGGCAGAGTACCTCAGGCCAGTGCCATGCAGCTGGGACACAAATTTAAATTAGGTATGATATTGGAAGATTTTTTTTTTTAATTTAGTGGACAGAGATTTGTGCATGTTGGATTAATTCTGCCCCAAAAAGTAAAGAAAGAGCTAACAGAAGCAACTGTAATGCCAAACCTGGTCCTGGCTGGAAGACTCTCCAGCCTGAAGAAATCCCTTCCCAGCAACCCTGACTCCAATACTTCTGGCACTGTCGGGTTGGGAAGAATAGGGACAGGGGAAGGGAGTGACAAGACCATGAAGATCTGGCAATATATAGGTGGAGCAGATACACAGGACAAGGTGAGTCAGGGCCTTGATGTGTTCAGGGAAACTTTCCACCTGGATTACAAACCAGAGGTCAGTCATTTCTTGAGATGTTGGCACCACCGTTCCTCATGTTGACATATTCCTGAAGAGAACGAAACAAGGAGAGCAGTTTTTAGTCATGAAGCCTCCAGGGTTCTGGTATCAGCCTTTGCCGTACTTGCACCTGGGAGAAAATTCTTTTTGCTCCTAGCAATACATAGCTTGGTGCATTTGCAAAATGTGTCATGTTACAGGTTCCTTTGGAAAAAGTGATATAAGGAGAAATCTATTTTCTGTAGGACTTTCTACTGTAATTGAGTCTAGCTGTTTTTTTCTAATTATATAACATAAGCTCAATGCAAAAAAGTTGGCAAACGTATTAGCACGAAGAAGAGAAACTTTACCCATAATTCCAACAGCCCAAATAATCCCACTGTTTATACTTCCTGTAAGTCTTTTTAGTATTCTTCGTGTTTATTCACTTGTACAGTTTTATAAAAGTAAGATATTGTGAATACCTTTTAGTAGTATTTTTCCTCTTAGTTATATATCATGCACAATTTCCTATGTCAATAAGTACTCTTTTGTAATATGATTTTTATTGTCTACTTAATATTCTAATATATTTAAACCCTCCCAACCATCTTCTATTATTGAACATTTAAATTGTTTCCAAATTTTGGGTATTATAATTCACTCTACAGGTATTCCCTTATGCACATGTCTCTGATTTTTCCAAAAGACAAATTTGTGAAAGCAGAATTGCTTACTAACAGATAATGCACATTTTAAAGGATTTTGGTATTTATTTTTAATTAATCTCCTAAAAGTTTTAGCACAAACTGGTTTCCAAAGTTCCAGAGCATTCTCTGCACACAACTCCTTTCGTATTTGGAAGGTACCATCTGCTATCATGAAATTTGTTTCGCATTAGGCTGATAATATACCCAAAAGGGAAGGAATTTTTTTTAAATGCCAAAATGAAATAAATTCTAGACTCAGAACCATATTGATGCCCAGCTGATTATGTCCACTTTCCTCTACATCCTTAAAAGTGGCATTTCCCAAAATGCTCCATGAGATAAGACTTCTGTGGTTGAGGTAGGTTTGGGCACAGTTGCATCTTCCATCTCTATGCGGATCTTGAAAAGTCTGGCAGTAAATTTGAGCAGGTTCAAATCTGTTTAAATCAGTTTTCTTCCCTAAGCTTATTTGGTCACTAAACTGCTGGAAAAAAAAAAAATCCAAGCCTACAAATATTCCATGGTATGGGCTTAGAGAACCACCGATTTAGAGTAAGCTCGAGGCAGTACATTATGAGGGCGGTACGGTATATGGCTTTCTTTTAAGCCTATGTACTTGACCACAGGAAGTAGGGCCAGATCAGTTTGAATTCTTGTGTCCACGGTCACATGACAAGCTGAAGGACTCTGTATTATCAAGCCTTGTAGAACTTTCCAGTAAGCCAAGACTATTCTCTGATGAGTGAAGATTAGAATTAAGGTTTTATCTCAAAAGCTCTTTTCTGTCCACTCTTGACCCACCAAAAAAAACCCGTTTGCTTATGACTGTGTGATTGCAAATTAAAGGTTCATCTATAGGGCGGATTAAGATGGCATACTAGGTGGACGTGGAATTCGCGTCTCCACACAACTAGGGCACATACCAGGCACTGGTGGGAGACCACGGACACCTAAGGGGATGGAAGGAACCTCCAGGGACTGGGTAGGACATGGGGTGGGTGGGGAGTGAAGAGGGAGGAGAAGTGGAGGCAGGACGGAACTGGCGCCCCTGAGGGGTGGCTGGGGGAGGAGAGGAGTTCCTACACCCAGCGGGACACAGCCATGGTTAGGGGTCCAGCAGCGACGGGGGAGATGGTGCGGGGAGGGCATGAAGGAATGGAAGGGAACGTGGCCAGTGCTTTCCCTGTCAACTTAGGCACTGGGGAGACTGTTCGGTTCCTGGGCCTAATTCTCTGCCCTCAGAGCCTCCCTCCTGCTGTGTAGAACCCAAGCCCCAGCCCTACTCCCCCAGCCAGGGCACTACCTCTACACTAGGAGACCCCCTTCATCATGCTGGGTGTAAGCCCCACCCACACACCCTCACTCAGGGCCCTACCCCCAAACTCGGGAACTCCACAGTCCAGCGGCCCTCCTTTCCACGTGCTGCCTCTCCCCTTCCCTGAAGGTCCTAAGCAGAGGCCCTGCCCCATGCTTGAACGTCACCCCGCCTAGGCCCCGCCCCCAGGGCCTTTTCCACCTATGTGGGTCCTGAGCCTAGGCCCCGCTCCATGCTCAAACGTCAGCCGCCCACCCGCCTAGGTCTCGCTCCATCCTAAACTCTGCCCCTGCCTAAGTTCTACCCCTGCCTAAACTCCACTCCCAGAGCCAAGGCTTTTTTTGCTTCCGTCTTTTAGATTGGGGTTTGTTTTACCTTATTGATTCATTGTTGTTGATTCTTTTATATTTTTATTTTTCCTGATCTTTCATTTTTCTAATTTTATTTTATTCTTTAAACTTTGTTATTCTCTCCTTTGGCTCCCCCCCTTTTTTTTCTTTTTTCTGTCGTGGTTTTATTTTACCTTCTTGCAGTTGTTTCAATTATAGTTTTATTTTTCCTAATATATTTTTTATCTTTCTAGTTTAATTTTTTTGTTCTTTGATATTGTACTCCTCCATTTTTCTTTCTTTCTTTTTTTTTTTCTTTTACTACGCCGCAAAGCTTGTGGGATCTTGCTTCCCAGGCCGGAGGTTGGGCCAAAGCTCCTGTGGTGGGAGCTCCAAGTCCAAACCACTGGACTAACAGAGAACCTCAGACCCCAGGGAATATTAATCGGAGTGAGGCCTCCCAGAGGTCCTCATCTCAGCACCAAGACCTGGCTCTATCCAACTGCCTGCAAACTCCAGTGCTGGACGTCTCAGGCCAAACAACCAGTAAGACAGGAATACGGCACTACCCATCAAAAGAAAAAAAAAAAAAAAGAAATGACAAAAAAAAATGTTACAGACAAAGGAGCAAGGTAAAATCCTACAAGACCAAATAAATGAATGTGAAATAGGCAACCTACCTGAAAAAGAATTCAGAGTAATGATAGTAAAGATGATCCCAAATCTCGAAAACAGAATGGAGAAAATACAAGAAACATTTAACAAGGATCTAGAAAAAATAAAGAGCAAACAAACAGTGAGGAACAACACAATTTCTGAAATTAAAAATACTCTAGAAGGAATCAATAGCAGAATAACTGAGGCAGAAGAACTGATAAGTGAGCTGGAAGGTAAAATGGTGGAAATAACTAACAGGGAGCAGAATAAAGAAAAAAGAATGAAAAGAATTGAGGACAGTCACAGAGACCTCTGGGACAACATTAAATGCACCCACATTTGAATTATAGGAATCCCAGAAGAAGAAGAGAAAAAGAAAGAGTCTGAGAAAATATTTGAAGAGATAATAACTGAAAACTTCCCTAACATGGGAAAGGAAATAGTCAACCAAGTCCAGCAAGCACAGAGAGTACCATACAGAATAAACCCAAAGAGAAACATACCAAGACACATATTAGTCAAACTATCAAAAATTAATTACAAAGAAAAAATATTAAAAGCAGCAAGGGAAAAACAACAAATAATATACAAGGGAATCCCCATAAAGTTAACAGCTGACCTTTCAGCAGAAATTCTGCAAGCCAGAAGGGAGTGACAGGACATACATAAGGGATGAAAGGGAAAAACCCACAGCCAAGATTACTCTACCCAGCAAGGATCTCATTCAGGTTCAATGGAGAAATTAAAACCTTTACAGACAAGCAAAAGTTAAGAGAATTCAGCACCACCAAACCAGCTCTACAGCAAATGCTAAAGGAACTTCTCTAGGCAGGAAACATAAGAGAAGGAAAAAACCTACAAAAACAAACAGAAAACAATGAAGAAAATGGTAATAGGAACATACATATAGATAACTACCTTAAATGTAAGTGGATTAAAGGCTCCAACCAAAAGACATAGACTGGCTGAATGGATACAAAAACAAGACCCATAAATATGCTGTCTACAAGAGACCCACTTCAGACCTAGGGACACATACAGACTGAAAGTTGAGGGAATGGAAAAAGATATTCCATGCAAATGGAAATGAAAAAAAGGCTGGAGCAGCAATACTCATATCAGACAAAATAGACTTTAAAGACTATTACAAGAGACAAAGAAGGATACTACATAATAATGAATGGATCAATCCAAGAAGATATAACAATTGTAAATATTTACGTGCTCAACATAGGAGCTCTTCAATACGTAAGGCAAATGTTAACAGCCATAAAAGGGGAAATCGACGGTAACACATCATAGTAGGGGACTTTACATCCCTCTTTCACTCATGGACATATCATCCAAAATGAAAATAAATAAGGAAACGCAAGCTTTAAATGACACATTAAATAAGATGGATTTAATTGATATTTATAGGATATTCCATCTAAAAACAACAGAATACACTTTCTTCTCAAGTGTTCATGGAACATTCTCCAGGATAGAACATATCTTGGGTCACAAATCAAGCCTTGGTAAATTTAAGAAAATTGAAATCATATCAAGTATCTTTTCTGACCACAATGCTATGAGACTAGATATCAGTTACAGGAAAAAAACTGTCAAAAATACAAACACGTGGAAGCTAAACACTACACTACTAAATAACTGAGAGATCACTGAAGAAATCAAAGAGGAAATTAAAAAAACACCTAGAAACAAATGACAATGAATACGCGATGACCCAAAACCTATGGGATGGGGCTTCCCTGGTGGCGCAGTGGTTGAGGGTCCGCCTGCCGATGCAGGGGATGCGGGTTCGTGCCCTGGTCCGGGAAGATCCCACATATCGCGGAGTGGCCGGGCACACGAGCCATGGCTGCTGAGCCTGCGCGTCCAGAGCCTGTGCTCCGCAACAGGAGAGGCCACAACAGTGAGAGGCCAGCGTATCGCAAAAACAAACAAACAAACAAAAACCTATGGGATGCAGCAAAAGCAGTTCTAACAGGGAAGTTTATAGCAATACAATCCTACCTCAAGAAACAAGAAAAATCTCAAATAAACAAAGTAACCTTACACCTAAAGCAATTAAAGAAAGAAGAGAAAAACCAACCCAAATTAGCAGAAGGAAAGAAATCATAAAGATCAGATCAGAAATAAATGAAAAAGAAATGAAGGAAACAGTAGCAAAGATCAATAAATCTAAAAGCTGGTTCTTTGAGAAGATAAATAAAATTGATAAACCATTAGCCCGACTCATCAAGAAAAAAAGGGAGAAGACTGAAATCAACAGAATTACAAATGAAAAAGGAGAAGTAACAACTGACACTGAAGAAATACAAAGGATCATGAGAGATTATTACAAGAAACTATATGCCAATAAAATGGACAACCTGGAAGAAATGGACAAATTCTTAGAAAAGCACAACCTTCCCAGACTGAACCAGGAAGAGATAGAAAATATAAACAGACCAATCACAAGCACTGAAATTGGAACTGTGATTAAAAATCTTCCAACAAACAAAAGCCCAGGTCCAGATGGCTTCACGGTGAATTCTACCAAACATTTAGAGAAGAGCTAACACCTATCCTTCTCAAACTCTTCCAAAATACAGCAGAGGGAGGAACACTCCCAAACTCAAGAAAACTACAGGCCAATATCTCTGATGAACATAGGTGCAAAATTCTTCAACAGAATAGTAGAAACAGAATCCAACAGCACATTAAAAGGATCATACAGGGCTTCCCTGGTGGCGCAGTGGTTGAGAGTCCGCCTGCCAATGCAGGGGACACGGGTTCGTGCCCCGGTCCGGGAAGATCCCTCATGCCACGGAGTGGCTGGGCCTGTGAGCCATGGCCGCTGAGCCTGTGCGTCCGGAGCCTGTGCTCCACAACCGGAGAGGCCACAACAGTGAGAGGCCCGCATACCGCAAAAGAACAAACAAACAAAAAAAAGAAAATAGATAGCTAGTGGGAAGCAGCTGCATAGCACCGGGAGATCAGCTTGGTGCTGCGACCACCTAGAGGGGTGGGATAAGGATGGTGGGAGGGATACACAAGAGGAAGGGGATATGGGGATAATACATATGCATGTAGCTGATTCACTTTGTTATACAGCAGAAAGAAACACAACATTGTAAAGCAATTATACTCCAATAAAGATGTTAAAAAAAAAAAAGGTTCATCTGTAACTTTTCTTCATATGTATGAGTGGAAAGTCATTATTGTTACCTGGTTAATTTCTGCTCCAAACATTTTTAAGACTCAAATAGAGAATAAGTTAAACATATACTTGTTAAAAAACCTCTCTTAGGCCAATATTTCACCAAAATTTTCGTGCCCAGTGAGTCTGTGTTTCTCAAATATCAGAATTTTGCATACCATCATATTTTCTTTTTGTATTTTAGTATTTTTCCTTAAATTAACTCAAAGTTTTTCTTATATATCTTCTTTAGTTTATCTTCAACAACAACAACAAAAATCTGCAAAAACACAGATTTGGCAGTTTTATCTTTTTCTAATAGATACTAAAATAAAAACGTAAGTATTAAAATAAAACTGCCTATGAAACACCTAAGATTATGGCAGGTCTTGAATTGGCAAACTTTTTCTGTAAAAGGTCAGAGAGTGTATATTCTGTAAGATCTTACGGAAAAACCCCAGCGAACTTTTTGGCCAATCCAATATTTCAGGGTTTGAGAGACGTGGAGTCTGTGTCAGCTTTGTTGTTGTAGTGCAAAAGCAGCCCTAGACAACAAGTAAATGAATAAGCATGGCTCTGTTCCAAAAAAACTTTTATTTACAAAGACAGGCAGGGACTGGGTTTTGCTCATGGGCTGTAGTTAGCCAACCTCTGTTCTACATGAAACAAAGAGCTTATTGACATTTGCACCTTCTAAGTGATTACATTGGTTCATTTTAGACACAGTCTGAATGCACTAACCTGGGCAATAATTGAACAGCAAAACCTCTTTTTTTGCATTCTACCTCTATTTTCTGAGATAGTCCCAGTTTCAAACCACATTTCTCAAATTTCGGGATCAGATTCATCACCCTGAATCTCATAAGACTAGTATTAAAATAAAAATCGGGAACTAGCCTTTGGTGGTTCACCAGAAGAATAGACATCTTGAGACAGACTAACGTCCCCTCACCTTCCTAAAGAATTTTGTAGGAATGCCCTGCTCAGTGATTTTACCCTTGCAAAATTATTCTTCATAAGAGGAAGAAAAATGCCCCACAACCCAAGCAAACTGGGCTCTTAAATTATTGACACATTAAAATTTAAAATGTTAATTAACAGAGGCTCTTATCTGAGAGAAGCAAATTTGCTGTTAATTCCCAACTTTGCTGAATGTAGACTCCTGTGTATCTTTTGTTTGACTGAGTTGGTCTAAAGTTTACCCCAGTGGCCTCAAGACTTCTAAGAGGCAAAACCTCCTAAACATGATAGAAAGCAAGGCTTGCCTCTGCCATGCTTGTCCATTGAGCCACATCATTGAGCTTTGTAGATGGGAAGAATATGTGCCCTTGTACAAATAGAAGCCCGTCCACTCACTGCTCACTGTTTTCCGTCCTAGATGTTCACAAATAATAATATATCTGGATAACGTTTTTTCACGTTGGCAAAGCTTTTCTAAATGAGTAGTCCCATTAAAGTTGCTCAGTAATCCGAGAGCTGGGAATTATTACACTCACTTGACAGGTGAGGAGTCTCAAGTCAATCCTGCAACTGAACCGCCAGGCGCACTTTAGGGAGAAGCCTGGAGCTATGCTAGCCAATTCACAGCTGCTAGATGGACACTGCCAAGTGCTTCTCAAGGTGATTCTTTTTGCCACTCTGCTCTGCAACACCTTGCTCATCTCCACCACCCCAGGTCATACACCTAACCCAGCCCTCCACACCATGGTGGTCCTGATAGGACCCATTCAAGGTTGCTTGGCTGGGTCAAGGTAAACCCATCTTTAGTACTGAAACACAACTGTGTCCTAACTTATCAACTAATAATATCAATTCCCATCCCTAATTTAACTCATATCTCCTCATTCTATGTTCAGTGTTTTCCTGTACATTGTAGCTGATTCTGAGATATAGAGGAACTTAACTAATATTGGCAGAATTGCTAATTCAGCTTTCAGTTACAAAGGTAATTAGAGAATTAGAATGGGGATTTGTAAATCAACATACATTGATGAGTCCACTTAGTTTTTTCAATTGCAAACCATCTTAATAGGTTTGTCTAGAATCCAAGAATATTATAACTTAAAGGCACCTTAAATATCATCTAGTTCAACTCCTATATAGCATGTTTAAGGAAACATGGGAGAAATTTGCCCAAGATCATGATTAATAATAAGTAATAAGAATGGTTATCATTTCTTTAATATTTACCAACATCATTCTAAATGTTATAAATGTGTAAGTCAGGTGGATGGTTACTCCAGCTTACAAATGAAGCATCTGAGACGTAGAAAAATGGACTTGCCAGAGATCATGTGCGCGTAGGTGGTGGGTCCATGTGAGGTCAGGCATCTGACTCTCAAGCTACAGTTTAGCATAGTTATTCTCAAAAGCAAAGCCCAGAGCTGTGGTGAGAATGGCACTATCCTGTGATGACGAGGGTACTTTGCCTCTGTGGTCTTCCTCTTCAAACCCATATTGGCAGTCCAACCATGAGGGAAACATCAGACACATCTAAACTGAGGGCTATTCTACAAAGTTCCGGACTAGCATACTGCCTGAAGAATGTACTGCCCGGGACCAACCTCCACAGACACTAATTTAACTAGTCTTGAGTGGGACTAAGGTACTGGTACTTTTCAAAGGTCCCAGGTAATTCAAATGTGCAGCAGTGTTGAAATACCATCAGACAGGCAATTTTCCCAGAAAGAGGGAGTTACTAAAGCCCCTAGGAAGGCTGAGGAGCAGTAGGATTCGGGCTGGATGAAGTGTATCTGGAAGAGGGGCTCTCGTTGCCCCCGGTGAGCAGATTCTTTGCACTCCAGGAAGCAACCAGGAGAGAGCACACAGGGGCTGGAGGTGGGAGGCTTGAAGGCTGCCGTTCTCACCTTTCCTAATCAAGAGGCTTTTTCACAGTAGCATTTGAGGATCACTTGGGCTCTAATGATCACCACATTCTTTGCTCAGCAAATTGCTGGCTTCCTCTGCCTTTTCTCTCTTGAATATTTATTTCTAGAACGTTTAGAGTCAGCCCCACACCTAAGTAGGCACTTGTCAGTTATGCACCTGAAAGACGTGTGAACAACCAGCTTGTCAGCTGAAAAGGAGGCTGGCTTCTTGCATTTAAAATGAATATTGACTGGAAAAGAAGGGGGTAGGGGGAGAAAAAAAATCACAAATGAAAAAAATGGCTGACTCAGGCCAACCTCAATGCATATGGTGTGAAATAACATCATTAAGGGAGTTTGGCTGGGGTTGGAATTAGGCAAGAGCCTCTTTCAGCAAAACCTAAGATGTTTGGGAAAATTGCTCTGGAAACTTCTGTGTTAAAAGGTGAGGAAGAACTAGTTGGAAGGAAGGTCGCCCAAGAAGGTGTATATGATATTTCAGAATACTTAAAATAGAGATTCTGATTACTAGAAAGAAATGAATGTTACTTTTTTTGAGATTTCAATGAACTGATAACTCCCACACTTTTGAGCTTGAACTCCAGCTTTATCACTGGTAAATTACTTAATTTCTCTGAACCTCAGTTTACTGCCTCTATAAAATGGGATTAACCCTGCTTGCCTCATGGAGTGGTTAATGGGATTAAATTAGATAATTTTGTGCACAGAAATCAGTGACTTGGCCTAAAGTGATGTAAATTAGAAGTGACAAGGAGAGATTTCAAATTCTGGTCCCTAGCATTTCTATCTTACTTCCATCCCCCTTCCTGGCAAGGCTCCAGTAATGTGTGCTATGCTTGTGGTTAGGGAAGCTGCCTGGATGTGTGATTTCCTGAAAGGACATGGGAAAGCGTCTCCCCTTCCCCAGTTCCATAGGGAGATTCTCTGAGGAATCTTAACATTCTTCAGTGAGAGAAAAGGATAGTGAATCCTCACATTTAAGCAATTTGGGAAGAGCAGGCGTGAAAGGCAAAATCTTACATGTGATTGACGCCATCATTATCGACATACTTTCCCCCGCATTATGTCCCAGTGAAAAATTTGGGAATTGTTTTCAGCTCCTGCCTCACCTTCATCTCCCTGAACCCAACCAGTCACCAAATGTTGTCAGTTCAGCCTTAGTGAAGTCCCTTTCCAAATCAGTCTTCCTCAAACGCATCTCTGACGGTGTGACTTCCTGCCCTTGCGATGTACCTAAAGGCCGGCTCTTTCTGCGGGGCACTTCAACTGACGTTCTCCTCATCTCCTACTCCTGCCCTTCTCTCGTCACTCCTGTAGCCCAGTGCAAGTACCCAGTGTTCCTTGAACACAGTTGTAGCCCCTTCTTTTTTGTGTGTGTTAACTCGTCCTGCCAGTTGTGCGGTCACCTCCTTCCCTGCTACCAGACAGCAGTCTCTCTGTAGGGACACAGGCTCTGGATCCAAATCCTGACTCCACCTTACGAGATATGTATTCTTGGGAAAGTTATTTAATTTTCCTCAGCCTTGTGAATAAAATGGGTGTGTGTGTGTGTGTGATAAATAATACCTAATTCATGGGGTTGATTAAATGAGACTGTAAGTCATCTGCTTATCACAGTGTCTGGCATGCAAGACACACTCTACAAGTGCTAGCTGCTATCATTATTGCTCATTTCTTCTTATTTTTACTATTGCCTGTTTAAACAAACCCGTCATTAAATACTTCTTCCTTCAAGAAGGCCTCTTAATATCACCTATGCCCCTAGAGGAGTAACCTCCCCTTGTTATATGCCCTCCTAACACTTTGTAGATCTCTCTCTCTTTTTTTTTTTTTTTTAATTTATTTATTTGGCTGTGTTGGGTCTTCGTTGCTGTGCGTGGGCTTTCTGTAGTTGTGGCAAGCGGGGGCTACTCTTCATTGCAGTGCATGGGCTTCTCATTGTGGTGGCTTCTCGTTGTGGAGCATGGGCTCTAGGCGTGTGGGCTTCAGTAGTTGTGGCACACGGGCTCAGTAGTTGTGGCACGCAGGCTCAGTAGTTGTGGCTCATGGGCTCTAGAGCGCAGGCTCAGTAGTTGTGGTGCATGGGTTTAGTTGCTCTGTGGCATGTGGGATCTTCCCGGACCAGGGCTCAAACCTGTGTCCCCTGCATCGGAAGGTGGATTCTTAACCACTGAGCCACAAGGGAAGTCCCTGTAGATCTCTCTCGAACTCACCACTTAGCATGCTTTATTTGTGTCTTTGTCTTAGCCCTTTTTTTAAGAATATAAACCAATTGATCATGGGATGTTATCTTGCTAATCCTTGGGTCCACAAAAGCCCTCATTACAGAGTCGTGACCAAATATTTGTGGAATTTAAATAACTTGGACAAATAATAGATAGCAAAGAATATGATGATCTTAGAGGCTCTTAGCGCAGGGCTTGATTCACAGAAAATGCTCTATAAACTTAGCTGTCATTACCATTTATTGTTTACTGTGATACTTCATGCATTATCTACTTGATTCCTCACAACAGTTCTATCAAGCAGATTCTCTTAATGTACCCATTTCACAGCTGAATGTTAAGGCACAAAGAAGGTGAAGTAATTTGCCAGAGATCATGTAGCTAGTGAGGGGCAAAGCCAGGATAAGGACCCCGCATCCAACTGTATTCAAAGGCCTTGATCTCAAGCCGTGAGGAGGGAGCATCAGATTTTATGCCCAAGTAGCTCATGAGAAAACTGACAAATGGAGAATCATTACTAGCTGGACTAGTCCTGTGGATTATGCTTAGTAAGGAGAGGAGGCCCATAAGTGAAAGAAATTTTAAGCTTTAACTTGTGTCGAGGTCAAGTAAAAATCAGTTAGATTTCATCAAACCACTGGTCAAAGTGCCAAAAGTGGTTTAATTTTTTAAAAGCACATGTAACTTCTTTTTATCTGCTTGACTGGTCAAGCCAGTAAAAAACAGTAAAAGCTGTTTATTCAATGAAAAACACCCACACCCTCACTGTGTTTGGTGGGCCAAGTTTGCCAGCCCAGCAGACAGTTAAAGTGGTCAACCAGGTGTGGATAGAGCCACAGAGGGAAATGCTGAAAGAAGACATTAGCAAATGCTTTAATGTCTGTGGAGAACATTTAGAGGGTGTACAGAGGTATCTGGCTAAAGACACTGTGGCTGCTCAAGGGCAAAGGAGGGGGGGGGGACATTTGCATAGGAACCTGGGAACTTCTGAGAGAGTCAGGACTGAGCCCCTCCTCCTTTTTCCTAAAATCCTAAGCTGTCTGGATCTGTTGCAGTAGCCTGAGTGGCTTTGGCCAGCTCACTGGGTAGAGGAGTGGCCTCAAAACTCCTGAAATAAACAATTCTGAGGATTGAAATACATGGATCTAGGACTTTAGCCCCTTGTTACAAAGAAGGGGATGGTTCTTCTGGGCCCAAGAGGCAGAAGACCCTGGAACCTGCCCTGATTCATATCTTCTGGGTGCAGCATTGAGCCTTGGGAGGCAGCTTTTTCAGTGAATTAAAACACATAACACACGCACAGATACAAACTGTATTGTATTACAAACTGTAAATTACAAACTGTAATTCGGGACCCCATAGCAGTTTTGCCATGGAACAAACCAAACGTAGCATTGAAGACCTATTGGGCATTGAGCACCTGGAGCCTCATGGGGTATAGTTCATTCTGGAACTACCAGCTCTTTGCAGCAGTGGGGGAGTTCTTTAGGTTTAGGAAGACACATCAGAGTTCTGGCTTCACTGGGCAAGACAGATGAACAACGACTTCATCGTAGAATGGTCAGGAAATGGAGAGGCTGGGCTTCCTGCTAACCCAGGCAAGTCATTCAGTGCATATTGTACTTGGGGATGGGGAGATGCTACTGAAAGCAACGTTGTTCACACCAAAGGCTGTAAATCTAGACATCCAACTACTGGTGACTTTTCCAAATCAATTAGACCTACATAGATAGATAGGAAGGTAGATAGATAGATAGATAGGTAATAGGTGGACAAACAAGCACTGAGGGTAGAATAAATGCCTATTTAGAAATGAGGGCATGCCTGGAAGAAGAATGCCTTTAGAAAAGCTACGTAATTGAGGTTACTTCTAAACCTGTCTTTAATGAGAGAAATGAAGAGAATAAATTTGGTCAATTAGAAAGTAATGAAGACCTTGCAAAAATAACTATTGACAAAAGGCCAATTAGGGATTTCTCCAGTAATCTGAGTATAACAAACACTGTATGACTCAGCAGGTCATGAGGGATTGCCTCTTAGGAGATTAAAGGACTTGGTATCACGTCTACTTAATTTTGGCAGTGATTTCTTCATTTAACAAGTGGCATTGTGATCTGAAATGAACCCAGAATCCAGATAAATAGGGTTCCAAATTTCAAAACCAGGGAGAGGTCACATAATGATGACAATTCAGTCCAGGTATGGCTGTTGCATATCAAGGGGATGGGGCCTAAAGAAAGGATGTCCTAAAACAAAAACAGAAAGAGGAGTTTGAAGGGCAGGCCATGGTCTATTAGGCAAGTTTATGTTGTATTAACCAGCTTTATAATCAGACTTTTGGCAAATAGCATAAATCATTCCAGATAAAACGTTCCTTCTTTAGGTTATCAGAGGGGAAGGCAGTGTGCAATCTTCATCACAGTGAAGGACGAGGACATCATTTCTTTTTGTGTGTGTATCCATCAGGGAAAAAAGATAAAGAGCTGAACTCCGATAGGACAGGATTCCCTAAAGGTTCTCTTCCAAAGTAAAACGTATATGTGTGTGTGCGTGTGTGCGTGCATGCACATCTGGTAGAGGGTGGGACTTTCAAAGAACCTGGATGGTATCTTCCTGACAGGTGCAGACTGTTTTTAATGAATGCAGGGTTGGTGAGGTATTACAGGTATGGACCCAGGACTTGGTATGATGTTAAGCCTAGGAGAACTCAGAAAAATATTAACTGGATTATTAAGAAACGATACTCTGGGATGTTAGAGCTGAAGGAGTCTTAGGAGTCACCTAGTCCTGCTCATCTTCTTAGCCATTTACTAGGCCAGAGATGTTAACTCCTTTCTTAAAGCCAGGTGTTCTGTCCATGTCACAACCTGAACTAAAACTATGTTGAGGGAGAGTGGTCTTTATATCTCATCATCCCACTTCCTGATGATGCCAGTATATAGCATCTGCTGCTAACTTCCAGGCTCAATAAATAACTCCCAAATTAGAAAATAGTAAGAGGAAATTCCATTGGAAGAGAAGGTGAAAGATTAGTTCTCTGTGTGAAAATAATCCCCGATGGCCTGTCTTGACTGTTGGACAAATGCCCTACGAGTAAGCACGGTGGATGAATGTGGTTTAGTTTTTTGTTCTGGCAAGGGGGAAGTCCTCACTCAGAACTGCTTGTAAGGCAACATCACAAAAGAGGAAGGGTAGGGTTGTCAGGCAATATTGGCATCCCTTATTTAAATTTTGGAAACACTTCTAGGTGAAAAAAAGAATCCCAGACATTGGAGCAATTCCAGAGAAAAACAGCACATAATTAAGGGAATGGAATAGAAAAACTGATTTATTGAAGAAATTAAAGCCACACATTTTTATGGCTCTGTCACAAATAAGGGCATGTCTCTGACATATATCAAGGGCTTTAATTGAAATAATGAGTTAATCCAGGGAGAGATGATTTACGCATGATATCAGAGGACAGGGTAACATGATGGGATTGGGGAATTACCTGCTGAAATGATGAAATTGTCATCTTTCAAACGAAAGTGAGACAAAAACAGAGCAGTTAGGAAGATGGTGCTTAATAGTAATTTTATACAAAGAGATTTGACTTTTAGCTTTTAACAAAACTATGAGCCAGTAGAATCACGCTTTCCATGTTTCCTCAGTTTTTGGAGAAACTTGAACTTATGACACATCATCAATTTAATAGCAGCTATTATGTGAAGGGGAAAAAAACGCTGTATTAAATGTATAGCTTGATTGCAGTCTACATCTCAGTTTGAAAAGTATTACAGTGTGAAAAATTAGAATTGGAGAACTACAGAAATCATTTAGGAGATACACATATATAATCCTGTGATAGCATGTAGTTTCTGTGGGTTCAATTCCTGACTACTCAAGGGCTAAGCATATAGTTGTATGATTGTGGATGGTCCAGTTATTTTGTTTGCTGTGTCCTCATCCCCTTCTCAGAGACTCTGTTCCCACTCTGGTGTTTGGGAAGCTTACCAATTCTTCTGGCTACTACTGATTGGACCAGGAATAAATCTATGACCTGACTAAGCCAGGAAGTTCCCTTTAATTAAAAAAAAAAAAAAAAAGTACCAGAAGAGAAAGATGCAGTCAGTTAGATGGGATGTCTTATAAAGCTGGGGTCAGCATTGGGTCATGGCATTGAACACCACACACAAACCTAAATTAGTAAGGAGCAACAAAGCCATCAGTAAAAAAGAGCTGACATGGATTAAGAAAAACAGAGCAGATATCCAGCTAGCACCAGAGAAAATAGAAATGTACTCTATTTCCTTATAGCCCCTTCTCCCAGAAGGTTCAGTGTAACTCCGTAAGGCCGATGGAGGAGCCTCTATACCCCACTTTCCAATACAGGTTCCTAAGTGGTCTAACTAACTCAGTGTCCAATCTTTGGATGCCCTTGACTTTCCCTTCAGTAAGGATGTGTTTTTATCTAAGCCAGTTTGAATGGGTATCTGTCCCTGGCAACTTTAATCCCTTTCTCTCTACTCCTGCCCATTTCATTAATGCTTCCCAGTTATAACACATTAAGAAAAAGCTTTTCAGAGAAAACTCATGGTGCTGACACAGACTGGATTGTGACATGAGTTGTGGTAATCCTCCAAATGACTAGACTGACATAATTTCTTATGCCGAAATAACTGGTTGCAAAACCATTGTCTCAGCTATTGGTGTGGTTGTGGTGCACACTGGGCTGACCCTTGTCCGGAAGCTGACCCTTGTCCTTGTGGTGCCAACTTATCGTGTGTTTTCTGGATCTTGCCTTTCACAGACCCCTGGGCAGCCCATTCTCATGAACTGTTCAACTGTGGGACACTTTAGACCATGGCCAGCCTCCCCACACCCCAAACATGCTTTATCTAGGACACGGGGACCAACGTTTACATTATAAGTCCTTTCTTCCTAATAGCCCTTGTGGTTGTCATTTTGATAATAGGCCATTCTAGTTTCAAGAAAACCTCATTTTCTGTTCTGAATTGCAGTGCCTTCTTCTGCAGTAGTTCCCTAGGCAAACGTATGGGCTGTTTGCTACGCTTTCAACCCTCATGCCTTTTTAATGATTTACAAGGAAAAAAAAATTTTCCCCACCTCCTTTTTTTTCTAATAAATTTAATGACTTAATACACATCAAGTGGAATTGTTGGTTTGTGGTGACGGTTTTATAATTCCAAGTTCAAGGTTTTTTTCTATTTAATTATGCACAATAACTCTTATGGAATATAATGCAATAACAGAAACATGCACCAATGTTGGCATAAGAGCCTGTTGTTTATTAGTATTGGTTCTGTGCTTTATGTTTGAAATAAAATATTTGGAACTGATGTTGGCCCTGTTTCCTCCAAACTAGATAAAAAAATAAAAAAACTTTCTCCCTGAAAATACCATGCTCCAATCTTCAGCGATAAAAGCCAGCAGCTCTTGAGATAGCAAATTAAATTTTATTTGTAGAAAACACTGTGCTGTGTTTTGTTGCTCGCTCAAAGTTATTTTTTAATACTAATAATTTAATAAAGTGGAAGACCGATACATTGACCTGTGTTCTCCAAGGCACCAGAGTATTTCCCGGGGTTAAAAGGCATAGCTTGCTGAAAGGTTGTTTGTTTTACATTCTAACCTATTACTTATTTCTCTTGCTTTCTTGCCAGATCTAGCCTTAGCTTTCGAAATAATTTTTGAATTTTGGAAAACATAAAGTGGTTGAATTTTCAGAATCTGCAAGTCAGATGTTTAAAACTCTGATAAAGACTGCTTTTCCTTAGAGCCAGAACATTTGAATTTTGTGCTGTGAATAGTAAAATTATCTCCATCCCATTGCTTAAAAAATAATTTAGAGTTTCTTGGTAGAAAGGAAGTAGATGTCTAGTCTCATTAAACAAATTCAGCAAGGAGACTTGTTCAGTATTTCCACTCTGGATAAGGTTTCATTTACAAGGTGAGAGAAATTATCCAGGGTCCCCTCCTGGAAAATCTGGGTGCAGGGTTCTAGACTTACGTGAGTGTCCTGAGGGCCGGGGTGTTTTGCATTGGTGGAGAAGGATGAGCCTGAGGGCTGCAGAATGTTTAGCCAAGTTGGAGCTAAAAGGCAATTTCTAACATAAAATGAAAGGCAAAAGCCAAGGAGATATTCTAAATGAAGCATCTGTCTGAAAGAGCTGGGTAGGAAGGTTAGAACCAGGTATAAAGTGATAGGATAGCTACTGGAAGCCCTAGAAGAAAGCAAGGGTGGAGGACAGGGAAAGTGCCTGGAGAGATTGTCTGAGGTCCTAGACAGACCCAAGGATCCCTAGAGAATGCCTGTGGCCTTTCTGTGGAGAGAAGTGTAATGCAGTAGTTAAAGGTTCAAATTCTGGAGAAATATGGACATACGTTTAAGTTCCAGCTTTACTGCTCAACAGTGATATGTCCCTGGGCAAGTCCTGTTACTCTCGAATACTCAGTGGCTTTATGTGTCGAATTGGGCAAATAAAATAAGGCACTTTATGAAGGCTGTCATAAAATATAAACGATATAATGCTACTGTTAGTTATTATTAGTGCTGAGTCAGGAACAGCTAAGCTACTAAGTCAGATTCTTTTAAGTCAAAATACTGCTTTAAATAATACACATAGACATATTTGTATCAGTAGAAATATATAGATTTTTGTGGGTTTTATGCATAAGTGACATTGGGTATCTATGTTTTTATTTTTTAAATATTTTATATATTTTTTCTTTTATGTAAACATCTTTGAGGTATAATAATCATACAGTAAAATGAAGTATACACTGAGGTATGTAATTTGATCAGTTTTAACACATGAATTCATTGATGTCAACCATATCACTATCAAGATACAGAATATTTCCATCATTCCAGAAAGCTGCATTGTGCTTTATCCAAGTTAAACCCTCCTACCGTCCACTCATCCCAGAAGCACATCCTCTTCTGAGTTATAATCATAGATTAGCTTTTCCTGTCCTAGAACTTCAGTGGAACCAATCAATATATATTCTTTTGTATCTGAATTCTTTTGCTCAGAAAAAATGTTTTGGCAGTTTATCCATGTGGCTATGTGTAGCACTGGTTCATTCCTTTAAATTGCTGAGGAGCGCTCCATTTTATAATTATATCACACATTTTCCATTCTCCTACAAATGGAAATCTGGTGTTTTCATTCTAGTACCAAAGTAAAGCTGCTATGAATGTTCATATATATATATATATATATATATATATCTTCATCTAAAGGCTTTTGGTAAACTGTGATCTGACTTAAACATCTTTTCTTTTCAACATGTAGGGTAGACTTCCCCCAAGATGTAGGTGCTTAGACAATATGTCCTCATCAACTGATAGATGATAGAAGAAAAGGGTAAATATTTTTCCAACTTGTTTGTTTCTTCATATATGTATGTATGTGCAGGTATGTAGGTATGCATATATATGTATATGTGCATTTTAATGAACAAATATCACCTCCTTATCTATATGTTTTTGGAGGATAGCAACCTGAGTTAAATATCTTTTTTTTTAACATCTTTATTAGAGTATAATTGCTTTACAATGATGTGTTAGTTTCTGCTTTATAACAAAGTGAATCAGTTATACATATACATATGTCCCCATATCTCTTCCGTCTTGCATCTCCCTCCCTAAATATCTCATTTTCAACACATAGTATAGACTTCCCCCAGACTATTTTTGCATATGTAATTTTTTAAAAATACAGAAGACCCAGAGTCTAATTCTGAAAGAATCCACAGTCGTGTGAATGACAGATTTGGGGTATGACTGGGGACTGGAATGGACACAGAGCTCTTTGAATTTTGTCTAACAAAGCCACAGACTAATGTTAAGGAATGTTTGTGTGATTCTCTCCAGTGGGGAATCAGTTACTCAAACACAGGAGTCTTTACAGAGATCCAAAATAATCATAAAACTATTATAACCACAAGACCTCTTCATGGTTATCCCCTCAGTAGTGAATGCTCCCTTTTTAAGCCAACTCTTATATTCAGAAAAGGATTGTAATATCTCCAGCCTGGAAGAAATCCCTATTCCTGTGGCTAATTTACTTCATCTCTGTGGTTCTTGGATGGCAGGATGGAGTGAAAGCAGCCCCAGGCAGTTGACTCTGAATTTTAGTCTTAAGCAATGTATGAAGAGCTTCAGTAAACTTTGGCCATTTAGCCTGCCTTCATTCCATGGGAAATACTGTCCAGCTATTCCCAAATCTCAGTAAACTGTTTGCCATGGGACAACCTGATTTACAGCCCTGGGCATTCTTAGGACTGATGAGAGGAGGAAAATGCATGATTACATGTGGGAGCTATGAGGGGAGACCATCACATCACATGCTATGAGAAGAGCACCAGTGGACATAGCTCCTCTCTCACGATGTGTCTTATTTACATCGACACTTCCTGCTCTAACACAGTGCTGTGCACGTGGGAGACACTCCATAAATAAATATTACATGGAAGGGAGAATGAAATAAGGTAGGAGAAAGAATGAAATGAAGGGAGGAATTGAAAAGCAAGGAGCTCATTTATATTGGATGTTGGCTGTCTGGTGGAGAGGGAGAGAATAATTCAGCTGATTGTAAGTTAAAAAGCAAGGTTAGAACTTTCAGTTCACTGTGAATTCACACACTTGTAAATTTTTGCTTCACATTTACATTCTCTACTAGACTGTAAACTCCATGAGGGTACAAACTGTGTTTCTTTTAAAATATCGATACCTTCACTTTCACCTACACAAAGAGCCTAGCATCTGAAACCATACTGGGCAAGAAACTAAGTGGGACCCTGCTGTGGTGTAGGATATTTCATGTTTGTATTCCCCACAGGGTTTAGACTGACACTTAGCACAACATGGATGTTCAGTAAGTATTTCATAAATGAACACCTGATTGAAAAAAAATATGAAAAAAGTCATAGCAATGGATCTTTGTGTTCTTAGAATTCATTAGAAAATTAACTTTACTGAATATGAGATGGAAGCACCAAGTCTTTTCCCATGTTCACTTAACTTTCTCTTATAAATACAGGGAGTGATGCCAGCAAAGAGTGTGTCAGACATGATAGTGGGATTTCAACCCATTACACAATAAGGAGAATTCTTCAGAATTCTCAAACCTCCTTTGAAAACATTTCTACACAGGTCACATCATGATCTATTTGCCATTTGTAAAGTAAAACACCATCATGAAAAAGAATATTTAACGCCATATAGAAAAACTCTACCTTTACCAGCTAATAAATGTCAGCGTGCTCATTTTAGCTGCATGGGAAAAAAGGAATCATAAAATAAGATCATAGCCTCCTGTGATTTGTGAATCAAAATGGAAATTAAAAAACGAAGGTTTAATAATCCTTAACATTTGCTCTTTGAAAAGTCTGCTATTTGTTTAGAGCAGGGCTGGCATACATTAGGGGGTGGACAGTTGAGATCAGGCTCCTTTTCATTTATGCAAACTTTCTTGCTCCTATTCTGAGCCCCATTTTAAGATGAGAGCTAGGGCACCAATGTAGCCAAGCATACTTGGTATTGCCCATCTGCCTCTAGTTTCTGTGGCCATATGGCTTTTAGTGGCCATCTTTAACCTACTGCAGATAGTTAGAATTGCCTCTTCTTCAAACCTTCTAGAGAAAAAAAATTCAGTGTTCCCTTGCTTACTTATATATAAAGTATTTAACACTCAGACATTTTGGTAGCGTCTGGAGGTGGCTGCCACGTCTGAAAACATTTTAGCACATTTGATTCATGTGATATATTTTGGACATTTATTATGTATATTAATACATACAAAATAGTTTGTTGATACAATGATATAATTTGTGATAAAATGTCTCCAGACTTTCACCTACCATATATTATAACCTTAATGTACACACTCTATAAGCCACACTTCCACTACTCACTATCTCCCTGGACTTGTGCTCAGAAAGGCACAAATTAGGATAGTAAGTTCACAGCAGTAAAGATTGAACTGGCCAAAAAAAAAAAAAAAAAAAAAAAAAAGTGAAGTTCTAAATGTTCATTTACGTAGGTCTGGTTCAATAAATGCCGTCTGTGGCTATAAGAATGAATAAGGTAAGATAATAATATATATATAATGATATTTAAGAATGACCCTCTTACACATAAACTATAAAATGTGGAGAAAATACAAAAACACCTACCTAAGGGCTCTAGAGAGTGAATAACAGTTGGAAGATTGTGAAGGAAGTCAAAACTTAATTTCTGATTTTTGTGGCTTTGCCTCATGGTTGGCAGCAGTTATGGTACAGAGCAGGGTAGCTAAGACTCTAAAAAAATAGCCAGAGACAGAGTTTGGGGCAAACACTGTCGTTAAACTAGAGGGCCATTTTTAGCAGTAGGCGACAGGTTTCTGCCTTGGCTTAATAATTTGTGCAAAGATACAAATGATTAATTATTGAGTTTTAGGATTTGAAAATATAATGAGGATATTGGACTCTTTTCCTACAGATAAAGAAAAAAGAAAGAGGAAAAACAAACAGAAGCACGCAAAAATCTACATGTAATTGCAGAAGTGTCATGGATTCTTAAAGGACATTTCTAATCTGCAAGTTTAAAAACAAACAAACAAACAAACCCATACCTGGTCTAGGATAGATCCGCTTCATGATAGAGACCAACATAAGGTTGGTAGACTAAGTGATATCATGGATAAAAAGTCAGGATAAAAAATTTCTTTAACGATGGGGATACCCTGATAATTCAATCTGGAGTAAATGTCAACTGTTGAACTTAGGTCTAAATAATTAATTACAAATGTACAGAATGGCAAAGACATGACTCAGTGGCCTCATAAACAGAAAAAAACAGTTCTGGAATTTTGTTGATAATAAGCTCCATTATGTACTATAAATAATATTATGTGCCTGCCAAAAAAGAAATGTGATCTTCGGTTGCTTTAATGGAAGTTAAGTTTTTAGAACTGCACTGCACACTAATGGCAGCCCTTAGCCACTTGTGACTATTTAAATTAAGTTTAATTTAAATAATATAAAAAGCTCAGTGCCTCAGTCACATCAGCCACATTTCAAGTATGCAGTAGTCAAATGTGGTTAGGTGACTGTGGTATTAGACAACATTGAATAGAATATTTCCATCATTGCAGAAAGTTCTGTTGGATAACTCTGCTCTAGAACAAGGGAAGTAAGAGTCATACTCTGCTCTGCATTGGTCAGAACACTCCTAGTATAGTAGACACATGCTGTTTGCTGCTCAGAATGGATTCTTCCCTTTTCCTAAAAACAATGTTGACTGTCATATGGGGAAACACCTCCTTTCCATTGTCAGCCGTGTTTTTTGAATGAGATTGGTGCCTCTGCTAGCTTTACCACAGGAGACACTCATGACTCCCCCAGGACAGTGTGGTGTAAGGATGTAAGAAGCAGAACTATGGCAGGTCTTTTGCTAGCATAAAGGGAGAGTTCAGACCTGCAGGGTAGCCACCTGAGGATGAAGCTGACACTGTGCTTTCTAGGACAGAGAGACAGAGGGAAGTGAAAACTTGGTGACATTGTTTGAACTTGTGGATCAAGCTTCATCTGAAGCCCACCCGACAGCTGTTAGATCACATGAACTCGTTACTTCCCTTCAGTGTTTTGTTTTGTTTTGTTTTGTTTTGTTTGCGGTACGTGGGCCTCTCACTGTTGTGGCCTCTCCCGTTGCGGAGCACAGGCTCCGGATGCGCAGGCCCAGCGGCCATGGCTCACGGACCCAGCCGCTCCGCGGCATGTGGGATCTTCCCGGACCAGGGCATGAACCCGTGTCCCCCGCATCGCCAGGCGGACTCCCAACCACTGTGCCACCAGGGAAGCCCCTCCCTTCACTGTTTAAGCACTTAAGTTGGGTTTCCTACCACCTGGAACGTGAAGAGCCCTAAATGATATCTTTGATAAATTGAGTTCAGTTGTATGTGTTCCTATTTGGACAATGATGCAGCATAATGGAATGTTTTCAGAGGAGAAAGACCAGGAGGGTGAAAGAACTTCAAGGAAATATCCCTGTTATATTCCCATGACTAAATTAAGTCTTCATTCCCAGGCTAATCCAAGTGGCTGATGTGACCATTTTGACATTTCATAAATTCCCCTGGGAAAAAGGATTCGAAAAGCTTCCAGTCTTCATTTAAGGTGGTCTGGTAGAAAGAACAAGACCATATGATGAAGTCACTGAATCCACAGATCTCCTGGTATCACCAGGACAACAAATAAGAGAGCAAATGTAAAATTACTTTGCTTTTAAATATAAGTGACACTCATGCCAGCACGCGGCTGTATTTTAATAACTACGCTACTCCAAATTGTGTCACTTTAGTTGGATGATATTATAAAAGAAAACCAGTGGATATTATTTTTGTGTCATTTTCCAATCCAGTACATTTTATAAAATTCTACAGATTGAGTTAATATTTTAGAGCTGTACATATAATGAAATTTAAAATATTCTTTGACAGTTGCTCTCCTGGAAGGCTGATAGAAATGTTCAATAAAGGGCTGCAGAGAATTCTTTTCAAAGCCTTGAGGGAAAAGGTAGAAAGACTTTCTCTGTACTCTTAACATTGTTCTTAAGCTCCTGTTTTGTGACTAAATCCATTCAGCAGCCCACGTGCTGCTTGACCCCCCTCGACCGCCCGCGGTCTCCACCATTGGAATGAGAAGGTACAGATTCTTCAGAGGTTACAGGCTCTAAGGCAGAAGTTCACAACCTTGTCTGCACACTGAAAACACCTGAGGGGCTTTAAAAATAGAGATACTATTAAGCATAAAATTACCATATGATCCAGCAATTCCACTCATACGCAAAAGAACTGAAAGCAGAGACTCGAACTGATACTTGAACAGCAATGTCCATAGCAGCATTATTCACAGTAGCCCAAATGTGGTAATAAATGCCCATCAGTGGTTGAGTGGGTAAATAAAATGTAATCTTCTATACATACAATGCAACTGTTTAGCTTTAAAAAGGAAGGAAATTCCAACACGTGCTACAACATGGGTGAACCTTGAAAACCTTGTGCTTAGTGAAACAAGCCATACACAAAAGGATAAATGTATGATTCCACTTACATGAGCTACCTAGAATAGGCAAGTTCATAAAGACAAAGTAGAAAGAACAGTGGTGACCAAAGGGTGTGGGGAGGGATGAATGCAGAGTTATTGCTTAATGGGTACAGAGTTAATGTTTGGAATGATAAAAAAGTTCTGCAGATGGATGTTGGTGATGGTTGTACAACAGTGTCAGTGTACCTAACATCACGGAATTGTACACTTAAGACAGTTAAAATGTGAATTTTCTGTTCTTTATATTTTACATATATGCCAGGGTCCCATCCCCAGAGATTCTTATGTAGTTGGTCTGAGGTACAACCAAAGTACTGGGATGGTATAGGCCATTCAGGTATTTCTGATGTGCAGCCTCATGACTCAAAAGTCTGGACAGGTAATATAATGAATGAAAGCACCTGGATGGGGGCTGTGACGACAGGGAGGGCACATGCTTTGTCTTAAAGGGGCAGCTGCCACCACTTGGCCCTGGTTAATTTCTGCCCTGAGGGAATACAGGCCTCAGAGTGGCCAGATCTTCTGAATTGTTAAACAAAACAAAACAGAAAAACAAAAAAACCCCCAAAACGCAATGAACAAACACACGTGTACCTGGATGTTTTTAGGAAACCTGATTTTTAAATGATCTTAACTTAATCAAACTTTAAAAGAAATAAAACACCTAATGACAAAATAAAATATCTCCGTTTGCTTGGGACTGCCCCCGTCTTAGTGTCAGAGGCCATCTTGGAAAATCACACAGTTCCAGGCAAACCAAGATGGTTGGCCACCCCAATAGGCTACTGGCTTATATCTTCTGGTCTAAAGAGGCAGAGCCCCAACATTCATCTTGATTCCCTTCAGTGGCCACAGACCAGTGACAGTGCAAGGAGGGGTCTTGGAGGGGTTTTTATCTCCCTGTGGTATTCATCAGCAGTCCCTCTACCCTAAGCCACTCCAAATAAACATGCATTCTAAGTAAAAACAGCAAACTTGCTAAGCAAACGCACCCTTAAGACAAATCTCACAGCTTTCCTCTTAATTAGGTCTATATTTCCAGGCGCCTCCTATACAGAAGATGTGGAGCCACCACTGCCATAGGCAGCCACACAAGGCACAGTTCTGAGAAGAAAGCTCCATGGTCAAGGCTGTGGTTTCTCACTCTTCTTTGTTATAAATCATGTTGTAGAAATGCTAAGGAAAAAGACATGGTACCTGTTCCAGAAAGGTCCCTAATGTTGCTTAATGTTGCTTTCTCATTGGTCAGGTTTCTATTAAGCTATGTGGGTCTGACTTTTTTTCTTACTTGTGGTCAGCTGCTCTGTTTGGAGATCTTTGCTTGGTGTGTAATAGATTTATTAACATAGGTGGCTGTGATATTGTGATTTATAGTAAGGAATACATATTTGGTCTTCATTTCCATTTCTAACAAAGAGCTCCTTAAAACCCTTGGAACTTCCTAAGCGATTAGAGGAGCAAAGGTGTCTTTTGTCATGTTAATGAGGTGACTTTTGGAAAGCAACTAAGGGTGGGGCCTGGTTGCCAGGAGAAGCAACCAAGCGATTAGAGGGTTGGAACTTTTAGTCCCACCCCCCTGAGTTCCAGGAGGGGAGAGGGGCTGGAGGAATCAACTGGCTAATGGCCAATGGCCAGTGACTTAATCATGCCTATGTATATAATAAAACCATCATAAAAACCGGAAAGGACTGGGTTTGGAGAGCTTCTGGGTTGATGAACATATGGAGATGCTGAGACAGTGGCACGCCTGGAGAGGGCATAGAAGCTCTGTGCCCTTTCCCCACACCTTGCCCCATGCATCTCTTCCATATGGATGTTCTTGAGTTATATCCTTTTATAATAAACTGAGTAAATGGATTTCCTGAGTTCTGTGAGCCACTCTAGAAAATTAATCAAACCCAGAGGGAGAGAGAAGGGTGTGGGAGCTTCTGATTTAAGCCAGTGGATCAGAAGTACAGATACAAGCCTGAACTTGTCACTGACATCTGAAACAGAAGGCAGTCATGTGGAACTGAAACCTTAACCTATGGGATCTGATGCTATCTCTGGGTAGATGGTGTTCAGTTCTGAGTTGAATTGTAGAACACCTAGCTGGTGTTAGAAAATTGCTTGGCGGTGGGGGAAAACCCCACACCTACAGAGAAATTGGGTACAGAACATTCAGTGAAAGTATTTAGGGCTATTCTCAACTATGGTTCCTCTCTTTCTGGTCACATGGCTTTCCTGAGCCCCCAGCTTACTGACCCATCCTCCAGATCTTGGAACTTGCCTCCCGCATAATTGAGTGAGCCAGTTCCTTTATAATAAATATCTGTCTTTCTCTGTCTCTCCCTCCATGTCTCTCTCCTCCCCCCCCCTCTATATATAATGTATATATACACACATATATATACATATACATCTTATTGGTTTTGTTTCTCTGGAGAACCCTAATACAGCATGGCATGTAAAGGTGGACCTAGAAGCACTGTATATTTTCAAGTTTTTTCTCTTTGACTGGTGCTCAAGGCCCTTCCCAATCAGGCTAGACACAAGCCTTTCTACCCAACACAACCAATAATGCAGCCTCACTGGACTTCTCAAACATGAGGGAATTCATTCCTCCATGGCTTTGCGTACTCCTTTTCCTGTGCCTGGAGTGCTCTTCCCTTCCTCTGGAAGTAGCTTTTTTTTTTTTTTTTCTTGTAGTCATCACCACTGTCTATTTCCAGAACTTTCATATTATCCCAAATATAAACTCTGTACCTATTGAACAATAACTCCCACTTCCCCTTTCCCCAGTCCTTGGTAACTTCTATTATTATACTTTCTCTCTTCAAGAGTGTGCCTATTTTAGGGCTTCCCTGGTGGCGCAGTGGTTGAGAGCCCGCCTGCCGATGCAGGGGACACGGGTTCGTGCCCCGATCCGGGAAGATCCCACATGAGGTGGAGCGGCTGGGCCCGTGAGCCATGGCCGCTAAGCCTGCACGTCCGGAGCCTGTGCTCCGCAACGGGAGAGGCCACAACAGTGAGAGGCCCGTGTACCGAAAAAAAAGTGCCTATTTTAAGTACCTCATATGAGCAGAACCATACAGTAGTTGCCCTTTTGTGTCTGGCTTATTTTACTTAGCACAGTGCTTTCAAAGTTCATCCATTTTGTAGCATGTATCAGAATTTCATTCATTTTAATGGCTGAATAATAGTCCATTGTATGTATATGCCACATTCTGTGTGTCTGTTTTTCAATTGGGCTGTTGATTTTGTTGTTGAGTTGTAGGAATTGTTTTTTATTCTGGGTATTAATGTGTTATCAGATATAGGAGTTGCAAATATTCTCTCCTTTTATAAGGATTGTCTTTTTAGAGTCTTGATAGTGTCCTCTGATGTAAAACATTTTTAATTTTGATGAAGTCCAATTTACCTTTTTTCTTTTGTTGTCTGTGCTTTTGGTTTCATATCCAAGTAATCACTGACAAATCCAGTGTCATAAAGATTTCCCTTTATACTTTCATCCAAGAGTTTTACAGTTGTGAATCTTATGTTTAGGGCTTTGATCCATTTTGACTGAATTTTTGTATATGGCGTGAGGTAAGGGTCCAACTTCATTCTTTTGCATATGAATATCCAGCTTTCCCAGCACCATTTGCTGAAAATCTTATCTTTTCCCCATTCAGTGCTCGTCTCACTCTTGTCTAAAGTCAATTGACCATATAGGTAAGAGACTATTTTTTAAAATTACATAAAGGTTTATTATTTTTGGTCTGTTATCTTGAAAGCTATAATAGCATATAAAGAGGTAAAAAATTCCTCATAATTTACTACCCAGATCAACATATTAGTATATTTCTTCTTGTTTTTTTCTTTACGTAACAATGCAGATAAGTGTAGTAGGTGTAAATGTAAGACAAATGGAAAAGGTTAAACAGTATCTGTCTTAAATTTGTATTTGTTTTTTGTAATCATTCAGATTTTGCTATAAAAGATATATATATACTATATACACACATATACATTTATATATAAAACTGTGTATGTGTATATATATATAAATATATATATATTAAAATATATATATATAAATATATATATATTAAAATATATATATATATATACTTTCACTCAGCATTACACCCTGGATATCTGTCATGCAGTACTTATTCTTGGAAACATATACCAGTACACCTCACATGTCACCATTTCTGAGAAACTTTGCCAGCTCTTCCTGACCCCAGGTAAAATCTAGGTACGTTCTACACTCTTGGTACCCTTGGGTACATTCTGTCTTCCTGCATAATGGCACTTGTGTCACATACAGAGCACACAGTAGGTGCTTAGTAAATGTTAGTTGCATTAGAGATGGTGCTTCACAGAGATTGTGTTCAGTAAGTAGTCAAGATGAACATGTGACATCCTCCATCCCCTCTTCCTTTCCTTTTTTAATCATATCACTGGGCAGCAGCAGGATTTCAGGGTAGGTCTGGTGAGTGCTGGCTAACCAGCAAGTATTATGGAGACCATCAATATTGTGCACGTGGTCCAGGCTTGGTTCCCAAACCCTCAGTGACTCCAGAATATGGAAGAAGTCCTGCTCAAGACGCCCATTCAATTTTATTTTGCTCTGCTGCCCAAAAGATAAGGCAAGCTATTTGCAGGAAGGAGGAAATGAAGTGATAGTCCTTCTACACAGGTGTTACCTCACTACTTCCTTGGTATCCCTTGTTTTGAAGGTACCTGCAGTCTGAACAGCACTGCTGTTCCCAGGCATTAGGTAGCCTGACACCCTGACACCCTGTGGCTGTCCTCAGCTCCTCAGGGCAAGAGTATAGCAAATGCAACCTCAGGTAGTTCCAGTCGCTTCAGCTCCTCTCGCCTCTCTCACCATACCTTACACTAAACCCAGAAGGTGGCAGTGGACTCAGAGCACCTCGGCTCTGGCTGTACTACTTACTTAAAAGATTATGAAAGTCATAGAAATGTCAGCTTCTGTATTTCAACTCTGTAAACTGCACATGCAGAAAGCCCTCGACTCAATCCCCATCTCTACAGCTTGAGCAAGAAGCCTTCAGCTTCATGCGTGAATAACAAATAGAATGGCATCCACCCTTTTGACAGGCGGTCTGCGGATGTTTCTCCAGCCCCCTCACCAGAAACAAGTTCCAGACTGTAGAAAAGAACACTCTGGGACTGTCATGCTTACTCTTACCCATTGGCATGAACAAGGCCCTTTGAGGAAAATCTGTCTGGTTAAATGGAGAAATATCAGTTACAGAATGATACAAGGCTTAGAAAGTATGTGATTTCATGGTATTTATGTAAGTAACTAATGCTAAAATAAAATGGCAGCAAAGACAGGTCTCTGCCAGACAGTCAGCTGAATGCTCTACACACTTTATTTTATTTTGATGACACTATGACCATTTAATAGTTTAGGAAATAGACCTTCAATCGCTTGTTGAAGGTTGCACAGCTAGTCGGTAGTTTCTTGAAAATTGGCAGTCTGTCCTCACCAGAGCCTAATCTCTCTCTCTCATACCATCCTTCCTCTTATTAACCTTCATTCAAGCTCTTTAATTAAAAAGAAAACCAATGTATATGTCTATGTATAGGTCTATATTTCCCTGCAAAGTTAGAGTGCATGCTGCTTAAACAGTTAAAACTAGTATCTGTGTGTGGGCATTGCTGCAAGAATTTCTCCTATAACCTAAGAAAGAAATTTTAACAATACTGGCTGCCTCAGGAGGGGGAACTTTCCATCCCTGGGAGTATTTAGGCAGGGCTGAAGGATTATTGTTAGTAATGTTGCAGAACAGATTCTGCTGTGAATGGGTAGATGGGATAAAGCTCTCTTTTGTTTGTAGGATCACAGGTGAAAACACTCCAGAGGATCCCTTTTAGATTTTCTGTGGTTTGCTCTCTCTGGGACATTCCTCGCCACAGTCCAGAAGGACACAGGAATAACCTTTCTGAACTCGTGTTGGTTCAGCCTGACTCTGTTCCTTGCCATAAACAGTTGGACTAGAAAAGTTACCGGATTCAAAATGAGCCAGTTCGCTTCCCATCCTCCGGAATTTGGAATTGGGATGAAGAAAAGCAAGTCTGGGTTGGTCTCTTAAACAGGGGCAATTTAAACTGAAGAGTGCTGTGCTCACGGTGGAGATCAGGGACAGAGGGACAGAGTGCATGGAGTGGGAGAAACAAGGGTGACAGGTGGTGGGGAGATACCACTGTGTCCCCAGTGGCCTCTAAGTCCCAGTTCCAGTTCTTCCTGAGGATTTCGGCTTCTGTGAGACATTCCTGTATCTTTATAGTCAGTGGGTTTCTGTTACTTGCAGCCAACAAGAAGAGGCTCAACTGAGAAAGGGACGAATAGGGATCAGCCCTCTCTTTGAACGTTGGCAGAAGGACAGGCTGGCAAGTCTCTGGACTGGGATCCCATTCCTCCCCTTACTTGGCCTTTGCTGCCCAGGAGTCTGTGAAATCTCAGGAAGATCCATTTCTGTGTTAGGGGAGTTGGATGAGTGCAAGGGAGATTTGTGGGGCTTTGTTTGATTTAGCTGTGGCTTAGAGGGTTTACTATAGAGAAGGGCGCAAGTGAAAGAAAGGTTACCCAACAAAGGAAGCTCAGGAAATGCGTGTCTTAAACCAAATCCAACCATTACATCTCAGAGTCTGGCCCAAGTCTCTTTCTCTTTAGGTGTGTGAGACGTTGTTGTCACTTCTATAGAAGTTCATAGAGAGTCTTGGTTCATACATCATAAATCACCTCTGAGAACGGCTTTAGGGTGAAATGAGTGAAACCTGTCTGCTGCTTTTCAGTGAAAAATTTGGGGCCACCTCTTGAGCAAACTCTCACACTGGGCATGCTTAACCGGGAGAAACATTACCCCAGAGAGACAAATAAGCTTCCCATTCTTAAGGAAGTCTGGACTGCTTTTCTAGCGCACATGGACAACTCATAATTATTCTTAAGTAACCCTGAGAATTTTAACATGAATTGAGTTATGTGTTTCTTGTTAAATGGATCAAATTTCAACAAAGCCCGGGAAACATCTTGAAAAATCACATGAATGCAATTTCCAAAGAAAACAATCCAGGAATTACTGCCAAAGAATTTTATTTCCACTAGGAAGGAAGAGAAGAGTTTCATTTTGCCCCCCACACAGACTGTATGTTCAATTTGTGGTCTGCAATGGAAAATTTTGCTGATTTTGCTGAATTCAGGGGAGGAGTGAAAATGAAGGAGACTATTGTTGTTTGAGTGATAAAACTGTCTTTATTTCCCTTAGTGTTAATATATTAGCATTTTCATTTTGATTCTATAAATACTAAGTTTTAATGGCATGTGAGGTACCATGGGAGGGGAGACAAAGAACTTATCCCATGATGCTGTCCCATGAGCCTTATGAATAGACCTACAAGTAGGGTACTGCCAGCCCACACAGCGCCCTTGTGTACATAAGAGAAAGATGCCCCTTCCTAGCAGATGTAGACTTGTGGGCAACCAGTGAGCACAGGGGACATTTGTGGAAATTAGGGAAAAAAACACCTCTTCCTCTGGCGGGTACAGCCTTGTTCCAGGGTGCAAATCTTGATTTTATCCTCCTTCCCTTTGGCCAGTTGCCCTTATGCTGGACACAACTTGACTGCACCGTTTCAGCTGATAAGACATGTAAAGGGCTAATCTGGGAGTCATCCATCGCCTAAAGAGATGCAGTACAACTATCATTCTCCATCTTCAGTGAGTAGAAGAATCACCTGGGAACTTGTTAGAAATGTCTGAACTTCACCCCAAATATTCTGATGCAGGTCGACTAAGATAAGGTCTAGCAATTGCTGCTGCAACATACTCCCCCAGGTATTTCTGGTGCTGGTGATCCAAGAACAATAGTTTGAGAAGTAAAGATGTAAGAAGTAAATGATCTGGGTCATCTGGAAAGAGAAGAGATCAAGGCTGCCTAAACTTATTAGAGAAGACCTACAGAAGATGGGGAATTTTAGTTATGTGATAACTAAACTGAAATTTCTGGAACTTTTGCCTTAGTAGAAAAATGTTTTTATTTCCCAAAAATGGATGAGAAAAGCTCAGCTACGCTTATTTGAAATTGTCCAGAAGAGAACAATGACAGCTGAAGAAAATTGTTTCTAAGATTAATGTCTGAAATAAGCTTTGTTTGGGGAACTAAAAACTTTGCAGCCACTAGTGCTAACTTCTGCCTTTGGACAAAAAATAAGTATAAAGAACAAACACGCTAGCTGGGACTAGGCAGAGATTGACAGTAACACCAAGACACCCAGAGACATGAAACCTCTGCAACTGTCTTTCCCTTCTCCTTCCCAGAACGTTCCTCCAGCGGCACCCCCAACTCTCCAAGGCACCTCTAGTAATATTACTGCATACTTAATAACAGAAAACAACTCTGGCTTCTGGCGCAACAAGGTTTCCTTTGGAAATGGGAGTGTGGTGCACATGGAGTGGTGGTTTCCACTGAAAAATTTCATTAGAGGTTTTGAGGCCTTCAGCCCAGAGCTTTATATTTTTCTAAAGAACAATACTATTCTATAATAATAAGCAAGATATAATCTAAAATATTCTCTGGCACAGAAAACTTTGTTGTTTCATTCTTTCCATAGTAACAATTATCTTTGGTGATTATATTATATGAGGCGGTGTCCTCCCCATCGTTATTGGGCAGCCCTCTATCTTTGCATTTTTGTCTGTGGTGGAGGCGGTGGTTTTATCTATAAAGATCACATTTGAAAAGGCCTAGAATGAGAAAAGTGGGTAGAGAGAGGAGCAATTGCAATCCATAATATAGCAATCTACATGCACCAACAGTCTGTATGCTGGATAAGAACAGATGAAAAGCATTGCAGCTGTTGATCAGTCATTAGAAACGTAACAAGGTCTTCACCTGTATAGAACCTTGAGCAATAGAGCATTTTCAGTTGGTTCAGATAACCCCAGCACAAGGACAGCAAGAAAGCTGGAAGTTATCCCATTTGAAGTGATGGTGGGCCTTTCCATCCTCTCTTTCATAAATCAAGTACATCATCCAAGTAACAACAATTCAGTTTATTTCTTCTTTCTTGTCAAGTTCATTGATTTGTTAGCCCTTCCTGTTGGAGATCAAAACTGAAGAGAAAGTCTTTGTGAAAAGGGGAAAATTAAACTCTTCCTTCCTGTCAGTTTTCTCCAGGCCATTCAGGCTAGTTCATTTAGGAAAGCACCCTGGCAGGTAAATGATCTATTAAGGCTCAAATAAAGTAAGCAAATATCTTTAAAAAAAAAAAATTCTGATTCCATTTCAATTCAACATCAAGTATGAGTACCTTTTATGAAACTGGAAATATGTAGAGGGATGGAGAGGCAGTATAGGATGTGCAATGGTTAAAAGCATGAATTTTGGGTCAAACAGGCAGATCTTGGTGTGGCTCATAGGTCTGGGCCTTACAGGCTGTGTGTCTTCAAGAAAATTGTTTACCTCTCTGAGTTCTGTAGAACCAAAGGAAGAACATATGACCTCATAAAGTTGTTTAGGATTTAAAATAAGCATGGTAACAGTGATTGACACATAACAAGCATCCAGTGTACAGTAGGGATTATTCTATAAAGATGAAAATCATATAGTTCTACCTTCAAGGCACTCAGAGTTTAATCTTAGGGATCTACAAGATTTTTCTGTGAAGTGACAGGTAGTAAATGTTTTGGGCTTTGCAGGCCATTTACTCTCTTTCATAACTACTCAGCTCTGCTGTTGTTGCATGAAAGAAGCCATAGACATTTGTAAATGAATGAGCATGGCTGTGTTTTAATAAAACTTTATTTACCAAAAGAGCTCACAGACCAAATCTGATGACCCCTGGTTCAGTAAAACAGCTTATCATACTAAACTCACTGAAAGTTAGAACTAGTGCTTATGCTGCCCTTTCTTTCCTGAAAAGAATATTAGGTGGCCCACTGAATAGTTTTTTAATACTAATTGGTATTCTCCCTGAATACACCTTCTACTTTATGGAGGAAATAGGTTATGCGTAATGATGTCAGCCTTGATGTTAATTTTTTCTATTGCATTGAACCGTGGATTCTTGTTAACTAATAAATTAACACATTTGTAAGCAATTGGTTTAGAAATGTCAAAAAGCAATAAGTTTATAAATGTCAAAGGAATAAGTTCATAAATGTCAGTGGCTCAATATCAGCTTTGTCTGGAACATGCCTCCAAGGAGAAAGCATAGCTCATGATGGCAACAAGTGATTGAGGCCGTCTCCACCAAATCACTAATTTTAAGGACTTATTGGTCTTGCTTAAAAGAAAGCGTCATCCAAATGTATTTGATACCTAATTATGGTCATACAAATGGTATTCTAAAAATTCTACTTGGACTATGAGATAGTAGTCTAAAGCAAACCAACACAAAGGGTGTAATGCACCACTCTCAGGATCCTGCATGGCCAAGGCCTCTAGCCCAGAGTCTGTCTTCTACATCTGTAATAATCAATTAAGTACTACCAGAAATTAGAATCTCTCTATATTGTATTTCAAATATTTTTTTTTGAAAATAACAAAATACTGACTCAATTTAAGCTGAATAGTAAGGGGACCTTATTGGTTCATGTATATGAAAAATCCAGGGTAAGGATTTATTTCAGATGAGGGTTGATCCAACAGCTCAAACAATGTCAGTAGAGTCTTATTTCTGTCTCTCTTTCTGGTCTGCCTTCCACTGTCACGTCTTATTCTAAGACTGTGTTCTTTCATATTAAAAAGATGGCTTGCAGCAGCTCCTGGCTCACCTGTTTCTTTAGTCACACACTGCGGTAATGAGAATGTATTTTTGTCCCAATATCCTCAGCAAAATCTAGAGAACTGCTGTTTTGAGACCAGCTTAGGTTGTGTGTTTACACCTGAACTAATTACTGTAACCAGGCAGCTAGGGTGCTCTGATTGGCTTAGCCTTTATCCCACCTTCCAGTGCTGGAAGTCAAGGTGGTGTTGGTTCCCCTGGGAAACTGGAGCTGTTGGAATAGGGAAAAGAGGAATTCATATACAAGGAGACAACCAACAAAGGACCAAGAAAGGTCTTCTGCACCCACTGATGAGTGATTTATGCAGGTTGAGGATAGCACATAGAAATAAAGAGTGTTTCCTGGGCTATCACAACCCCTCTCCCCCATCCCCTGCTACCTGCCACTGGCTGCTAGAGGATGTGGTGACTTCTTACCTTGGAAGCTTGCAGCCAGCCAGACCCAAAATGTCCTACATCCCTTGTAATCTTTGGCCACCTCCAGATGTGAGGCCACCTTCTCTGTCATCTGTCCTCTTATGTACTCTTGCTCCATGCTTTATGCCTGGCCAAACATCCCTCTTCTCCTTTCTTTCCCAGCCCTTCCCACTATGTTCTCTGAAGCCTCTATTAGATGAATAACATATACGCTGCCTCTTCAGCTGTTTCACAGAGTCAACCTCACCCTCCTAACGTGTCCCTCTGTCATTTTCGAACTGAAACCTAGATCTCCTAAATTCTAAGTTTTATGTCTCTGTCCAAATATTTATTCAAAGTTTCTACTTGAAAATCGGCAAGAAACCTAAAAGCCAGCATGCCACACATGTCTACTCTTAGTTCTGTGTTGCAGAGGTTTCAAAGCATGGCTGAAAATTCTGACGTTCCTCCCATCAAGAGGTGGGACTATGTTAACTTATGGATCTGGGTGAGCTTGTGACTTGATCAACAGAGTACATACAACAGAAGTAATGTGGTGTGATTTCTGAGGATGAGTCATGAAAAGTCTCATGGCCTAGCCCCCACTGTGCTCACTGGAGCACTCATTCTTAGAACTCTCACCTTCCATGTAAAAGTCTGACTACCTTGAAGCTGCCATGCTATGAGGAAGCCCAAGGCACATGGAGAGGCCATGTGTAGGTTCTCCGGTCAACAGTCTTGGCTGAGATCACCCTTCAAGTCATGCCAGTCTAGGCCCTGACATATGAGAGAGGAAGCCTCCAGACCATTCCAGCCCACAGCTGTTCTAGTCACCCCTAGCTATTTGAATGATCCCAGCTGAGACCCCAGACATCATGAGGCAGGGATGAGACATCCTCAGTGTGCCTTGTCTGAATTCCTGACGCATACTATTTGTGAGCATACTAGATGGTGGTTGCTTTATGCCACTCAGTTTTGGGATAGTTTGTTACGCATCAATAAATAAGTGGAACGCCTGTCATTCGTAGTTTGATTTCAAAGCTTAGTGGCTCATGGCCTAGGCTTCCTTTTTAAAATAAAAGCAACTATTAATAATTTTGAGAAGAGTTTGTATGTTTCATGACTCCTCCTTTCAAACTTTGATGTAATTTGAGACACCCTGGTTAGAAAAGGTGTTTGATATTGAGTTCAGTTTCCTCCTTCTAGAATTTGGAGGAATAAGATATAGCTCTTGAAATATATAAAAACTAAAACTTTTTCTGAAGTTCTCTCAATTCAGTGCTGTGTCTCTCTATATCTGTCTTGAGAGATTTTACTTATTGGACAAACTTTAAATCCGTTTTTTATACAATAAATAACTCATTAAAGTCAAAGTACCCTTACCCTCTAGTTTTGCTTTTCATTATCTTTGCCCTCCTACACTGTAGGCAGTATTGAATAGTGCCAGACTTCTTAGCATCTGGAAATCATATAAAATTCAGTTTGTGAATAAAAATATTCTGCCATTTCCTGGTCAATTTATTTTGCTAAATACCAAAATTTGGCTTATTCCTTTGTAAATGATGAAGAGGGGCAAAAACTAATGTAATGAACATCCTGTTCCATAAAATAACTCCATATATTAAGTAACTTAGAAAATACGTTTCTGACTAAAATCGAATTCTAAAAATGAAACCATTCATTGATTCATTCATATAAATATTCGTTCAGTAAATATTTATTGAGTACCCACTACGTGTTAACCATTATATTGGGTAATGAGAATTCAGAGGTGAGAAAATTCAAAGATTTCTCTCAGAGAGATTCTAAAGAGTCATAGCAAATGCATTCCACGAGCTTTCAGTCCCAGTTTTGTAACAGCTGCAGAAGTTTCTCAGAAACACATTTGCGGTATCTCCAACTCCTTTGTCACTGCTGGCAATAAGCAGAAAGAATCTTAGGTGGAGCTGTTCTTTTAGCAAATTAAACACTGATCAAAACTTTGCTCATTTTTTCCACCAGTATTCGTCATCTAATTTTCCATGACCGTTAAGACACTGTGTGTGTGACTAGTATATGCAAGATCATACATAAAACAAAAAGAAAACATGCACACACACAGAAAATAAAATATACTAGGCAAAGCAAAATTTGTCATGTAGTTAAAAAAATGTGTATTCACCCCTTAAAAAATATTTGCTACTTTTAAGATTTTGCAAGGGACATCTGTTGTTTTTCCTGATCAGTGTAAGTTCCTTTTCCTAGTAATATCACCCTAATTTTGCTTGGGGAAACGAATGCTATTCCATTCTCAGTCTGTGTGTTCTAAGTGTGGTGAATCCTGCTCCCCAGATCCAGGGGTGGGCATGTGACATAAGCTGCCAGTCAGCAAATGCCAATCCTCAGGCCACAGGTATTGCCTCCGGGGCATTCACGTGACTCAAGCTAGTCCAGTGAGAGCTTTACCCAAGTTCCCGGAAGCGCCTAGAGAGGCACTTCGTCTTCCCTTTAGGGTTACTAACAAATTACGATGCATCCTTGAGGCTTCAGGCTGACATCTTACTACCACATGGGAAGATTCATCCAGAGAGTGGAGCCAACCCAGAAGGCAGGACAAAGACGAGGAGAGAGAAATCACACCTCCCAAGATATTTAAGCCTTTCCCCCCCAGACTAAAAAGCCCTTAAAATTTTTTTGTTTGCTTTTTTTATTAGCAAATCTGTCACTTGTGGTAACTTCTGCTTCTCTAGATGTTTATAAACCGGTATATATGTAGTACTTAAACACTCACTTTGCTTTAATAAGCTGCCTTTCGAGCCATTAGGGAAAGATTTAGAGGTTAAAGAATGATGTGATAGGTAATTTATGTTTGAATCAACCTCCTATTTTATAGACTATGTTAAAAAGTACTTATAAATATTTCCACTTGGCATCTTCAGTAATCTTAATGGGTTAAGTGCCCAGCATGTTCTACATGTTCTTCAGTTTACAGTGATCTACCTGAGCAGACGTGGGCTTCCCTCCCGTTTACCATTTCCGTTTTCTTATTTCCAACACACACACACACACACACACACACACACACACACACACACAGAGTTGACCCTTGAACAACATGGTTTTGAACCACCTAGGTCCACTTATCTGTGGATTTGTTTCAATAAATATGTACTACAGTAATACATAGTCTGCGGTTGGTTAAATCTGTGGATGCGGAAACAGATACAGAGGGCCCACTATAAAATTACATACGGATTTTGGATTTTCTACTGCGAGGGGGTGGATTCTCCTAATCCCCGTGTTTCTCAAGGGTCAACCATATATATACATATATACAGTTCCTGGCTTTAACTTTCTGATTCCAATTCCAGGATTCTGATTCCTATAAACCCAGGTGGAAATTTAGAAATATACATTTTTCACTAGAAACTCAGTAATTCTAATCGATGTAAGCTACTCTTCGTGAAGTACTGGTTTAAGGGATTAGAGTACTGGAGAATTATAGCTGGAGGAAACTTTACATATGATCTAGTCCAATCTTCGTCCCCCACATCTATTTCACAGTTGCAGAGACTAGGACCCAGCCCCAGAAGTGAATGCAGTTGGTGCCAGCACTAGAGTCCAAGTCCCTTGACTCTTTCCAAAGCCTTTTCCACTGCACTTGTGTGGTCTTCACACTCAAACCTGAAAACAGAACACAGCTGTGCTCTCCCCTGCAGTCTGAACTCAAGGTTAAATTTTTAGAAAAAGAAAGAGTAAAAGAATAATGTGAAACCTCTTAGCTGATTTCATGCTATCCTGCTGTGGTCTCCAGTCAGTTATTTCACATGTATAATGATGATACACCTACAGGTTTCTCAGGCTATAATATGTGCCAAGCACTACGTTAGTGCACGTAGTCTCTCTTGTGATGCTCATGGCATCCTTAGGAAAGAGGCACTAGCACTGCTTCTGGATGTGAAAAGTGAGGTCCAGTAATTTGCCCGAATCCCTCAGCCAGGACTCAACTATGATTTCAACGCTAACAGGCGCTGGTAGCTTGCCATACTTCCTTCTCCTCTTCTTCTTGCTCTCCCTCCGTCTCTTCCCTCTTTCCTCCCCTCTCCCCTCCTCTCCCCTCCCCCTTCTCCTCCTATTATTTCTTCTTCTTCTTCTTCTCTTTCTCCCTAAGGACTAGACTCTTGACCTCAGCCAGCAAAGCTGCACATGTAGGCCATTTGTTATGATATGGGAGTAGCTAGCAAGGTGTACTATGCCCACAATGTGTAATATTCCCCGGCACTTTGAGTGGTGTCAAAAGCTTTGTCTTTGCCAACAGAAGATGACTTGTTCTAAAATAAAGGCCTAGAAAGTTTGGCTGCCTGGAACATGTTGGAGATCACTGAACTTGAATCCCCTGAGGTAGGAGGAAAGTCTAGAATATTCCTAATGGTGAAGATGGTGATGATAGTAATGATGGTGATGATGATGATGATAAACAATAGCGCTCATTGAAAGCTAGTGAGTCCCAGACAATGTTCTCAGGGTTCTGTATACATTATTTCTTTTACTCCCCACAGCGGTCCTAAGCAGTAGGAATTCTTATTACTCTCATTGTTTATGTAAAGAAACTGAGGCAGGAACAGTTTAAGGAAACTGCCACAGTCCTAAGTAAGTAGTGGAGCTGTGAATCAAACTCAAATAGTTAAGTTCCTTAGCTTATGCAAGATAGGATTGTGGCGAAATAATATAGTTGAATGACTTGCCCAAATCGGGAAGGGTACATCCCCAATTCAGAGTCTTCAGGAGTATCCAGGAAGACCGTATCTCATGCTTCTTTCGTACCTTTTCAAGTCCCTTGGACAGTATTAGTATGGAGAATAATGACAATAATATTGTTTACTAATACATTTGGAGAATGTACGTTGGACACTTTAAGCCCTTTGATAGCATTATGACATGTAAGCCCATAGTCACCCCATGAATTGGGTCCTGTTACTAGATTCTTCTTGCAGATAAGGGGTCGCATAACTTGCCAATGTCATCGCCCAAGTTTATATCAAAGTCCTTGCTCAGACACACTTACTGAGTTACTCAAGAAAAGTACTTGAGCTCTCTTTCTTCTAGGTCTAAAAATGCTAGAAGATTCCACTACAAGAGCTTGCTTATCCCTTAATAACCCAAGTCTTAGTGTGGCTCTTGGTGGTTGACTGTCCTGGGATATTGTATCTGGAGTTGTCATTAATGTTTTTCTGTGACACCAGAGGGCAATGACACAAACCCAAGTGTAACTCATAGCAGAGAGGCCAGATAGGGTCGGTCCAGGACTCACTTGTCCTGAATAGAAGTGAACTTGGTGTTGTACTCTTCCAGAACATTCCTGATATGGGGTCCATTGGAAATACCCAAAAAGCATACCCTTTCAGAGACTGCTTGATAATTCCTCAACAGTGAATTACCAGAAAGGAAAATTTAAAAGTCATTCAGCTTTATATCCTGCAAGTATAATTTTAATAGCTCTCTTTCCATTAAAGCTTCGTTGTTGGTTTTTTTTTTTCTTCTCTTACTAACAAAGCAGCTCCCTAGCTGATTTCCTGTCTGTGGTTCTGAGTTGAGTTAGAGTATGTGGGTTGAACCGGCAGCCCACAGTATGCTCTCTCCAGTACCATCTGCACACCTCATTTAACACTGAATCATGCATTCTTCTGTCTTAATGTGTTTCTCATATTGCAGCTTGTATTGTTACTTAAATATTTGCGTGCTTAAGTCTTGTCTCCTCAATGAGCTTGTAAGTTGCTTGAGGTCAGGGACTATGATTTATTCTTCTTTGCAGCCTCCATATTGACATTCAGTATGTTGTAATGAAACCTATTAAAGGAACTCACATGCTGGGTTCTCCATGCCTTACACATTGTGGTGACTTCATAATCTTCATAAACTTGAAGTTCTGTCACTTTTCAAGGCACAGTGATAGTTTCCCCAGGAGGGCTTAGTAAGAAGTGGTGGATAAGGGTTAGACTGCATTGGCTTCTATACCAGCTCCATTACTCATTAGCTGTCTGACTTCAGCACATTTTTAAATCTCTCCAAAGCTAAGTTCCCTCAGATATTACAGTGCTAATAATCATGCCTACATCCCAAATTTGGTTTAGGGATTGAGTAAGTTAACACATGTAAGTTGCTTGGAAGAGGCCCTGGTGTTTGGTAAATGATCAATAAATGGTTGCTATTATAATTGTTATTACTATTATCAATGTCCTTCAGCCAAAGACCACTAAGAACACATTTGTAATTGGACAAGTTGAGTTTATTACTCATTGCAATGAGGGAGAACACACAACATGAGGAACAATGGGTCATCTCAGTAAGAGGGCATTAGAAAGAACTTATTACAGGATTTGGACTTGTGTTAGGAGATTTGGGAGAGGGTTTAAGAAAGCAGGGTTTTGCTCTGGATGGATGCTGTGAGAAAGTAGGCATAATCCTATGATTGTGTATATAAAGAAGTCTTATTTAGAAGGAGAGACTATAGCTGAATAGCTAAATGAATCTTATATAGAAGTAGGGAACGCCAGACAATGCTAAGGCTGTAAGTTTTTTTTTTTTTACATCTTTATTGGAGTATAATTGCTTTACAATGGTGTGTTAGTTTCTGCTTTATAACAAAGTGAATCAGTTATACATATACATATGTTCCCATATCTCTTCCCTCTTGCATCTCCCTCCCTCCTAACCTCCCTATCCCACCCCTCCAGGCAGTCACAAAGCACCGAGCTGATATCCCTGTGCTATGCGGCTGCTTCCACTAGCTATCTACCTTAATTTTGGTAGTGTATATGTGTCCATGCCTCTCTCTCGCTTTGTCACAGCTCACCCTTCCCCCTCCCCATATCCTCAAGTCCATTCTCTAGTAGGTCTGTGTCTTTATTCCTGTCTTACCCCTAGGTTCTTCATGACAGTTTTTTCCCTTAAATTCCATATATATGTGTTAGCATACGGTATTTGTCTTTCTCTTTCTGACTTACTTCACTCTGTATGACAGACTCTAGGTCCATCCACCTCATTACAAATAGCTCAATTTGGTTTCTTTTTATGGCTGAGTAATATTCCATTGTATATATGTGCCACATCTTCTTTATCCATTCATCCGATGATGGACATATAGGTTGTTTCCATCTCCGGGCTATTGTATATAGAGCTGCAATGAACATTTTGGTACATGACTCTTTTTGAATTATAATTTTCTCAGGGTATATGCCCAGTAGTGGGATTGCTGGATCATATGGTAGTTCTATTTGTAGTTTTTTAAGGAACCACCATACTGTTCTCCAAAGTGGCTGTACCAATTCACATTCCCACCAGCAGTGCAAGAGTGTTCCCTTTTCTCCACATTCTCTCCAACATTTATTGTTTCTAGATTTTTTGATGATTGCCATTCTGACTGGTGTGAGATGATACCTCATTGTAGTTTTGTTTGGCATTTCTCTAATGATTAATGATGTTGAGCATTCTTTAATGTGTTTGTTGGCAGTCTGTATATCTTCTTTGGAGAAATGTCTATTTAGGTCTTCTGCCCATTTTTGGATTGGGTTGTTTGTTTTTTTGTTATTGAGCTGCATGAGCTGCTTATAAATTTTGGAGATTAATCCTTTGTCAGTTGCTTCATTTGCAAATATTTTCTCCCATTCTGAGGGCTGTTTTTTGGTCTTGTTTATGGTTTCCTTTGCTGTGCAAAAGCTTTGAAGTTTCATTCGGTCCCATTTGTTTATTTTTGTTATTTCCATTTCTCTAGGAGGTGGGTCCAAAAGGATCTTGCTGTGATTTATGTCGTAGAGTGTTCTGCCTATGTTTTCCTCTAAGAGTTTGATAGTTTCTGGCCTTACATTTAGGTCTTTAATCCATTTTGAGCTTATTTTTGTGTGTGGTGTTAGGGAGTGATCTAATCTCATACTTTTACATGTAGCTGTCCAGTTTTCCCAGCACCACTTATTGAAGAGGCTGTCCTTTCTCCACTGTACATTCCTACCTCCTTTATCAAAGATAAGGTGAACGTATGTGCATGGGTTTAACCTCTAGGCTTTCTATCTGGTTCCATTCATCTATCTTTCTGTTTTTGTGCCAGTACCATACTGTCTTGATTACTGTAGGTTTGTAGTATAGTCTGAAGTCAGGGAGCCTGATTCCTCCAGGTCCGTTTTTCATTCTCAAGATAGCTTTGGGTATTCTGGGTCTTTTGTGTTTCCATACAAATTGTGAAATGTTTTGTTCTAGTTCTGTGAAAAATGCCAGTGGTAGTTTGATAGGGATTGCATTGAATCTGTAGATTGCTTTGGGCAGTAGAGTCATTTTCACAATGTTGATTCTTCCAATCCAAGAACATGGTATATCTCTCCATCTATTTGTATCATCTTTAATTCCTTTCATCAGTGTCTTATAATTTTCTGCATACAGGTCTTTTGTCTCCTTAGGTAGGTTATTCCTAGATATTTTATTCTTTTTGTTGCAATGGTAAATGGGAGCATTTTCTTGATTTCACTTTCAGATTTTTCATCATTAGAGTATAGGAATGACAGAGATTTCTGTACATTAATTTTGTATCCTGCTACTTAACCAAATTCATTGATTAGCTCTAGTAGTTTTCTGGTAGCATCTTTAGGATTCTCTATGTATAGTATCATGTCATCTGCAAGCAGTGACAGCTTTACTTCTTCTTTTCGTATTTGGATTCCTTTTATTTCCTTTTCTTCTCTGATTGCTATGGCTAAAACTTCCAAAACTATGTTGAATAAGAGTGGTGAGAGTGGGCAACCTTGTCTTGCTCCTGATCTTAGTGGAAAGGCTTTCAGTTTTTCACCATTGAGAATGATGTTGGCTGTGGGTTTGTCATATATGGCCTTTATTATGTTGAGGAAAGTTCCCTCTATGCCTACTTTCTGGAGGGTTTTTATCATAAATGGGTGTTGAATTTTGTCGATAGCTTTCTCTGCATCTATTGAGATGATCATATGGTTTTTCTCCTTCAATTTGTTAATATGGTTTATCACATTGATTGATTTGCATATATTGAAGAATCCTTGCATTCCTGGAATAAAGCCCACTTGATCATGGTGTATGATCCTTTTAATGTGCTGTTGGATTCTGTTTGCTAGTATTTTTTGAGGATTTTTGCATCTGTGTTCATCAGTGATATTGACCTGTAGTTTTCTTTCTTTGTGACATCCTTGTCTGGTTTTGGTATCAAGGTGATGGTGGCCTCGTAGAATGAATTTGGGAGTGTTCCTCCCTGTGCTATATTTTGGAAGAGTTTGAGAAGGATAGGTGTTAGCTCTTCTCTAAATGTTTGATAGAATTCGCCTGTGAAGCCAACTGGTCCTGGGCTTTTGTTTGTTGGAAGATTTTTTTTTTGGCGGTACGCGGGCCTCTCACTGTTGTGGCCTCTCCCGTTGTGGAGCACAGGCTCCGGATGCGCAGGCTCAGCAGCCATGTCTCACGGGCCCAGCCGCTCCGCGGCATGTGGGATCTTCCCGGGCCGGGGACGAACCCGTGTCCCCTGCATCAGCAGGTGGACTCTCAACCACTGTGCCACCAGGGAAGCCCCTGTTGGAAGATTTTTAATCACAGTTTCAATTTCAGTGCTTGTGATTGGTCTGTTCATATTTTCTGTTTCTTCCTGATTCAGTCTTGGCAGGTTGTGCATTTCTAAGAATTTGTCCATTTCTTCCAGGTTGTCCATTTTATTGGCATAGAGTTGCTTGTAGTAATCTCTCATGATCTTCTGTATTTCTGCAGTGTCAGTTGTTACTTCTCCTTTTTCATTTCTAATTTTATTGATTTGAGTCTTCTCCCTTTTTTTCTTGATGAGCCTGGCTAATGGTTTATCAATTTTGTTTATCTTCTCAAAGAACCAGCTTTTAGTTTTATTGATCTTTGCTATCGTTGCCTTCATTTCTTTTTTATTTCTTTCTGATCTGATATTTATGATTTCTTTCCTTCTGCTAAGGAAAGAAGAAAGTTCTTCTTTCTCTAATTGCTTTAGATGCAAGGTTAGGTTGTTTATTCAAGATGTTTTCTGTTTCTTAAGGTAGGATTTTATTGCTATAAACTTCCCTCTTAGAACCGTTTTTGCTGCATCCCGTAGGTTTTTGGTCGTCGTGTCTCCATTGTCATTTGTTTCTAGGTTTTTTTTTATTTCCTCTTTGATTTCTTCAGTGATCACTTCGTTATTAAGTAGTGTATTGTTTAGCCTCCATGTGTTTGTATTTTTTGCAGATCTTTTTCTGTAATTGATATCTAGTCTCATAGCGTTGTGGTCGGAAAAGATACTTGATACAATTTCAGTTTTCTTAAATTTACCAAGGCTTGATTTGTGACCCAAGATATGATCTATCCTGGAGAATGTTCCTTGAGCACTTGAGAAAAATGTGTATTCTGTTGTTTTTGGATGGAATGTCCTATAAATATCAATTAAATCCATCTTGTTTAGTGTATCATTTAAAGCTTGTGTTTCCTTATTTATTTTCATTTTGGATGATCTGTCCATTGGTGAAAGTGGGGTGTTAAAGTCCCCTACTATGTATGTGTTACTGTCGATTTCCCCTTTTATTGCTGTTAGTATTTGCCTTATGTATTGAGGTGCTCCTATGTTGGGTGCATAAATATTTACAATTGTTATATCTTCTTCTTGGGTTGATCCCTTGATCATTATGTAGTGTCCTTCTTTGTCTCTTTTAATAGTCTTTATTTTAAAGTCTATTTTGTCTGATATGAGAATTGCTGCTCCAGCTTTCTTTTGGTTTCCATTTGCATGGAATATCTTTTTCCATCCCCTTACTTTCAGTCTGTATGTGTCTCTAGGTCTGAAGTCGGTCTCTTGTAGACAGTATATATATGGGTCTTGTTTTTGTATCCATTCAGCCAATGTGTGTCTTTTGGTGGGAGCATTTAGTCCATTTACATTTAAGGTAATTATCAATATGTTTGTTCCTATTCCCATTTTCTTAATTGTTTTGGGTTCGTTATTGTAGGTCTTTTCCTTCTCTTGTGTTTCTTGCCTAGAGAAGTTCCTTTAACATTTGTTGTAAAGCTGGTTTGGTGGTGCTGAACTCTGTCAGCTTTTGCTTGTCTGTAAAGGTTTTAATTTCTCCATCAAATCTGAATGAGATCCTTGCTGGGTAGAGTAATCTTGGTTGCAGGTTTTTCTCCTTGATCATTTTAAATATGTCCTGCCAGTCCCTTCTGGCTTGCAGAGTTTCTGCTGAAAGATCAGCTGTTAACCTTATGGGGATTCCCTTGTGTGTTATTTGTTGTTTTTCCCTTGCTGCTTTTAATATGTTTTCTTTGTATTTAATTTTTGGCAGTTTGATTAATATGTGTCTTGGTGTACTTCTCCTTGGATTTATCCTGTGTGGGACTCTCTGTGCTTCCTGGACTTGATTAACTATTTCCTTTCCCATATTAGGGAAGTTTTCAAGTGTAATCTCTTCAAATATCTTCTCAGTCCCTTTCTTTTTCTCTTCTTCTTCTGGAACCCCTATAATTCGAATGTTGGTGTGTTTAATATTGTCCCAGAGGTCTCTGAGACTGTCCTCAGTTCTTTTCATTCTTTTTTCTTTATTCTGCTCTGCAGTAGTTATTTCCACTATTTTATCTTCCAGGTCCCTTATCCGTTCTTCTGCCTCAGTTATTCTGCTATTGGTCCCATCTAGAGTATTTTTAATTTCATTTATTGTGTTGTTCATCATTGTTTGTTTCATCTTTAGTTCTTCTAGGTCCTTGTTAAATGTTTCTTGCATTTTCTCTATTTTATTTCCAAGATTTTGGATCATCTTTACTATCATTATTCTGAATTCTTTTCCAGGTAGACTGCCTATTTCCTCTTCATTTGTTAGGTCTGGTGGGTTTTTATCTTGCTCCTTCATGTTGCTGTGTGTTTTTCTGTCTTCTCATTTTGCTTTTCTTACTGTGTTTGGGGTCTCCTTTTTGCAGGCTGCAGGTTCGTGGTTCCCATTGTTTTTGGTGTTTGTCTCCAGTGGCTAAGGTTGGTTCAGTGGATTGTGTAGGCTTCCTGGTGGAGGGGACTAGTGCCTGTGTTCTGGTGGATGAGGCTGGATCTTGTCTTTCTGGTGGGCAGGTCCATGTCTGGTGGTGTGTTTTGGGGTGTCTGTGGACTTATTATGATTTTAGGCAGCCTCTCTGCTAATGGGTGGGGTTGTGTTCCTGTCTTGCTAGTTGTTTGGCATAGGGTGTCCAGCACTGTAGCTTGCTGGTCATTGAGTGAAGCTGAGTGCTGGTGTTGAGATGGAGATGTCTGGGAGATTTTCGCCATTTGATATTATGTGGAGCTGGGAGGTCTCTTGTGGACTAGTGTCCTGAAGTTGGCTCTCCCACCTCAGAGGCCCAGCACTGACTCCTGGCTGTAGCACCAAGAGCCTTTCATCCACACGGCTGGGACAAGATGGCCATCCCTAGTTTCACATAAACATGATCTCAGTCACAAACCTTGTTTTTTCATTTTGTCTTTAAGTTATTTGCTGAAACAACCGGCCCATGGTCCCCAGGACTGTCGCGGTCGGCCGCCAGGGCCCCTCCAGAGCCGGCAGCCTCAGTGAGGCTGCCCTCCCCTCGGCTCCGGGGCAGTTCCATGACGGCAGAGGGAAGAGACCCCCAGCCGGGAGTTCCAGCTCTGCCAAGGCTGTAACTTGTTGAGAAGTAACAGTCACTTGTATCAGCCAGGAAAGAGGGAAGTTTGGTTATTTTTCTGTTTTGCATGCTGTTCATGTTTTTTCTATATTCAGACATAATTATGGAGTGGTCTTATTTTTGTCTTGATCCACTGTGGTCACAGAGTGGTCTTGTCTGATGTTGATGCTCTGTGAAATGGTTTATGTTACCTAGGAGAACATCAAGGCCTGGCTGACAGAGCTAGGCCAGCTCCTGCATGTCTGAGGTGGCTTGTCTCTTTCTCAGGAAAGTAATAATAGCCACCATTGACTGACCAGTTTTTACTTCCCAAACATTGCACTTATATCCTTCTTACAACCACCCTGTAAAGTAGGTATTATTATTAACAATTTACGAATGAGGAGATTTAGGCCCGGAGGAGTTGAGCAAACTCAGCCGAGTTTACAGAACTGGGAAGTGATGGAGCATCGTGAGAACCCAAGACCACTCTGAAATCTGTGATGTTCAGCCCTATGACAGTAGCAGCTGATTGAGGACCTACACTGGGTCTGGTGCTTTGCAAGTGCTATCTCATTTATTCATGTTCGTTCTCTCAAAATCTTGTCATCTAGGATGAGATGCACGACTAATATAACCTCTATCATGCTAAGCAGTCCCAACTATGTTATAAGTGTGTAGAAGAAGGAGTGATACACTCACTTGTTCTGTGAATATTTATTGACCATCTCCTCCAGTGTGGAGGTATCATGCTAAATGCCAAGTCTAGAGTTGTAGGAATGAAATAAATTAAGTCCCTGACCTCTTGCAAATTATATTTTGTGGGAAAGATTAGCATTAAACAAATATATTATATATATATATTTGTGTATATATATATATAATATATATACACATTATATGTATGTATATAGATATATATAATATATATATATACACACATACAATCAGAAAAGGCCTATGACCGGGGGTAAGGTGGGGAGGGATAAATTGGGAGATTGGGATTGACATATACATACTACTATATATAAAACAGATAAATAATAAAGACCCTATTGTATAGTTCAAGGAACTATACTCAATCCTTGGTAATGTCCTATATGGGAATAGAGTCTAAGAAAGAGTGGATATATGTATAACTGATTCACTTTGCTGTACACCTGAAACTAACACAACAATGTAAATCAACTATACTACAGTAAAAGTCAAAAGAAAAAAAAGAAAGAAGGAAAAGGCCTGTGAAGACAGGAAACACATTGCTATAGTAGGCAGAAACAATACAAGGGTAGGACAGATGGATAGCCCTAGGTAGGCAGGGCAAGATCTCTGAAGAAGTAACATTTCAGCTGAGACCTAACAACTGAGGAGACAGCTTTGAGAACAAGCAAGGGAAGAACATTCCAAACAGGGGGAAAAGACTCTGTGACTAGAAAAAGCTAGGGAAATCCTGGAACGTGAAGAGGATCCAGGGTATCTGGAACATATGGCTTGAGATGAGATGGGAAGACAGCAGGGCAGATCATTTAGGGCCTGGTAGGTTTAACCGAAGAATCCACAGACTCTTCCCTCAATGCTATGGGAAGCCATTAAAGACTTTTTAAGTAGAAGGATGAATTGATTATAAACTAGAGCCTAAGGGTAGCAGAGAGGTGTTTGAGTTGAGCCGTGGAGGATGGATGTTATTAACAAAGGTGGAGAATGACATACCAAAAACAGTAGACCGTGAAAAAAAAGGCACAGAGTTGGGGAACCACAGAACAGGTGTCAGGATAGGTAACCGCGTGCTGCTGGAAAGGAGAGTTCATGCTGAGGCCAGAGGGTGCAGTGGGAAGGTCATTCTGGGAATTGTCCTTGGAGTCAGAGTGTGGGACTCAAAGTCCAAATTTCTGTAGAGAATGGAGAGTCATAATATCCAGGGATGTATGATTGACAGGGGAAACAAGGACCTAATTTCTGCTCCTCTTTTCTTATTTCTGTGGTTTGGTTTGTGAGTACTCACTGTTTCTTCTCAGATAAAACCCAGTGAAAACAGAGCCTGAAAGACAGACTTGGTTTGCTTATGAATGCAAACAAAACAAACACAACCTTTGAGGTTTACAATATCAAAGAGATCATTTTTCCATGTTGCTAATGCTTTGTATTGTGATTAGTGTTATTAATTAAGTAGTTCTTCTCAAAAAGCCTCAGACTTCTAGGTTTTGGCTGGTACTAGAGAAGCCTGATCAATATTCGGGACAAACATGTGGCTTTTCTGTTTAAGGAACAAGGACTTTATAAAAAAAATCTTTTCATAATATTGTCATTTTGGCCATATTTAGAAGTTCAAATAAACAGCAAAACGTTTTGCAAATGAGTGGCGAAATACCGATATGGCTGAGGGCCTGCCGTCTGCTCCTGTGAAAGGACCATGTGAAACTGTAGGGAAGCAGGAGATTTCTGGAATGTTGTGTTGTAACTGTGGGCTGTATTATTATAATTGTTAGAATTCTTTTTAGTTGTAACAAACTTAGTCTTCCTTAGCCTAGGACAAAAATGGGGGGGGTATTTAAATAAGAGTAGGGGACACTGCTTATGATTTTCCACCCTTACTATCTATCCACCTTGTGTATGGTAACCATATATTAAAGCCCTCTGGGCAATCACCTCTTCCCCACCTCAGTCCATGGGCTTCAGCAGAGCCGGCTTGGCTTTCGCTCTGGCAGCAGCCTGGCCGTGTGATTCAGGCCTGCCAGGAGCGCCTCACATTGCCCCAGGCCCTGGGTATTGGCTTAGGTTGGCCAATTTGAGCCATTGAGAAGCGTTCAAACTTCTACTGGCAATCCTGAAAAAGGGTCTCACTGAGAATAAACCTAGCAGAATATAGTGTGGGGAGATTCTGGGAGCCATCTTGTGAGTATGAGGGGTGAGTCTGCCAGACAGCTGGGAGGAAGCAAAGGAGAAAAAGAAACAGTTGCATTGCTTGAGGCCTGGAGCAAGTGGTGCCTGAAGCTGTATAACCCCAAATCGGTCACTAACATGAAACAATAAACTCTCTCCCTGCTTGAGTCAGTTTGGATGGAATTCTTCTGTCCTTGCAACTGAAAGATACAAGAGGGTGGAGGGGATCTTATGAAACCAAAGAACAGGAGCCCTGATGGGGATCAGAAAGGGCCTGGAAGCAGAAAATAGAGACCCATCCAGAACTCCAAGCAGACTTCTTTTTCTTTCTCTTTACTCTGATTCTGCCTGGGTGCCTTTTTACCCTTCTCTCACTGCAGACTGGCTGCCTCTCTTCAAGTCGCCTCCTCAGGACCTGGCTACCAACAGCTCCCAAGTGTGCATGTTACACCCCAGTTGTTGGAAGGGATGAACTAGAGCCTTTCTAGATCCTACTTCCAAATCAACTGGAGAGAAGCCCTGAATGGCTTGAGTTGGACTGGGTAGTTTTGGGAATAAATTCTATTATCTGAGCTCCATGGGAAGCTTTGGATGTAAAACGTTCTGCTTCAGAATGGGTTTATTAGCCCCCCCCCCCAACGCCACCCCTCCTTTCTCAGAGGTTTAGAAACAGGAGTCATGACAGGCATGTTCAGCATTGACAGAGATGGGCAGTCATGTTCATTGGAGAAATATTTCTAACTTTGACAAGAGTCATCTGTGGTCAGTCCTTTACAAGTTGGACCAGCTATCTCAGTTTTTCCAGGACTGCAGGGTTTCCTAGCACAAGGGATTTTAGTGCTAAAGACAGGACAGTCTCACACAAATCTGGATGGTTGGTCACCCTCAATTTGCCGGGGACAGGCTGAATCTTTATTCCTAAGACTAGGACAGGTTGCTAGCTTCATGGTACTCCAACTACAATTGTGGTTTCAGGAGTCATGCAGAGGCATTCAACCGTTTTCTTCTTGTTCGTACCTCTGATCAGGGTCATCTTGTGTTCTGTACCATTGGATGAAAAATAGTAATTGCTCATTAGCATTTCTGTGTAACTAATGAATGCAGTGCTGGTAGGTTTATGAACTGGTAAAAGACCACTTTCTGATTTTGGCCAGGGATGTAGGACTCAATGGAGAGAAAGTGGCTGCACAGAGTGGGGGCAGAGACAGCATCTCATGGTGTGACTTTCCCTGGGCCTTTTGGTCTCCTAGAGGGCACACAGCTGTCACCGAGCCTCTCTGGAACTCAGGGACCTGCAAAAAGAGACAGAATCTCACTTCTGGTTCCACCACTGACCTTTAACATTCAGGCTTCTATCACCATCATGGAAGATTTCAAACTAACAGTCTAGAGTTTCAACTTAGGGAGGTAGCTCCTGACCCTGGCTGCATATTAGCATCACTTACAGAGCTTCCAAAAAATATCCCAGTGCCTCTTCCCTCCCACCAGACTAATTGGATCAGGATTGCTGGAGTAGGAGTTCAGGCTTTTGTGTTTAGAAATTCTCCTTGGGTGATTCTAAGGGGCAGCCAGCTTAAGCATCTCTGGGGAAAAGGACCAAACACTGCATTGCAGAGTGGGGAGAAGTCCAGCCTCCTAACAATGAAGATTTTCCAACTTCCCAGTACAGCTCAGGTGTCCACTGTGTTCTGTCAACCATGTCCAGAAAGGTAGGCATCATCTAGTGTGGGCTTGGCTACTGGGGCCCCAGCCTGACCCTGTGGATCTGGGGGGCAGTGCCTAGTCAAGGGAACCATTGAGAGTTGGATAAACACTCCAAAAGTGTCAATATGGTCATCTTTTCCAAAAAGAAATGCCATTAGTGGAGATAAAAGGGACATTAATGGGGTCTCATCTCCTATATTTCTCATTAATAAAAGCTAACAGCCCCTCCAAACCCTCCATCCACAATTTGCTGTTCTTTGTGAAGAGAAGAGTGTGCTTGGGAGGAGAGAGAAAGAAATAATGGAGAAATATGGCAAAAAAAAATGTGGGTGAAGGGCTGTGAAGGCCTTGGGGAAGTGTTGGAACCTGCTTAGAAACAAAATGTTTGAGCCCAAGTTGCCAAAAGAACAGAGGGCAGGGAAACCTACTCCCTTATCCCAACCAGTACCGTAAACTTCAGGGCGGAAGAAAACCCTTACTTTTGAACAGCTGGAGTACGGATTTAGTCTAGTCCACTTGATCTGTCTGGGTGTGCCCCTCCCAGGAGCAGTTAAACCCCTAGCATCAGAGAATGCCTGGCCTGCAAAGGGCCTTAGTGCCTGTCAACTCCAGTCACTCACCTTACCAACGGGGAAACGGAAACCCCCCTCCAGGGGAAGGGACTTGCTAAATAAATATCTCAGCTAGTTAGGGGTGGGGCAGGGACTAGAGATGTCCCCTGACTTTGGAGATTGTGAGTGTTCTACTTAGAAATAGGATTTCCCAGAAAGAGCCCCAGTGGACCCTATGTCCTCTCTTTCAAGACACAAGGACATTACCTTCTCAACTGCCACTCTCACTTCCAACAGGGTCAACCCTAAATCTCACTGTGAAATAACCACTGAACCAACAGATGGATTTCACTTTTTTTTTTTTGCGGTACGTGGGCCTCCCACTGTTGTGGCCTCTCCCGTTGCGGAGCACAGGCTCCGGACGCACAGGCTCAGCGGCCATGGCTCACGGGCCCAGCCGCTCCGTGGCATGTGGGATCCTCCCGGACCGGGGCATGAACCCGTGTCCCCTGCATCGGCAGGTGGCTTCTCAACCACTGCACCACCAGTGAAGCCCGGATATCACTTTTGAAGCAAATATCACACTCACAATGAGACTTACTCTGAGAACTTTCTCCCATTTTGCCGTTCTGCAGTATGGCTGTTTATTATATCATCATATAGCATTTTGGCTTTTAAATTTTTTTTTCTTTCATTCTTTTTTTTTCTTTTTTTAAGACAATAAACCAAATTATTTCAGACTAGTGAGACATATCCACGTAGACTAGTGACTATGACAAATTTGACCATGTTTTCAAAGAAGAGTGTTTTCATTACTTGAAAGTATGTTCCACAAACCCAGTTAGGAGACTCAGTTCCTTATGAGAGGTCATTAAGGTCTTCTTAAGTAACACACATTCAATAAGTACTTTTAGTGCCTGCTATATGTTGCTGTGATTGTTGTTGAAATTACAAAGATGAAAACAGTTAATCTCTGCCCTTAAATTTACAGTAAAGTGGGGGTAGAATAATTAATTAAGATGATAGTTGTTTGCAGGATACTAGAGTCTCTAAAATGGTTGATAAAATGGAGCTTTTCCATGCATCTGAAACATTTTCCAGTCTTCTGCCTCAGAATTTTCTGCATGCTCTTAACATCCTCAGCAAACCCTTTTGTTATGCAAAGTACAAAGAGCAAGATCAGCCCAGCTCCACTTCAGGGGATTACAAACAACTCAGTGGGGCAAGATTCCATGAGGTAGTCCTTGTACACAGCAACCCCCCGCAGAGCACGTGACCTTTCTTGCCCCAAAGTAAGGAATGGGATGCATGTATATGCTGGTCTGTAAAAAGGCAGTATATCTCAGTGTCCTAACCTCTGTGAAAGATGTGAGGGTGTGTCTCCCTCTGGCCCCATCTCTAAATCCCCTGTAGCCCTGAAGTCCCAGCCTGTCCCCAGGTGGCGGGGAGAAGGGGCTCCTGTCATCTGGCTTTGCCGATATGCCAAGCTAATGGCGCGAAGCTCTCTTGGCCGTCCAGAATGGAAGAAACAGAACACCAATTTAAATCATGAAAAAAAGTCAGTGAATCTATCATCATTAATCTTGCTGTCAGTTTTAATTTGGGGGACATTACCTCACTCAACACCAGTTGAAAAGAGCTGCCAGAGCCGATGATGTCATCATCACTAGCTGCGTCTGACCCTGCCTGCTGATTCTCAGAGCTCGGAGCAAGTTAATAAATCCCCTGGTACTTGGACACACAGTGGAGTTTTATTACAATGAAGGTATAACCCATGATGTTGTTTCAATTAAATGGTCTGAGAAAATACTTTCTTGTGTTTAGCAAAACTGTAAAACATAATTATCCTCATGCAGTTGGGCCTGTTCACTGTGCTGATGTGATGATTATATTCTCTTCCCCCCACACACACATGCGTGCGTGCGTGCGCACGCGCGCGCACACACACACACACACACACACAGCCTCAGAGAGGAGTGGAAGGATGGCTCTGAAGACAGCTGAATATTCCACACAAGTACCTTTTCTAGGACACCACCTAGAGACCTGGCTGGTCGCTGCATAGCTTCATAACTACACCAAGGCATCCAGGAACCTTTTGTGTGCCAAGCAATTGAGGGAGGTCTGGGGCTTGGGATTGGAAATCTCAGTCAGGGCAGAACGTTGACTCTCTAAAAAGGGGGCTGATACACTGAGGAAAACCTGGAGACCAACAGCTGCCCACTCAAAACTCGGACCTCTTTGCTCTTCAAATATTTATGAATAATTTCCTTTGACATGTTTGCTGACCGTTAAGCATATGAGTTTTTGCCGGTTCTTACTCATGGCCCCATCTGAAGTCCCCTGGCCTGACCCTCCTGTGAAGTCATGCTGCTGAACGGGCGCCGTCGTGTCAGGGCCATTGCCATAGCGTCGGCACACTGGGAGTAAACACAGGCTTTGGCGGATCCCTACCATTTCAGCAGGAGGGGAACTGGCAGTAGGTGAGAAGGCTCCTTCCTTTCAGCCCAGTGTTCTTTTCAGCAACACGGCAAGTTTAGAGGACACCACACTTGGTACGTGAAGTAGATGAGCAATGTTTTCAAACACTCTTTTGGGGGTGATTATCAACTCTCTGCACCGAATACAGGATGTTAGGTATGTGTGACTGCATGAATGGACACATGGACACACACACACACACACACACACACACACACACACACACACACACATTTTAAAGCTTTTAAACATAATGAGAATTGGTTAGCATCAGAAACCTGGCCCAATTCCCCATGAGTCCTTTCCCTTTGACTTATTCCAAGTGACTCCTACAAACTCTTCTTTTCCCCCACCCCAGTGAGCTCCCCTAAATGGCCCTCATCAGTCATGCCAAATGGTACAGTTGGCTTTGCACGGAGCACAAATGAGGGCGAGGGGAAGACCCCCAAGCTCATTTTTCATGCCCATCTCACACAGGAACTGATCCTAGGTCTCCAGGGGTGAGCAAGCGGTACACAAATTCACTGTCCCTCTTGCCCTCCCAGATAGAGGCCCTCGGAGATTCTCTGTTATCATTTTTAATGGTCTCATATAAAGTGTATCTATTCACAAGATACATTGCCTGATGTAAGAATCTATAACTGCATCCTGTTAGCAATTCGTGCTGTTTATGGAGTACTGTCTTGACATACTTGTTAAACCTCAATAAATATGTTTTTAATAACCGTATGGTATTTAACATATAATAACTGTCTTATTAGGTAAATTAAATTCTTGCTCTTGACACTTAATTTAGAGTGTGACCAGTCTTTTCCTGGCTAAGAAGGGATTTGAAATAACTATGGTAAGGATACTTCTTTTGGAGAGAAGAGAATGTTTAAACGTCATGTGTTTTGATGATATGATTAAAGCAAGTTGCATTTTTAAAAATTGATACGACGATGATCCTAGTGAAAATAACCTACAGTGGAGTTGTAACCGTACAGGAAATTGACTAGTTAAAGGGCCACATTCAGAATGCAGTTATTTCATGCCTGGTGCACGTAAGTCTCTAAGGTATGCTAAGAGTACAGCTGGGGCTTATCTCTCTTTTTGTTCTTCCTGTCCTTTATCACTGCACAGCATGAAGGTGGTAGACAGTGCTGAATCTGGGCAAAATAGTGAAGAACAAAAAATTAGGTCACAGTGCACTCACTTCCTTTATAGGTGACCCCCCTACCCTTTTTATTGTTGTTTTGTCACTACACTCATTTTGTCCCTTGGTTACTCAGTTTCCCACACAGGTGCCTGAAAAAGACTATATATCCTTTCATGCTGCAACACTTTCCTTAACACTTTGATAGTCCCCAGTGTGGAGTGGGAACAGACAGAAAGAGGCTTGCAGAGAGCTGGCTGGGGAGATGCGTGCCATGGTTGTGTTTGGATGATGGAATTTGTTCAGGCAGGGAGCTTGCCCAAAGTGCTCTGGAGAAGCCAGAGAGAGAAAGTGAGTGTAAGTCTCGGCCTCAGAAGCACCTGCTGTGCGGGACTGGGTGAAGCATGAGGGAAAGAAAGCCCAAGTGAGAGTCGGGATAAGTGGAAGAGAGAGGTTGAGAGAAAAACCAACTGTTTGAGGCGTCTAAGAGTGAGCTGATTTCAGGAAAGGCTCTGTGAAGGAGACGGCACTTGATCTAAGCCTCAAAAGCCTTATTTAGGTAATAGGAAGCCCTGGTGAAAACAGAGGTCATCTTAGTCTAGACAGTGGTCCTGTGGTCCCCGATCAGCAGCTTCCGCCTCACTGAGGAACTTGGTAGAAATGCACATTCTTGGGCCCCATCCCAGATCTATGTAACCAGAAGCTCTGGGGACGAGGCCTGGCACTCTGAGTTCTCTAAGTCCTTCAACTGACAGATGCATGCCACCATTTGCAATCTGCTGCCCTAGACCAGGCTTCCTCAACCTCAGCACTGCTGACATTTGGGAAGGATCATTCTTTGTTGTGGGGCCTGTCCCTTGTGTGGTAGGATGTTGAGCGGCATCTCTGGGCTCTACCCACTAGATGTCAGGAGCACCTCTGCCCCTCTCCAGTTGTGAAAACCAAAAATGTCCCCAGACATTGCCAGAAACCCCCGGCGAGCAAAATCGCCACCGCCCCCCTCCTGGTTGAGACTCACTGCTCTAGAAGAAAGAACATATAAAAAATTACGGCAGTAGAAATCTCAGGGCATGTTTGAGAAATAATGAGTGGTCTATCATGATGAGCATTCCAGGTACGAATGTAGGAGTTCTGGAAAATAAGCTACAAAGGGAGATGAGAGACTGAGGTTGGATACCATTGAATGGTGGGTACATTTGTTTTGACTGAATCTGGAAGTTACTATGGAGTCACTGAAAAGTTTAGACAGAGGGAGACATAACTAAATCTCTGCTTTGGAATACATTAGATTAGGGCAGTGACTTTCAAACTATTATAAGAAATTCATTTACATAATAGTTCAGGGCATAAAAATACGCATTTAACAAAACTTTTACAAACAATTTTTATGTTACATGTAATGCAGTCTGATTTTTTTCCTGTTCTGTTCTTAAAATGCTGGTCGTGATATACTTTATGATTTATAACCCATTAATGGGTATGAAAGATATAGGAAATGAGGGACCAAAGTGATTGAGAGGGGAATATTTCAACTGCTAGGCAAAAGATCATGAAAATCTAATACTAGGATGGGGAGGGGCAAAGGGAAGAACTGGCAGAGACATTTCAGATATAGAGACAGTAAGGAAGAAGGAGAAGTAAAAAAAAAAAAATTCATGGCTTTTATCAATTTTCATAATTTTTTTTTGTGCCACCAACATAAATTGATGCCAAAGTAATAGAGCTGGAGAAGGTTGGTTTTTTTGTTTTTATTTCTTTACTCATTTTTGGCAGGGGGGAGATACTGTTAGTGGCTCTGGGCCTACAGAGTTTGAGCTGCTTAGCATGGTAGAAATGTCCAGTAAACCACAGGAAAGGTAGGCTGTGGGCTGGAGGAGGGTCAGTGTGGTGGTGTGGATTTACGAGTTGTGCCCATGTAGGGCCTGGTGGATGAGGTCACCAGAGGAGAGGGAAATGTGGTTTCTGAGACTAATAGCCTCTTCTTGTATATTGATATCTGAGTAATAATATTCATTTCTAGCGTAATAAAGACCCACTCAGCAGATGGTATCACATCATAAATAAATCAAAGCAAACTCAAGACGTGATCCTTGCCCTTTGTGAGGCTATAATTCATTTAGGCCCCCTGGCTTGAGGTGAATGGTATTTTCATATTTATTGAGCACCGACTATCAGCTACACACTATTCAGAGTGCTGAGAATAAAGCAGTGAACAAAATAAATATTCCTGCCAGCATGGAGCTTATTCTCTAGTAGAGGGATACACACAACAAATAAATAAAAGAAACAAATAAACGAAATATATATTATGTCAGATGGAGGTAAATGCTATGGAAAAAAATAAACCAGGGGAAGGCAAGGGATGCTGGATGGAGAAACTGCAATTTTAAATCAGGGGCTTCTTCTTGAAAACTGGTGATTAAGCTCCCTGGGAGTCCCTGGTTTCTTGGGATGACTGACATGATAAAAGCATAATGAGACTAGTACTGATGGTCTCAAGACAGAGCATGGGGGAAGGCTGTGAGGGATAAGGGCAGGAGGCGGGGAAGGCTGTGAGGGATAAGGGCAGGAGGCAGGGCAGGGGGTAGGGATCTTCAAGGAACATTCGACTCTGGACTCCACTTTTCGCCGCTGCTTTGGAGCCCAGGGGAAAGCTTCCTACTTTCCCATTTTTAAAAATATTTATTGGGGTATAATTGATTTACAGTGTTGTGTTAGTTTCAGCTGTACAGCAAAGTGAATCCGTTATACAAATACATATATCCATTCATTTGTAGATTCTTTTCCCATATAGGCCATTACAGAGTATTGAGTAGAGTTCCCTGTGCTATACAGTAGGTTCTTCTTAGTTATCTATTTTATATATAGTAGTGTGTATGTGTCAGTCCGAAGGGAGGGGGAGAGATAAACTGGAAGATTGGGATTGACAGTACATTCTCGTTTTTTAATCTCTTCTTTTCCAAAGCTCTTTTCCTTCCTAGTTTTCATTTGGAAGTCACAAAACTCTGAACCCGGGGCTCTTAGGACTTAACTCTTATGACAGGTGAGAGGCACTGATCTTGTGTCCTAGGTGTGTCTGCTCATAGCTGACTATGGAGCACTGGTTCTATGAGATGTTAAGAGTTATTACATGAAACTAGGATTTTGTGGTCAAATTTGTTTGGGAAATTCTGAGCTAAACAAGCTTAATGGGATTCTTTACTGTAGTACTTCACAAAATCTGTACTGTGCTGTTGAACACTGCAAATCTCCAGGAGGAAACAGAGTATGCATTATTTCCCAAACTTATTTAGCCGTGGAAACCCGTTGTCATGGAAAGTCTCTCAGGGAATCATTGTTGGAAGGTACACGCTTTGGGAAACAGTCAGCAGACTGTATTGTATGATGATGGGCTTCTGAATCTTACTTTTCTCATTCATAAAATGGGAATGTTGGCCTGCTGCCCAAAGAATGTCAGCAGTACCACAGGGCTCTGTCCTTGGCCCTGAAGTTGTCCAGAATTTTAACAGTGAGCTCCGCGAAGAGAAAAGAGATAATTATCACATCCGGAGATGACACAGGGCTGGGAAGGGGGACTAATAGGTCAGATGACAGAATTAAGACTTAAACTTGTCTTGACATGTTAGAATGGTAGGCCAAACGGATTTGCAGAAAATTTAATAAGGATAAATATATGGTCCTGCTTTTAGTTTCATAAAACTGGTTTTTAAAGTATAAGACATGGGAAAGCAGGTTTGACAGCAGTGTAAGTAAAAAAAAGAAAAAGATCTTAAGATTTTGATTGACCACAAGTCCAAGACGAGCTATCAAAGGATGTGGCAGCTCTAAAACTGAACGCAGTGAGGCTTTATTAACAGAAATGATTCTATTCTGAGGGAGCTATGGGCTCCCTTGGGGCTGGTCCTTCTGGTGTGTTGCCACCTGGAGTATTAATAGCTAACATTTTTGCAAAAGTAAGCTGTGGAGCCTGGATTTGAATGCAGGTGGACTGTGTCCAGAGCCTGGATTAGCCTCACTTCTACCAGGATGGCAAGAAATCTGGGAATCGTAAGATCTGAAGACATGAGTGATGCTGTTTGAAAGGATGAAAGGGCCAAAAATGAGCACTGTCTCCTAACATACAGAAGCTCTTCTCCTGAAGAGGCCTCAACTCTTGCTATGCTAGTTTATTGCGTGGAACTAGGAACAGCTAGTGGAAATCACAGGGAGAAAGATTTCCATTCACTATAAGGAAAGACTTTCTAAGGGCTAGACTAATCCAAATTGGATTGAGAAACCTCATTAAATCTCCCTCTCCTTCTCTCTCTCCCTTTCTCTGTCTGTCTCTCTCTCTGTTTCAGAGTATTCAGATGGAGGCTACATGATCATGGGTTTCAACTGTTGGTAACATTTTGACCTTTTACTGGGCTTGTAATTCATGAATTGAATAACTCAGTCGATCTATTTGTCTATAATGCTTGAAACACTTTGGGATGCACAAAATAATGTGACAGAGTCTCTGCTTTCAAGGAGCTCTTCTAATCTAGTCAGAGAGAAAGATATGTAAATAAATTACAGATGATCCTGGACCTACAGTCACTTAACTTGTGAGCTCTGCTTTCATGACCCTTTTTACCCTAAATATTACCCTCTCAGAAACAACGGAAACTTGTGTTTGGGGTTGTCCCGTAGTTGCAAAAGACATAGTCTTTCAACAATTAATGGTAGTCAGGGTCTAAGGCAATTCAGGGTGCTCTGGTTGAAGTGAAAGAGCAAGGGATCGTGAGGGGGAGGCAGGAGTTGGGGTGGAGGGGAGGAGATGGAAGCAGTCTCAGCAGCTGAGGAAGAGGAACGTGGGGCCGTGCCACCAAGAAGCTGTTTGTCCCCGAAACCTTCAGACGCGTTCAGAGTCCTTAGTACCTATGGAAACCTAGGGTTTTGAGACTGGTGACCATAGTTGTGAATACCACGCAGGTCACGGCAGCAAACAGCACCTATGTTTACTCCAAGGAGAGTAACCAGGAAAAGAGAACATGTCCAATCCAGCTCACTGGACCTTGTTTTAAGGAGCCTCATCAAGTCTAACCCTTGATGAAACAGTCCCCCCAAAGCACTTTCAGAATGAAGCGTTTGTGTTCAGTGTTTTACTCTTAAGCAATGCATTCTTACAAAATCTTTTTTTTTCAATTCACTTATTCATATTAAGTTTGGGATTTGTATAGATTTATGGGCTTACTTAGAACAAGCTTTACCCTCTATGTCAAAGAACCAATTGGGTCAAAAGTAGAGGTCATCAAAAGTAAGGCAGTGCCTCTCCTGTAACTGAAATGTGTGTAGTTACAATGGATGCACCAAGGAGGGGGTGACCTACTGACCTCAGGAGCCTTGGGGGTCGGGAGGGTTCATGGTGAGGTGCTGCTTGAAGTACCAGTAGGAATCATTCAGGCAGACAAGAGGAAAAAGGGCAATACAAGTGGAGGAAGTAATGGAATCAGTACCACAAAGGCCCACAAGAGTGTGGCTATGGGAAAACCTTCCACTTCTCAAATTATTCTATGACTAGATCATTCTCTACCAGAATTATGGGATATCTGTTGCCTAAGGCATACAGGGTGATTTTAAGTGGGTGGCACAAACTCATGGCATCAGATAAGACTGAATACTGAAAAAGTTATTCCTTTTGAAATTCTCTTTTAATCCTTCTGATTATGTCAAGGAGAAAGTCTTAGATTTGTGCTGGTTTGCACACTCACACAGCCTTTAACAGAGAGAACAGGTCTTGAGTTTCTCTCTCTGCCTCAATTGTCTCATCTTCACAATGAGGGTAAGAGGGTGATAATAGGTACTAAGTCATAGAGTTGTAAAGATTAAACGAAATATACATAAAGCACTCAGAACAAGACCTGGGACATACTAAAGTCTCAATAAATATTGCATCTGATTATTTTTGTTTGCTCTTGTCTTCCTAGACAGGCAACACTTATGTGGTTAGAATTTAGTACTATGGGGCTTCCCTGGTGGTGCAGTGGTTGAGAGTCCGCCTGCCGATGCAGGGGACGTGGGTTCGTGCCCCGGTCCGGGAAGATCCCACGTGCCGCGGAGCGGCTGGGCCCGTGAGCCATGGCCGCTGAGCCTGTGCATCTGGAGCCTGTGCTCCGCAACGGGAGAGGCTACAACAGTGAGAGACCTGCGTACCGAAAAAAAAAAAAAAAAAGAATTTAGTACTATGGCTTTGTTTTTATCAAGTACATTTTTACAGTTACCTTTTGTATATTGTAACTGACACTGTTTTTTTTTAAAGATTAGATTTATGAAAGTGAATAATAATAAAAGGGGGACATGGAAAAGGCATAAATCAGTCAGGCAGAATGTGAATGGACACAGTTTGGGGAATATAAGCCTGAATGATCTCTAAGGGTCTTTGTAGCTCTCAAAGTCAAAGGTGGTACTGATGAAGGAAGGAGGCCCAGAGAGGATGGGAGCATTACCCAAGGTCACTGGGCTCATTAGTGGCAGAGCAAGGAGTAGATCCAAGGCCTCCAGATGCTCAGACTCACGTTCTTCCCTCTGGGTCTTGCTCATGGTCCAAAGCCCTGGACTTCTCAGCTGAGAGAGCCCTGTCTTGGCCTTGACCTGGCAAAAGGGCTACTAACACGGGTGCAGTCCTACAGAAGGCTCTGCTCACTCACGACTGCAGCAAACCGTGCCATATCCTAGAAGCAACAGTTGCCTGCCGTAATCTCGCTGCATTCTCACTGAGCCCTGACACCACGTTCAACACTTGGAATTTGGGTGGGCCTAGAGTGCCTTCAGTATTACTGCTATAATTCAAAACATCCAAATTATCATCTTCACAAGATGAAGCCAGGAGAGTGATGTTAAGTGGAGAGAAAAGTGTTTGTTACGCTAGGCATGCCAACAAAACATCCTCCTTTGCTGTTAAATCATAAAGCATTTCTTTTTTTTTTTAATACATCTTTATTGGAGTATAATTGCTTCACAATGCTGTGTTAGTTTCTGTTGTACAACAAAGTGAATCAGCCATATTTTGCAAACTTTGGCAGTGCCTGAAATTTGGACATTGTGCAGAATTTTTTCCCTCCTCTTTCTCATTTTGTGCTTTTTCTCCAAGTGATCCAGAGTACTACTATTCGCTGGCTTTACTTTTCTTGTTTGTCTTTCCTTACGACGACCCAAGTTGTTCACTTTCCCCAAAGACCTCAGATAACTTGATTTTTTGCCTGTAACTTATTTTTTCAATAAATAATGAGGGTAATAAATACTCAAGAGAACACCCATTGCCTAAATGCGTTGTTTCTCAGTATTCCCCTTTCTCTAGGATTCATCATGAAAGGCTTCACGGAGAGAGATCTGTTTGTTACCTTGACGTCCTCAAACAGAAAATTAATGAGGGTGTATCGACATGGCAATTAAATCCACAAAGACTAAAGCTGATCAATTAAATCTATGAAAAATGGTGTTGACCATATTAAACCGTCCACTGAACTGGACGAGTGCAGTCTTGTGTTCTCTGTGTGAACAGGGCTAACATGTACCTACCCACCTCCACTTCCACAAGGCAGCTCTGGGTGGAATGGACTTACTCAGGTCCCAACTTTTCTCTCTTCTCTTAGTCTCTACTAACAGGGTCTGCACAATTCAGGAGGGTAGCTTCTGCCTCCACAGCCTCACTGTTGGAGCTCAAAGACTAGGATTAGCAGCCGAGGAAATCCATTGACAGGCCTGGGGTGTGTCTGGGCCTACAGCTGGGCGGCTGTCCTGCTACAAGACCCTGGGGACATGGAGTAGGCCTGAGGTTGCAAGTCAGACAACTCTGCCTGCAGTCTGGTTTACATTAAGGAAAGTCCCCTCTGGTGGTTTGGAAGGCAGGACTTGCCTGCTCCCCTGCTCCCTGGCCCAGGAGCACCCCAGGCCACTTCTCTCAATGTCTTTGTGCAGTGTCTCTCAGTAGGCTTGGCTGTATCTCTCTTTGGGCCTCCTTTTTCTCCCTTTCCTGCCAGCTCTCCTTCCTTAAACAATTATTTAGGCCTATAACCTAATTTTGGAATGTTTGGACTCAGAATTCAGGGTACAAAAATGATAAATAAGAGCATTTTGGTTCCCTGGCTTGGCCTGGGACTGGGAGATGCTCATTAATTGACTATCTTGGTGTTCATTCGTTCACTCACTCATTCATTCAGCAAATATTTATGAAGAATTGTGCCAAGCACCGTTCTAGATGCTATCTATGAACAAAACGGAGAAGAATCTCAGCTTACGCTAGAGCTTACGTTCTTGGGACCAGGACCAGCTTCATGATATGCAGGGCCCAGTGCAAATGAAAGTACAGAGCCCTTTGTTCAAAAATTGTTAAGGATTTCAGGACAGCCACAGCAGAGTATTAAACAAAAGGCGGGAGCCTTCTAGGTCTGGAGCCCAGTGTGACTTGCACAAGTTGCACACCCAGGAAGCCGGCCCCCAGGGGATAAGTAGAAAGTTAACGTGTGCATTACCAGTGGATGGACAGTGCACAGGATGGGGCACAGTAAATCTTTCTACAGGAATGACAATAGTTGGATTCTTCTTTGGTAATTCAGGAGTCAAGACAATTTTGGGGTGTCTCAGTTTATCATTATACTATCATTTGTCATTGCACAGTTAAAGTATTGACTTTGGGAGCTCTGAGTAGCAGGGTGATGGCTTATGGAGAGCTGGTGTGCTTGGGGGTTCTAAAAGGAATCATATGCCTGCAAAAATGATACATTTTAAGATTAAACTGAGTAGAGTTACTTCTTCTGATTGCTTCCCACAACCTCCTGAAAATCCTCTCAGTACCCAAACAAATAAAAGTAAGCATGCCATGTGAATACCAAAATCGTTACAGCTGCATATATGTTATTCTGGTAATGTGGGACAATCTGTTTAGAAAGGACTCCAGTGGAGTACCCATGCAGAAAACGGGTTCAGGGGTTGATTTCTGGATCTATAGTCCATATAGATCCTCCGTGTGATTTTGAATGCACTGACTGCCGATATCTGTGAATGGCTAGTCCATCATTTCCTGAATTTCAGGCCCCAAGCTTATGCCAGGCCCTTCCATTATGCTTGTTCAAATGTTTTTCTTTCATCCAAAAGTAATGAAAAGAGAGCCAAGGCTCTGACAGTCAGATTCTGTTAACTTCATTTTTGGAAAATAATACCAAGAACATGACTTTCAATTCCAAGCCCAACTGGCAAGGAGAGAAACTCAAGTGAATGTGCTGGCATATGCATCCTGGAGTTTTATGAAAATAAAAGAAATCATGTAGTCTTTGGAAATGAAAACCAATTGAGTAATAGCACTGTGTAGGAATGGTTTTGTTCTCAAGGTGACCATTTCAGAACTTGGACTATTTGGGGGCTAATGCGTTTAACAAGTCATGTGGCTTGCCATCATTGACTAGTCCAGTGTATAGAAAGATCACTGAATAAAGAGTCAGAATAACTGGTTTTGAGTCTTATCTCTGCCATTAGGTCAAGTTTCTAGTTCTCTGAGCCTCAGTTTCTCATCTGTAAAATGGGGAGACCAATTATCCATCACTGAGTGTTATTGCGATGTTCACATTATTGATATGTATGAAAGTACTTGTAACCTGCATAGTGCTTTACAAAATGTAGGGTTTATTATTATTGTCATTGCTATTATTATTAGTTTCTGTTTTCCCATGGTGAACTCTTTACATGGCAAATGCAAAGATGGGATGAAAGAGACATTGCGGGTGGAGCTCTCTGATTATTCACTTTTGGGGGGAAGTGGATAGAGTACAAGATTTTGCCTGGCAGTGATGGTGGAGGGCAGCTGAATTCTGTCACAGAAAATTTAAAGGCCCTCCCCTTTTTCATTTCCCTCCATGAACTTCTGTCTGTAGTAATAAAAAATCCTGTGTTCATGCCTGTGTCACTTCATTTTAGAAGCTTGACTTTTATATGAATCTTTGTCCCTGTGTGGGGCTGCTGAGTATTATTTCCGCCTCATCTTACCAATGAAGAAAGGGAAGTGTGTGACATTAAGTGATTTGTCCAGGTCACCCAGAAAGCCAGTGATGGAGTCTCCGAAAGAGTCAATTGTTATTTTTCATTCTCCACCCCAGTCACCAGAGGAAACCCCACAAAGTGTCCCGGGTATTCTGATATTCAGCCCTACTTTCTGCCAGGACCAGAGGCCATGGTTATCCCTACATGGACACACGTTTGACCTCCTCCTTGTCCCAGTTTGACTGGCAGAGACTTTTTTCCTGTAAGACCGACACATTATCAGCACATAAGGATTATAATCAATATTCACTGTGTACAGAGTCCTTAAGGCTAGATACTGGCAGGTACCAAAAGGGGGCCTACCATATTGACAGCGAAAGCACAAGCCTAGGGAATGGAATTGGAAGAGTTTAGAAGGACCTGCTCTGAAGAGCCGTTTATGACTGACTTTGAATCTCACGGTAGCCACTCACCAGCTCTGTAACTTTGAACAAGCGAGCCTATACTTGTATATACAAATGTGGGCGTATGTGGAGAATGAGATTAAGAGAAAGAAGAGAGAGAAAGAGAGACTAGTTGATGTTTAGTACATGCTAGTAGTGAGATAAACAGCATTTCCATCTTTCTTTCCTCAAAATTGGCCTGCTATTAATCCCGACACTCTTGACTATAAAACACTTCTCAAGGGCTATTATAAAGCGTTATGGTTGTATTTGAATTGAGCACTGTATACATCGTATTCCCAGAGAATTGCTGGATTGCTTGTTTGTTCTTAGAAAGGACAGTTATTTTATGATTTCTTAAAAGAGGATAGGCCTCAGAGCAGGTTAGGCCTTAGGCATTGTGTTCCTGCGGCTCCCTGTATTTCCCCATCATAACCCTCAGGAGGGCTAGTTGCTATGACTTGTTTCAATTTCTGTCTTTCCTGCCAGACTCTCAGCCCCCTTAAGGCAGGGACAGTGTCTGTTCTGTTAATCATTGTTCCCATACTGGCACCAAGCCTACTGCTGGCACATTCTGGCCAATGTATAAATGTCAAGGAATGATTGTGTGAAAGATTAACAGGGCTTAAGTTCATGGGTGCTAGGTTTAAAACGGGTTATTAAGAAGCTCAGTGCATTTCAGGTCCATTTCCATCTTTTTAATATTGGTGTTTGTAGGACAACCTGGCTCTCAGCACAAGTTCCTTGTAAAAAGAAGAAACTTGGTCTGGCAGGGCCACATTTTCATTCATTCAACAAAATACATTGAGCATCAGCTGTACCCCAAGGACTCTTCTACCTGCTGGGATACATGCAGAAGTTTCCTAAAGAAACCTAAGTCCCTACATTCAAGGAGGTTATATTCTAGGAGGAGAAAACAGACAGTGAACAAATGAACATACGTGTCAGGTGGTGCTAAGTGCTGTGAAGGAAAAGGAAGCTGGATGAGAGAGCCAGAAAGTGAGAGGGGTGCTATTTTAGATAGGATAACCAGAGGGGCTGCAGGTAAAGGGCAATTTGAGCAGAGGCCTGAAGAAGTGAGGGACTGAACCTGTGGGTACCAGAGGAAGCGTGTTCAAAGACGAAGGATGAAAGTTGACTGTCATGATTGGCTCTGATGGAGGTTGGAAGCCATAGGGGTGAAGGGAAGCTATTGGAGCCAGTATGGTTATTGCGAAGAAAATATTATGCTTCTCAGAGCTTGCTTAGGGCAGTCCTGGCTCCTCTTTCAGGCAAATGCAGGTGACCATTCTCGTCTTTGGGCTGGAGAAACAGTTGTGGCTTTGTTTTATATCTTGGCCAATATCCTTACGAAGTTTTTAATGATGGAAAACGCAAACCTGCAGGAATGATTCCCACACTACCTGAAGGCCAAACACCTATTTACATTACCCGGGTTGCTGCAGGACCTGGCCCTGACTCATTGGCTCTGAGAGGGTACTGGCCAGGAATATAGCTCTTGGGAGCCAACCAAGGCAGATAACAGCCTGCCAGCCACCCCCTCCCCCCGGCCCCACCCGAATCCTTCACTGTTGTATAACAGAAGAGCTCAGGCAGGGAAGAGGCACATGCCACTCATCCGTGAACATCCACTGCAGCAGTGACACAGTTAATCTTACATCTAGAGAAATGTTCAGGCAGCTTAGAGAAAGGACATATTTCCAATTTCTCCTGAGAGGAGAAAATGATGGGAAACTTGCACCTCCCAGTCAGTCCCCAGTTCACAGTGAAGAGCCTGGAAAATCACACATGAGGAGATGTGAAACAGATCATCGGAGCTGAGAGCTCCTCTGAGAAGCTCAGAAGCGCAGTGGCAGCTGGAAAACCTTGTTTTCCTCAGGTTTCCAGACTTCCCTCATCGAACTTCACTGTTGGTCTCCGTCTGGTGTGAAATGATTAATTCTTTTAAATGATGCAGGGAGTCGTAGAGATCCAGGGCTGCTTGTCTCTTTTCTGAAACTAGCAAGAAACAGATTTTGTCACTACCTTCCAATTTTTTTTTTTTAATCTGACCCCCTCCTCCGTAAATATTTATCCTGGCAATTTAAAATGGCCAAGTGATACTGTACTTACCTGGGGTAAGCTTACCCTCAGTCATCGTTTTTTTAAATTTTATACCCTATCTGCTTTATACCCTATCTGTCCTGTGGCCACAGGACACATTTGTCCGCTGATCTAAAGAACTAACGTTCAGGGACTTCCCTGCTGGCGCAGTGGTTAAGAATCCACCTGCCAATGCAGGGGATGCGGGTTCAAGTCCTGGTCCGGGAAGATCCCACATGCCACAGAGCAACTAAGCCCGTGCACCACAACTACTGAAGCCCGCGTGCCTAGAGCCAGCGCTCCGCAACAAGAGAAGCCACTGCAATGAGAAGCCCGCGCACCGCAACGAAGAGTAGCCCCTGCTCGCCGCAACTAGAGAAAGCTCGTGCACAGCAACGAAGACCCAATGCAGCCAAAAAAAAAAAAAAAAAGAACCAATATTCACTTATTCCCTAATCCCAGGGTGATGCAGTACTTGGTAAAGTGGTGGGTGGAGGATGCTGACCTGGACTAAGGGGCTACGAGAAGGTCAAGCAGGTTGAATGGCTGCTCAGTTTTGAAATTGTCTCATAGCGTTTTGTGAATTGTTCATTGATTCAAAATTATTTTTATGAAGTGCTGTTTTGTGCTGGGTGTGGCGGTTACAAAATTGAATAAAATGTGACCCACAATCTCAAGGAGATCACAGATTGGTAGGAGAACAGTAGGAAAAGAGAAGAACAGTGTGACAGTAGTGTTGGTGGTGGTGGCCCAACGAACAGCTTCCCCCCTCTTTTCTTTTTCTCTCCCTCCCTCCCTCTCTCTCTCCTTCCCTACCTTCCTCCCTCCTTCCCTCTTCATTACATATGATTGAGCACTTAATCTGCCACAATTACTAGTTAATAAACAGAGCACAAGACTGAGCTGTTACCCTCAATACACTGACTTTTTAGTGTTATCCAATATTGTAGTGAGAAATGTCAACTTTAGAGGAGCAGTTCCTCCCAAATTGCTGGTCCTTCATTTTTCACCCCTTCAACTACAATCTCTAGAAACCTCTCGGCAGACTACAAGCAGTTCCTGAGGGCAGGGACTCAGTTTTTCCGATTCTCCTGTACTTCCTGTTTACCTGGCACAGAGTAACAGCTCAGTAAGTACTGAATGAGTGAGTGAATGAATGAATAAAATATTCCAATTACCACAAAGTGTCTGGGAGACTTGACAATCCACCGGAAAATTGGATCTCCATAGGTGGCCAAACCAGATAACCCAAGCCACAGTTGGAAAATTTACTTTGGGGTTTGAGTTGTATGCCATAGACATAACTCATTAAAAATATGTGGCTTTCCTGCCCAGGAGGTTTCTCGACCCATCTAGGAATGACACTCACTCAAAGTTATTCTGGCAGCTCTTTTCGCAGTTTCTTTCACTGCTTGCAAGCTGGGTTTTAGTAGCAAGAATGTTTTACCGACTCTTACCTGGAAGGTCCTAGTTGTGCCCAAAAAGGGAGCCTGAGGATGCCTTGGGTGGAGTCCACCATGCCTCCCGCCCGGGCTGATCCCATGCCCTGTTGCTACAACTCTGGGCCTTTGGATTTTGGCTTGCTTTGTGTCAAGTGCCTGGTGTGATGGATACTGCAGAAGTTAGAATTTGAAGTTAAAGGACTGAAGGGCAAGTAGCAATATAGGCAGTGTGATCTTGAGCCCCTATCAGTTTCCTGTCGAAGCTATAACAAATTACCATAAACTTAGTGGCTTAAAACAATACAAGTCTATTCTCTTTTAGTTCTAAAGGGAAGAAGTAAAAAAAATGAGTGTTAATGAGGGTAAAGTAAGGTGTCATCTGGGTCAGCTGTCTAGCAGCTTCAGGGTGAGTCTGTTCCTTACCTCTTCTACTGGCTGCATTATCCCAGTCCCTGCTTCTGTGGTCACATTACTTTCTCCTCTCTTGTACTCAAATCTCCTTCTGCATCCTTCTCATAGACTCTTGTGATTACCTTGGGCCTACCCAGATAGTCCAGGATAATCCCCTCATCTCATGATCCTTAATCACATCTAAATGTCCTTTTTGCTACATAAAGTAACATTCACAGGTTCCAGAGATTAGGAAGTGGATAACTTTGGGGGACCATTATTCAGCCTACCACAAGCCCTTCAGTTTTTTTTTTTTTTTGGGCGGTACATGGGCCTCTCACTGTTGTGGCCTCTCCCGTGTGCAGGCTCAGCGGCCACGGCTCACGGGCCCAGCCGCTCGGCGGCATGTGGGATCTTCCCGGACCGGGGCATGAACCCGTGTCCCTTGCATCAGCAGGCAGACTCTCAACCACTGCACCACCAGGGAAGCCCAAGCCCTTCAGTCTTGCTGAAGGTGTGTGTGTGTGTGTGTGTGTGTGTGTGTGTGTGTGTGTGTGTGTG
>NW_020837989.1:728966-823472 GCF_003676395.1 Aethalodelphis obliquidens | reverse complement strand
TGTGTGTGTGTGTGTGTGTGTGTGTGTGTGTGTGTGTGTGTGTGTGTATGGCAATAAAGATCAACAAATGTTTACCTGCTGTTTTCCGTCACTCTTATACTGTAAGGACTATTAAAACACACAGTTTATTGTCATTGTTATCATTACTAATACTCTACTGAAGAACGCCACTACATATGCCAGCTAAAGCAAGTTGTCCCCAAACAGGACTGTTTTAGTGGATTCCCCCATCTCCATCCAGGCCCAAATGAACTGTGGAACAGCAAAATTTGATTGATTGTTGCATCTCTTAAGGTGCATTACATTTAGTAAAGCATACAAATCTTAGCTACAGCTCAATGAAGTTTTATATATGTTTACCCTCTAGTAACCAGATGCAGATCAAGATATAGAAAATTCCCAGTACCTTAGTATGGTTTCTTCATGCCTCCTCCCAGTGGGTTCCCCCAGGCAATTACTCTCCTATCCGGATGCTTTCATTTAACACTATGTCCCTGAGGTTCCTCTGTGTTTTTGCAAGAACCAGAGGTTCATTCTTTTTCCATTGCTGTATAATAATCCATTATGTGAATATGCCACAATTTATTTACGCATTCTATTGTTGATAGATATTCAGGATATTTGCATTTTGGGTCTATCATAAATGAACCTGTTGTGAATATTCTTGCATATGCCTTTCAGTGGATATAAGCAGTTGTTTCCAACAATCAAGAAAAAGTCCACTGTAAGGGAGAAAAATATGGAGATGCAAAGCCAACTTCACTCTTAAATACAATTTCAAAAATGATAACAAATTCCATCCAGACCCAGATGTGGAGTTCTATAAACACAGAACACAAGGAAATGTTCTCATCCAAGTTAGGGAGGTCAGCTCAAATCCAGTGGAAGAATATCTGAGAAATTCACAGTCAATTTCATGGCCATGATTTTATAACTGGGGAAAGAACTTGGGTCCTTTGTAGGAGCAACAAGCCCCAATCAGATCAAGTGTACTAGCCGACCCACATCCATTAGGATAGAAAGCTCTGGCAGGGATTGAATCAGACTCCGGCATGTGTCTCTGTAAAAGGTGGGTAGGTAGGTGGTAGAGGGCACAGTTCAAAGACAACTAGGGAGGACTGTGGTTGATGACAAAGGAGGAGGAGTCATTGGCAGCTTAAGCCTATGGAAATGTTGAAACAATCCATGTCAGTTTATTTTATGATGATTCCTCAGAGTTTCCTCACGCATCAGATTTTTCTGGAGCAGATTAAGAAGGGGAATCAATTAATGTGAATCTCGTGTTGCTGCAAACAGTTGGAGGTTTTAATTGGGCCAGGAGTGAGCAGGTGGTCCTTCACCAGTCAGCTATCCTTTCACCTGTCAGTCAAATGAGGAGAGGGCCTCCATCGCTCATTAGCAACCATTTGTCACCTCGAACAGAGCTTTGAAAGGATTTCTTTGAACTTTGTTTGGGATTGATTTTCTGCATATGCTGAGCTGTTACTGACAAACTCTGGGCAACTGCTCCTCTGTAACAAATAGGTATAGCTGATTCACCTTGTTATAAAGCAGAAACTAACACACTATTGTAAAGCAATTATACTCCATTAAAGATGCTTAAAAATATATAAAATAAAAGCAATAGTAGAACCTAAAAAAAAAAAAGCAAGGGTGAGAGGATTTTAACAGCCTCCAAATTACGTAGCCTGGAAGGGTAGGATTCTTTCCCCACCTCCAATTCACCTCACAAAGCCTTCGCTTTCTGGAAGTGCATTATAATGAATAACAAGAACTTTTTCCTTCTAAGAGAACTGTCCTGAACTTTCGATTTTTTTTTTTCACTGCCACTGGCTCCAGACTAACACTGATTCATAATGATTCTTTTTTTTTTAATAAATTTATTTATTTATTTATGTTTGGCTGCATTGGGTCTTCGTTGCTGCACGCGGGCTTCCTCTCGTTGTGGAGAGTGGGGGCTACTTTTCATTGCAGTGTGTGGGCTTCTCATTGTGGTGGCTTCTCTTGTGGCTCTATGCACGTGGGCTTCAGTAGTAGTGGCACATGGGCTCAGTAGTTGTGGCTCGCAGGCTCTAGAGTGCAGGCTCATTAGTTGTGGCACATGGGCTTAGTTGCTCCACGGTATGTGGGATCTTCCCGGACCAGGGATCGAACCGCTGTCCCCTGCACTGGCAGGCGGATTCTTAACCACTGTGCTACCAGGGAAGTCCCTTATAATGATTCTTAACTAAGAATGGACTTTATACTTTGGCTTCGTCTCTTACTTTTCAAGGAGTATTTGGGAAGAGGATTGGCATTATCCAGGGCTGGTTTGGAGCCCTGCTCAGTTGATCCTCGAGATGCTCTTTTAGCCTCTTTCTTCCTTTCTGACCCCTCTTAACGTCGGGGGCTATGGCTGGTTTGCTGAGTACTGTATCTTAAGTATATTCCACTGTGTCTAGCACAGAGGTGATGTTTAGTAAGTATTTATTGAGTTAATCAATTCAAAAAAATAACTAATTATTATTTTGCCTTGTGGCTTAAGCGTAAAGACAAATTGTGACTTGTTATAGCCAAAGAGAGTAGCCATAGTTCAGTAGCCAAATGAATTATTGGGAAGAGCCAGTTTTATTGATTGATTGATTTGTTTTTACTGAGTATAGGAGCAAAACTTAGGCATTACGGAAATGTTTGAAGACATATGTAATTCTTATGTAGTTGTGATATCCCCTCCTACGGAGCAGAGCTGTATTTAAAGAGGCATGGGTGGTCCAGCCGGAAGTAACCATCTTCACCCACATTTCTGTCAAACATGGAAAGACACTGAAGACCTTACAACATGTGAGCTCTTATTTAAATCTCTTATTCACATTTCTTCTCTAGTACCAGAAAATGTCGAGGATCTCCGTTTCTCTTTCCCTCTCCCTCTCTCCTTCTTCCTCCCTCTCTCCCTCTCTTCTTTCTTTTCCTCCTGCTTCCATTTTTTCTCCCTTTCTCTCCCTCTTCTTCCTTCTCTCTCTCTCCCTCCTTCCCTCCCTCCACAACAGAACACTCTCATCCCACTGATGCTGGCTCTGCCCATTGCCTGCCCAGCCAGTCCCATTGCTTCTCGCACCACAGGAGGGAAGTTCATCTGCTGTGGCTCTGAGGACATTTCTTAGAGAGAATCTGTCTAAACAGCTTCAGTTCTTTTTCAGAGAACAAGGAGGGATGAAGGGATGGAATTACCCTGCCACACACATATTAATAATTATCATCCCATCTCATGTAAAAAATATGAGAAACTTAAATTTAACATTAAATCTCACTCTATACACATAACCATTTTACACTTTTTTGGTGACTGTACTATAAATTCCCGTATTGAATCCCACTTTCTAACTTAGCATTTTGAATATTTCCTCATGTAATTAAATAATATCCAAAAACCTGTGCTAATTAATAGTCTTATGGAGACCACGTTGTTTTAGGCAATTCTGTTGTGGGCATTTGGGTTGATGTGAGTTTTTGATATCTCTCTTCAATTCCATGCCACAGGGAAGACCTTGGCTCTAAAGAGTGAACTTTGCCAGAAGATAGGAACAAGCGTAATGAAAGGAGGGCACTTTCATTATGGACCTAGGTCTCAACATTTACTATACACATTTCCTTCTTGCTGGTTTGGCCTCCTGGGGGTCAGAAACTGAAGCTGTAATCAGTGGAAGCCAAGTGTGTGGGCTGCCAACTTGAGTCACATTAGGAAGTTCCCAAATCTCCTGGGCTGTATCTTTCTTCAGAACCTGACAGATCCAGGCATCATGCAAATTAAATAGGATGAGCCAAGCCAAATCTCCTCATCTTTCAAATTTCTGACTGTAGGTCTGGAGCAGCAAGGGGACTTTTAACCCTGACCTCTGGTAAAAAATGATAACACTCTTGTGTTAATGGACCTGGAAAACCCCCATGTGCTAGAAACAGTGTAAAGGGGGGGTATTTTGCATTCTCAATTTTATTAGTTTGGTTCACTCCACCAGATTTTTATGCTCTGTTTCTTAGGAACCATGGAATGCCTGTAAAGTCTGAAAATTGCAGTGAACTTTGGGAATTGATCCAGCCTCTGGTTGCTAAAGAGATAAAAAATAGAAAAAGAGGAGCTTGTCAGAAGACAAGCTTCATTTCAGTGCTTGACGTTCTTCATATGGGCAGTCCTGGGACCACTTCTGCCTTAGCTGATTTATAAGGGAGATAAATAATTGTCTTGGGGGGCAGGCATCTGCCATGTGCCCTGTATATTCCACGGCTGAACGCTTGCTTTCTGGGGGACATGGGCTTTCAGTGGGCAGAGTTCTTTGGGAGTCAGCACAGATCCATATGGAAAGCCATGCTTATCCTTGCCTTTTGGCCACTCCGGGTGTTCGTTTGGGGCCAGGATCGTGTTTTCGGATCACCAGAGAACGCATGCGTTTTGGTGTGTTTTCTTTTCCGCTGGCTAACATTATGCCATTTGGTTAGGGAAACGGAGTAGTGCATCATCTCCCTGGTTTGCTTGCAAAGGTGGTCATTCTGGCATTACATGAAAAAAAGAAATAAATGTGAAAAATGTGACCAAAACCCAGATAGTGACATTAAGAAGTGATCAGATTGGGTTGTATGTGAGACAGGGGTGAATGGGACACTGGTATCTAATGGCTGTCTCTTCAGCGATGTGTCATAATTTCTTGACACTGAGCATGGACAAACCAGAGGTTGTGTTAATTGGGAATGACAGCCTGTATCCTGCCTGTGCTCATGTTTTGTTGAGGTTGACAAAAGTTGACTAAGCCAGATACCTTGGGCTGGCAATCAGGCATTGTTTTTGACACTGACCTATCCTTTTCTACTAATATTAGCTCTTTAATGAGGTCATGCTGCTATCAATTTTTAATATGTAAAAAAAATTCGTAAATATCTGACCTTTTAGCTGCTGAGGAGGCCTTCATAATCTTGTCATCATCTGCACAGACTTCTGTTTTGCATGTTTTCCTCACATCTTCTTTTACCTTCATGCTTTTTTCTTTTTCTTTTTTTTTATTCAGAAAAACCAGAATCGGTTTTCGTGTGGGAATTATGTATCATACCATTGTTTTAAGAGCCACTCTATGAGTCAACTACCTCAAAGGATGGGACTTACATTCTTCCCATCTCTGTATTAATATACTTATATCGTTCTTCCTCTAGTGTTATGGCAACTTTGGGGCCCTTTAGAAACCATATTCTCTTGATGCACTCCTTCCAGGACACTCCCCCCAGTGAATACCAACATAAAAAACGCTCTTCTAAAGATTTAGTCCTATATGGTACTATGACAGATCTTCCAACCTTCTGCATTGAAGTCAATGTTGAAAGCAACCTTTTTAGTTACTATATATGAGATATAAAGTATCTGTATCTGGCTTGCTATTTATGATTCTAACCCACCCATCATCTTAGAGAAACAGAGTGGCTTTGTTTAACAGTCCTTGGTACTCTGAAAATTCCTTCACTTGCCTCTTTGTTTTCCTCTTCAGTTTTGCCATGTGATGTCGATACCGACATTAAACTCTGCCAGTCTGGATTCGGCTAGATCCCACCAAAGAGCTAAAGAATGGAATTCATAGCTTAGATTTTCCCACCAGTACTTTGGGAATAGTATTTAAACATACAGCACCAGGTACTGGCAAAACTATAAGTTAAAAAGGACTAGAGGAATAGGATATCAGAAGTTCAAATGGGAGCAGGAAATGAAGAGGTAGAGTAGGTAGCTTCATAAGACTATTTGGAGCAAGAGAGAAACTAACGCAAAACTAATAATGGCTAAAGTGTTGACTCTTTTGACAATATTTCTATTTACTAAACTGGAAAATCTTTAAGAACCAAAAGACTGACTCTGTAACAATAGAGTATCAGACCAAATGACAGGTGGTGAGGATAATTTGGGGGCAGGGATCTTAGCTCAGGGCCCTTAAGTCACTGAATAAGCTGTCCCTGTTAAGAAGCCTTTTTAAGCTGAGTTTTGGTAGTCAATGCCCCTGGGCTCTAAGTCTTTGAAATAAGGCAATTTCTCAGAAAGAGTAATTAGTGCCTTGCTGTAGCACTGCCCCTGGGGCCTGTGCTTTGGGACCACTTTATAACTGAGGCTGCCTTGTCACAAAGTGCTTCAGGTGATTGTCAGAAACAAATCCTCCTTAAGCATCCCCTTTCCTTCCACCTGATGGTTTTAATCTGACGAAATCTGAAAATCTGGATAAAAGTGAGGTGGCAAAGGCAGCTTTGAGCAATGGAATCTGTACCAGACTTTCGCTGGACCTGGGTTACACGAGGGCGTGCACCGCACAGGCTCCTGACCAGACTCTCAAGGATGTGGCAGGAGACACTGAGAGGTCTCAGTACCGAACTCTTGTCATGGGAAATGTCTGATCCCAGGTGCCACTGGGTAGATATTTTGGGAGCTAGCTGATGGTGGTACCTGGAAAGTCTGACAGTAGGAAATGAGCAAAAATTCCAGACAGGTAGGCAAACTCCATTCTTACTATTTCTAGAAACTTCCCTGATCTGTTCCTGCCTGCCTTTCCACACCATCTCTCACTACTCTCCCCTCATGCATTGTACTCCAGTCAATAATGATTTTGGAACAGGCCAGGTTGGTTTCTGCCTCAGGACATTTGGACTTACTGTACCAGGTGTCCCACCTTCCTGTTTTTGACTTCTTTTCATCCTTCAGGTTCCATCTTTAATATTATCTTCTAAGATCATGTTCCCCTAATCAAGTCTACGTAAATTACCCTGTTACTACCCTAGTCACATAAGTTATCTGGAATCATCTTATAAATTTGCCCATTTATTTCTGTCTTCTAGAATATAAATTTCTTTGAGAATAGGGAGGTGTTTCTGTTCTGGTTGGCACTGCCTTCTGGGTACTAAGAACAGTTCCTGTCATATAGTAACCACTGTGTAAGTATTTCTTGCATGAACGAATGAATAATAGGACAAGTAGGGGAACCAAGATGGGAACTGAGAGGTAGGTAAAAAGAAAGCTTTGAGATACAAGGTCACGCTCTGATCACAAAGAATTAAGTAAGGAAACAATTACCGGGACCAAATAAAATGTCAAGCTGAGCTTAGCAGTAAATACTGACTTGACAAAAAGCCACTGACGTGGTATCCTTAAAGTTTCCTCTAATTAATGGTCATTTTTAGGCTTGTAGCCTAGAGTGTGGCTGAGCCCGTAGTGGAGGGTAAATCATTTCTAGAGATAGATGACTTGAGTTAGAAAGCTAAGTCAGTATTATGGACAAAATCTAAAACCAGAGTGGAAAATCCTGGGCTAGCATTGGTACTGCCACACCCATCTCTGGACCCGTGGCAGACATCATTAATAGATCACAGAATCTTTACTGCTAATCCAGCAACCACCAGCCACTAGAATGTAAACTCCTTTAAGGCAGGACTTTTGTCTGTTTTGTTCACTGTTTTCTTCCTTGCATCTAGAACAGTGCCTTTTACTTGTAGGTATGCAATAAATATTTGTTGAATTAAATATTTGATGAGTGACTCAATTGGATTCGGCATATGAGATACATTTTACTTGCCATCCCTGACCTAAAGCAAAAAGATAAGGAATTAAAATTGGATTCAGAGAATTGTTATCAAAAAAGAGTAGCAAATAATCTGATGGTCCTAAGAAGTGTATCCATGCTGAGAACAGACAACTGTCTTGACATCACCCTAAAGTACAAAGCCCAGGGCTGTTCCTTCAGTTAGCTGTGTTTGAAGCAACTCGGCTAAGGTCCAGAGTGCATTCTCTTTGCACCAAATTATACTACTTAGCAAAAAATGCTGTAGCAGTATATCGGGTAATTGTCAATGCTGCAAGGGTATCTAGTCAACATTTTTTAAACTGCCTACCATATATCTATACTATCCTCTATGATGAGATTTTTGAGCCTGAATTTCCACTTGTGAAGAGAAAGATTTCTCCAGCAGTCATTTCTCAAAGAATGACTGTTAATAGAGAGATTTCTCTGGCGGTAATTTTATGTGTTAACATACTGTTTAACCATCGAAGGGACTATAGCTTGGATCACACGTGGGTTTCATATAAAAGAACATGATCTCTTTTTACTCTTATTTTCATGGAGACTACATTTTAATAAAGAAGATAAATAATGAACAAATCAAATCATAAATATATAATTTCAGATAATGACAAATTATTTGTTTCAGTAGAGTAGTAAAGACAGGAACTTGATTAGAATAGGTTCAAGAAGGAATGAGATGGTAGGAAATAAAATAGCAATGTAAGACAAATTTTAAAAATGGATTTTGTTTTACAGGGATGCCAGGTAGAATTGGTTAAAGGTGTAGGAGTATTGAGGTCAAAGGTTTTGTTACGGTAAGAGATGGTTTCAGAGCTGATGGCAGTGATCCACTGGATGGGGAAACTTTGCAAAAGAGAGAGGGGATAACAGTAGGAACAATGTCCTGGTGGAGACATGAGGGGGTGGGTTGCAGTGAACAGATGCACCTCTACCAGCACAGAGCTTGTCTTTTGAGGAGGGTCAAGGCCAGTCTATGCGTGAGTGCTAACCTGTCCAGGAAGAGTTCAAATGTGCTTCTTATTGTTCCCGTCTGTGTTTCTTCATGCCAGCCTATTTTCAGCCACACTGGGGAAACTGAGACAGTTCAGTAGATGGCTCACAAGTGAGCCCTGGGATGGCAAGAAAAATTAGGTAGAATTCTTGTCCTCCAGGACACCTCAGTCTAGTAGATTCCTGGAAAAATGTATTCCTCTCCTTACGTTGACAAGAGGTTTCTCTCAAGGAGTGACTTGATTATTTAGTGATTTAGTTCAGTCATTTTAAATCCAGATTTTTATTAACCCCTCTTTTTTTATACCCATTCTTGAGTATATTGCCTTGAATTCGCAAACTCCAATTAAGTATGCTTGGCTGATAACTTCACCATGAAAATATCTCAAATTATTCATGTCCTGAATAAAGTATTCTGCTGTTGACACTCCCCACAAACCTCATAGGATTTGAAAAACTTGAAGTATGCAGAGGGAAATCAGACGAAATGCTCACATATATTTTATTAGAAACATTTCTTTAAACACATGAAGATGAGGAAAAAATGAGACCAAGTTCAATTTTTGAGCCTAGCACTACAACTTCTCTACACATCACTCTATTCTAAACGGGAAAAATAAAATCAGCTTTGTTCCTGAGCGTATGTTTTGACATTTTTTTTTTCCTTGAAGTCTGTGAATTATTAATGAACTAATTTCTCTTTATAGTTCAATCTTTGGAGATTTAAAGTGTTCACTCAAATGCACAGGGAAGAGATAGAGCTTGAGTTCCAATCAGCTCCAATCCTCTCTGGAGATGCTGGCCTTGAGGTATCTCTGAGCCTTTGATATCAATCTTTGATTCGACTGGGAATTTCTGATCATTTTTAGAACTAGTCTATTAATACCACTTAATGCCCTGTTTAAGTTGGGCCATTTCTGCTAGCTGATTTTATGCTTTCATTTCGCTCCTGAGATATTTTATGTGTGTGTTTACGGCATATATATGTACCTCTCTCTCTTTCTCTAGTTATACTTGATGGATTACTTCTTGGCGAGTTGCATTGGAAGGGCAGGGCTTTTGATAACAGAGGATGTCCAGTAAAGCGGCAGCTCCTGTAATAAACCATGCGGGATCTAAGTACCACCAAGAGCACCTCCTCCCTTCTCAGTGGAGCTTATCGAAGAGAGCTTTTGGCTCTGTAGAGAAAATAAGTTTGCAAAACCCAGAGCTGGGCAAGAGTAGAATGCATGAGCTCTGGGTTAAGTTCCTTTGCTCCACCTTGCACCAATAAGTGTGTTAAAAGGAGCATCTGGGTGACCAATAGTCAGAGGTGAGGGAGAGAGGATTCCTCCATCCGCTGGGAGTTCATATAATTTAGGAGAAGTCCCTGAAGTCACTTCAGACATTATAATTCTGTTGCCTCCTGTGGCCTCAGTGTATGAAAAGTATCATTGCTTTTTTTGTTTGTTTGGCAGGGGGTAGGGGAAGCAGAGGAAGAAACTGAGACACTGAATTTAATTGACTTGCCTGATACCCTGCATACTGTATTAAGGGACTGAGCATGCTTTCCCATCTATTTGATAGACCTTAGGGGGATTCAGATTCTGGATGAAGTCTTCTGCCTCTCTGGTCTATTTATTGATCAAAAAGGGGAAAAAAACATCTAGCAAACACAGACCAAGCTGTACGTACCAGTTCCCTGCTCTTCTCTCCTCTGAGGGAACTGGTTTCAACTCTAAACTCACCCCCACCTTTATTTTCCCTCTGTTCCTCCTTTCATAACCTGGATTACCAGGGTGCAGTGATCAAGCAAGAGAGTCACCGGGCGACCATGCCGAAAGGGCTGCTTAGTGGGGGTGCAGAAGGATTGAGATTCCACGCTAACAACAGAATCTTTCCCAGCGTGGCCAGCCCATGCAGAGAGCAGACTTGCTTCTTTCCCGAGGAGGCCTGGATCAGAACCTGAACCACAAAAAGGAAAGGGGTGGGGAGAAGGGAAGGCAGAAGAAGAAAAGAAAGCTTTTCCTTTTTTATTTTTAAAGCCAGTTCTATTCTGGGACTTTATTTACTTTTGTGTTTGGCTCCAGGGGTTAAAGGGCTCACAGTAATGGAAACTGGAGGTCGCCGATTTATTGCTCTTCCTCTGGACTCTCTGAGCCTATTTGCTTGGTGGTGAGTACCAGCGTCCTCAGCCTTTCTCACCCAGGACCTCATCCTCATCCAGCCTAAGGACTCCCTCACTCCAGGACCTGGGAAAACTCAGCTCCGCTGTGGCCAGTGCTGGGCTCCACCAATCAGAGACTCAAGTGATTGTCCATATAAAACAGCATCCCCTGTAACCAATATCTGCCCTTTTCTTTAAAGACGTAGAAAGCTTTAGGATGAAAGGAACTGTTTGTGAAAGAAAAACTGTTTTCTGTTTTGTAAGATTTTCAGACTTTCCAAATTTCCTTTTGAAGGGTTTGGTTTTCCCTGTCCCCTCAATCAAACTCCTGGACTTCCTATAAAGAAATACTTTCTCGTTCCACTGTTATTCATATTGCCAAAATGTGCATGCATGAGCCTGTCACATTTCTTTGTAGAGGTGGAGTTGATATAATTCACATCTTATCTTTTCCCGGAAGGGACAAGAATATCTAGGAATGGCGTGAAGAGTCTTTAATAGGCGCTGTATCAGTCAGGGTTCTCCAGAGAAGTAGAACGAGGAATTGTCTCACATGATGGCAGGGCTGGCAAGCCTGAAATCCATAGGGTAGGCCAACAGTCTGGAAACTCAGGCAGGAGTTGATAGTACAGTCTTAAGGCAGAATTTTTTCTATTCTGGGAAATCTGAGTTTTTCCTCATAAAGCCTCCAAAAGATTGGATGAGGCCCACTCACATTATGGAGGCTAATCTTCTTCACTTCACGTCATCTGTCTAGAAATGTTAACCTCATCTACACAGTACCTTCATAGCACCACCTCGATTAACACTTGGTGATGTCACTGAGCTGTATAACCTGGCAAAGTGGACACATCAATTAAGCATCATATGCATCAAGTCCTCTCATTTCTATCTACTGTCTCTCAAGTTCATTCACTTCTCTCTGTAACTCCACTCACCACCCTAATCCAAAATGCCATCATCTCTCCTGAACCAATGCAATTGCTTCCTAATTTGTCTCCCTGCTTAAGCTTTCCCCAAACCATTCGTCACCCTGTAGCCAGAATGATCTTTTCAAAATGTGCACCGATCCTATGCTCCTCTGCTTAAAATCACTCAACTGCTCCTGCCTAGGTCTAGGATCAGTCACAACTCCTTAACACCACCTAGAAGGTTCTGCTGGGGCTGGCCCCTGCCCACTTCTGCAGACTCCTTCATGCTTTCTGCATTCCAGCCAGACTAGCCTTTCAGTATCTTGTGTTCCCTTCTGCCATAGGGTCTTTGCAAGGGCTCTGCCTTCTGCCTATTAGTCAGTCCCTCTCCCTGGGCCTGGGTAACTCCTACGTATGGCCATCGTAGTCAACCTTATTCCCCTTCTCCACCACCCTGACCGGATCAGATCCTCTAAATGTATATTATCATAGCCCATACCTCTCCTTTGGAGGACATATGCATTGGACAGGTTACATTTATTTGTGTGATGATGTGAATGGTGTCTGTGTCCACACAGAAGTTGCTCTGTGAAGATGGCAGCAATGACTGACTCGTTCACCATCACCTGTATAATGTCTGGTACGGTGCTGAGGCATGGAGGTACTCAGTAAATATTATGGACTGAATATACGGGTGAATTATCTGAGTTAAGATGGAGGTCAGGAGAAGGATGCTGGTTACATCCTGCCCCTTCCCTGTACCCATTTCCCATTCTTCCCCCCACATCTTGAACACAACCACAGCTTCCTCTGATTACAACTTTATATCACACTTGGGCACTGAGACTAGGAGCTTTTTGAATGGCCAGGAAATCAATGGTGTTGACTGCCTTTCCATTCGTTTGACTTGGTTCCACTGAGCTTGTTTGGCACCTAGACACATATATCTAGTGTCTTTAGTTCACTATCCAGTTTTATAAGTTTGAAGACATCCCCAATATTTTAAAATTAGGAGATTTCATCTAAAAATATAAATTTATGAGTTCTTATTGAAGAGTCAAAGAACAAAAGGTCTGTCTACCCTTGGCCTGCCATCCCATATGGCAAAACTCAACTTGAGTTGAGCAGCAACTGTCCATATAAGAAAGGACAGGTGGTATCCTCAGGTCAGCACATTCCTATAGGCCCCCCTCACTCATTTAGATTACCTACCTGGCCCCTGTGTATACTGGCGTTTGAGTTCCCTGCTGTACTTCGGTTGCTTTTGTCTATAGAATGGGAGTGAAAATACTTAGCGTAACCGACAGCCAAAATGGCATAGTATGAAGGCCATGAACACGAATCTTTTATGGCCTGACTTCTCCTGGGAATTTAAGTAAATTCCCTGAGCTTGTGACCTTCCATTGGACACAATACAAAGGGTCATTATTTGCTTGATTCTCATGCTTAAAGGGGGAAAGGAAAAAAAAAAAAGAAAGGAAGTCCAGATGAAAGTTAAAAATAGGGCATGTGAATTTAATGCAGCTTTCTCTGGGATCATAAGTCTGGTGAAGGGAAGTAAAGAGAGAAGAAAAAAATAGACACCATATTAAATGAGCTTCCTGGAAGAATGTTATTTGCTCACAAATGTTTATCCAAAGCACTCCTCAGACTAATTCCTCATTAACAAGTTCGTCCAGGAATGTAGGTGGAATCCATCAGAACAAACTCAAAGGAAATTTGAGAGCTGACTCTGAAAAATCTCAGGCTTAGAGGCATTTTTTTTTTCCTGCTCTGTTGATCTCTCCCAATTACTCTTATCCCTTTTTATTAAGTAGTTTTTTCACCATACCTAGAACACGTACATATAATACTCCCACCTTCTTGGAAGGTGAAATTTTGCTTTGGGTCATATGGCTGAGTTAGAAAAGAATACCCAGATTCCAGGAGTTCATAGTAAAAGCAGCCTCGTCTACTTTGCAGATACGATTCACTATAATAAACAAAGATTGTTTTCTGCAATTTGGTCTGGGGGGATGGCTGAATCTGAACTTCCAACCTTGCTTCTGAAGCATAATTCCAATCAGGGAATTATGTCGCAGGTGGAGACATGTCCCTGGGAAAGAAAGCATCTGCTTTCATACAAATGTCATCAGTAATAAGGAAAGATGGGGAAGTCATGTGATCTGGGAATTGGATCGTGTTCATATCAGATCTGCTTTTTGGTTGTAAAAACAGTAAGTTATGCTCCATTATTCTTACAGATGCTGTAAAAAAAAACCTTTTCTTAGGGTCCAGAAAGAGACACGAGACCTTGACGAAGACTTTAGAAACTGATCATTTCTGAATTCTGCCACAAACTCTAAATGCCACTTCCTGGTTCAGAAGCAAGAGGCTTGGGGGAAAATAAGTTTAAGCTCATAAAAACACTCAAAGGGCATACTGGTCATCAAACAGCTCTGAGCAAACTGTATTTGCAAATGAATCTGAAAACATGTGGATTCAATTTTCCTTGAAATGCCCAGAGGTTAAAAAATTAAGGGGGGAATGTTTGGCAGAAAGAGCCTGGGGTTTGGCTGTGTGCACAAGTTTCTGAAAAATAAATTGATTGTTTTGCCAGAGAGAAAATATTACCTGGTCCCCCTTCTCAATCACATCTCTAACTTAATTATCAGTGGTCCCATTTCTCCTTGTGCTTGCAAAGTGGACAGGAGAGTTGAGCACGTTTGAAAGAAAGCAAGTTTTATTCCTTCCCAGGGTGGCCTTCTGTGTGGCCGGCCCAGAATCTCAGCACCGTCGTGGGTTTCAACCCAGTGACATAGTGGCGAGAAGACCATCTGCTCCTCTGCCTGTTGCCTCCCATCTGCCTCCACCCACCTTCTTCCTTCCGTCAACCCCCCAAATAATACCTTTTTTTATGACCACATAAACACAGGCAAATGTGGAACTGCTTTAGAGCAAATCCAAACTGTTTTAAAAGATCATGAAAATAGAGTGGATGGGGGGAAAACTACATCTGTGAAAAAGCAGCGATTAGCCCTAAAACAATGTGAGGCCAACGGCACAGAGTCCCATTAGGAGATGATGTGTGGTGCCTGTAAGTGGCTGTTCCTGGTCTCTGAGGTAGCACAGTTGTCACATGATTCTGTTGTTACCATGGCAATAATCTGTAATGGTGCAGAAAATCCACAGAACTCATGAGCAACTCCTTAGTGGATTGGGCTGAAAGAAAATCAAACCTGTGAAAGCCCTGAATTGATGTGGTTATGAGAGCCCGTTGGCCAAGCTGGTCCAGTTGAAGATGACCTGGTTTTGTGGATTTCCTTCCCTCGGTCCCTATCTGGCTTTGTTGAACTCCCTCTTTATGTATATTTTCCACAATTTCATGTTCATAACTGGTGAGAGGTATAAATCCTTGTCAACTAGGGAAATGCTTCAGCTCCTTAGAATTCTGAGCATGCAATTTGGAATCTACAGGTTGGGAATTGTGGCTTCTTTGGCTGCTGGAACCTCTAAACCCTAGACTAGCACTGAGGACCAAGGCCTGATGTGTACATGTAGGTGAAAAAAGATTAGAGGGTCCATAGGGCCAGGTGGGTATTTCTACCCCCGCAAAGGCACCAAGGACGTACTGGGCAGGAGACTAGTGCAGCAAGGATGTGTTGTTTCTGGGGTAACTTGGCAACAGAGTACACACACATGGACAACACACCCAATCTGAAGGCATGCCAAGACTTCCCTTCTTTAAGGCAAGCTAATACGAACCATGCCCCCAGTGCGGCCAGGAAACAGAGGGTAGGTAGCGTTTCTCCCTCCTGCGCTAGATGCCGTATGACGTTTATGCATGTATCAGCTGTCAACCCCACACGGTTGAGGGCATGACTGAGTGTGGGGTCCCCTGACAGAAAATTGAGTGGGAAGAGGAGCCAGACTATTCACTCTCATGTTCCAAACTTCAGTGAGAACCCCATGGGAATGCAGCTTGCAAGTAGATCCCATGAGAACATCTGGGATGAAGACACTCACGCCAGGCCTTAAACCCAGACTCATTAGTAATATGCTTCATTTTTTATCTCATTTATTTATCCTCCCATCTACCACAAGTTTGAATTGCTTTCCTTCTGCCCATTTTCCTACTGGGAGCAGGAAAAGGAAGGTAGAGAATGAACATCAAGCTGTACCTTCAGGTGCTTTGTCTTGGATACCCTCTCATTTGAGGTAAATTAATGGCAGGTGACACTTTCCTTAATTTAGACAGGAAGGAATGTAACTAACATAGGAGAGTGGAGGGCTCGTGGATTCGGAGAAAGTCTTGAGAATCAGGGTAGGAATCAGACGGGAATCTGACAGCTTAGGGGTCTATATAGCAAGACAAAAATATTAACAGTCTGGTCCTATTTCGTTACTAGAATATTTGGCTTCAACTTTTTTTTTTCCCTGTCATTTGTTGCAAGATTCAAAGTCTTGGGGGGGTCAAGTCCAAATGGCCTAATTTGGATCATGAATCCAGTTCTCTCTGTGGGAGATGGGTGTGAGAGGGAAAGAAGGGAGACAGTAGACCTTAGTTTAGAGTTTCATCAAGACTCCATGAAGCGAGTGAGAGATAATTTCTCAAAACAACAATTAAAGTGCACTTATGGAAGGAAAGAGATCAGATATGGTGATGGTTGTGGTGTTGGTGTGGGGAAGGGAGAGTCCAACAGCAAATGTCCAGCAATACGGCTTGAAGGGAAAGTTGAACAGTGGAAGTGCCCATCCACTGACATATTAGTAAGCCTGAGCCGAGACTTGCTGAGGAAAATTGCAGCAGAAAGGCAGGTACGTGGAGAATGAGGAGAGTCTAGAACATAGTTTGTTTGGTGCCCTCTTCCTGAAAGAATCTAGAGGGAAGACAGCCACGTGATTTGACACCAGCCATACTAATAGGGCAGACTTCCTGCTAGTCAAAGCTCCTGGTTAATGTCCACTTCTCAGCATGTCTGATTATGGGTTGAAGTTGACCAACCAGCAAACTACTCAATTATAAGCCCATCTTCTCCCTGTGGTGCCACTAATTAAAACAGGAACCATGTTGCAGCTCCCACATTCCGTGGAGTTCTACCTTCCCAAAGCTGAATTAGTCACAACCATTAGCCATTGTCAGTGAAATTCAGCCTCCTTTTTCCTTTTTCCAACCCCATTCCTATTTGGTGTGAATTCATCTCTGAAAAACCTTCCCTTGGGATTATTGATCCCCCCGCCCCCCATACCCATCGCTGCGAGAAAGGAGCACATGTGGCAGGAGCTTTGAAATGGAAACTTAAAATGCTCTGACCAAGCACCACTTTTCTTCTGAAATCACGTCATTAAGGGTATTCCTACGTGCACTTAATTTTTAAGAAGAGAGAGAAGAAAGATATGGCTCAGTACCCATCCATTTGCCAGGAGAGCTGTTCTTCAGACAGCTGGGACAAACTGCAGCCCCCCTCTTTTTTTTTTTTTTTTTTTCTGTCTTGATAAACATAATGGGCCACTTTGGTAATTTCAGCTGTAAATGCACTTCTCTATAACAGGACAATGCTTTCATGTGCAAGAGTGGAGAGAAAAGATGTTGAGAAGCATTATGGTGACAGGCTAGCAGAACAGGGGCTTACTACACAACCACCAAGCATATCTCAGACTCTTCTTGAAGGCCAAGTCCATGGCTTCCTGACCAGAGACAGAAACTTTTGTAAACTCCTCAAGGTCCTGTTCAAATCTCCATTAGTATTAAAATCGATACCCCTGGCTGGAAACAAGATGACACTTCTGGAATCCTTCCAGAGAGACTGCCAGTTAGCCTCTAGTGGAAAGCTCCCTGCCCACACTCCTCCTCTTAATGTCCCTGCTCCCTTGAAAAGATGCAACTCCAGGTGCCCTTGCCTTTTAATACATACTTTTCCGTTCAGCATTGGATGACTCCATTGTTTTTTCCCAAAAAGAAACCTCTAAGTTCCTCTGTCAAAATAATTTCTTCTTGAAACAACTGGGCACCTTTAAAAGTTCCTAAGAAAATCACTTTGCACCCAACTGTAGAGGAGCAGACCAAGCTCAGAGTCATTGCACAAATTTAGTATCACAGGTGAGAACAGAGGTAACAAAATGTTCTGTATGACATGATGGTTAAGTGCCCTGACTCTGGAATCAAAAAGACTTTGGTTTCAGTTCTGAAATTACTAATTTGTCCCTTTGGGTCTCAGTTTCCAAACCTGTAAAATGAAGAGTAATAGTGCCTACCTCAGATGGTTATTAGGAGGATTCAGCGAAATAATGCACATAAAGCCCTGGGCTTATTATGTGTCATATAGAACATACTCAATATGTGGCAAGAGTTACTACCAGTTGACATCTTCAGAACTCCTGAGCATGGGGCCAGTCAAAATGAATGAGGGGGAAGGAATGTCTGGAGCTGTGGAACCCTTACGACATGCTCACGGTGCACCAACAATGGGCTCTTGATGATCTCTGTGTCTCCACCTTACCCATGTCTGTTTGCCACTTTGTTCCCACCACTGCCAGGTTTGATACGGTCACACCTTCAGTTCTGCAGCTCCTACTTTGGGCAGGCTGTCCACGATAGGATGTGGGGAGCTGCAGGTGACTCATAAAGTCTCATTTATCAAGGCTCTTTATCTCCCAGGGCTTCAGTAGACCAGTCGAATGACAAAAATGGAGCAGTAAACCCACATGCACACACACACGCTGAACCAGAGTCATCCTGTGCTACACATCCGCACACAAGCACATGCTCTTAAAGCTGAACACTCAGTGCTAGTCCCCTTATTATTCCTTGATGGGACATTCTGGAAACGTAGATCATTTTGTATAGTCCCCATGTTAGAGACTGATTCAGGTTAAGATGACAAATTGATAGCAGCCAAAGCTCAGGTCAGTTCAGAGATGGAGAGATGGGGTCCACCAGTGGACATTTTCTTCTAACCCAGCACCTTTCCAACAGTCCCCAGTCCACACAGGGAATGGGCTAGGCTCATGAGGATTTTTAAAGGCAGGACAGAGTGACATGAGGGAAATGGTGGGTGGGGAGCAGGAAATAGCATGGCTAGCTCTTACACAGGCTCAGGTTGCTCACTGTCATATACAATAAATCTGTTGAAAATGTTAAGGCAATTAAATAAAATAAAGACAATACAAAAGTGGAAAAAAGCTATTGTAATTGGATATTGCAGAACTTGAGACCCAGGCATAATGTTTTTATAATGGTGTATATAAGAGAGTGTTCTATTCACTAACATAACAACGATTAAGTAATTGAACAACATTATTTCAAAATATTTTCTGGGTTGGATCTTATGTCCCAGCATCTCAAACACACGTAGTTCTAATCATGAGAATCTGCAGTGTTAGGACAGTGAGCTCCAGGCTACGGAACATCTGGCTTCAACCAATGTCCCCAATCTCTTGTCTTTATAAGCAGTAAATTTGCAGGACCAGGTTTGCATGCTTGGGTCATTTGATTCACCTGAGGCACAGATACTTTTGGCCATTTGTTATGGCTGGTAGTCAGAGGTACCTGACTTCAATCCCTAAGAGTAAAAGTCATTCTGTTCATTTAGTCACCTAAGTGTTTTGTGAATCCCTGGTACCTACATAATACTCCGTGATGGGTCATGATTCAGTCATTTACAAAAAATGCTTATTGAGAACCAACCAGGAGGCAAGTTCCCTGCTCTCACAAACTTACAATCCAGCATGGGAGACAGATATTAGAGACAGATTGATGCTTAAATGGTTATTTGTTTACAGTTGTGGAGAATGATTCAGAGGAGAATGGTGGGGTGTCATAAGGCAGGATGTTCATCTGGCCTGGAGGGCAGCAAGGCTTCTCTGAGGAAAGCACCATTTAAGGCATTTAAACCAATGGCTGACTTAGTCAAGAGAAAAGGGAAAAAGTGGGAGGGGAAAAGGCATTCCAGAGAGAGACCAGTGTGTGCAAAGGCCCAGAGGCAGAAGGGATGAGACATATTGAGGAGCTGGAGGAAGGCCAATATGACAGGAGCATGGGGAGCTGCAGGGAGCTTTGCAGGAGACAAGTAGGGAGGCAGGCTGGGTCCCTGCTGAGGACACAGGTAGTGGGGACCTAGATCTGAAATATAATTGCTCCTTGCAATTTGTTCCCACTACTGGCAAAAGCAAAAAAGAAACACAGCTCAAAGTCTTTCCCACTCATGGTGGGTTGGTAAAAAGCTCAGTGCATTTCTGTTATCAGTGTTTCCCAAGTTTGGGTCATTCATGACTGAAAGGGTTAGTCAGAGTTCTCCAAAGAATCGGAATATGTATATAATGAGGAATTGGCTCACGTGAATACGGGGGCTGAGAAGTCCCAGCATCTGCAGTCGGAAAGCTGGAGATGCAGGAGGGCCAACGTGTGGCTCCAGTCCCCGCCTGGAGGCCTGATAAGCAGGAGATCCAGTCTGAAAGCTGGCAGACTCGAAATCCAGGAAGAGTCAATGTTTTAGTTCAGGTCCAAAGGCTGGAAAAGACCAATGTTTCAGCTCAAGCACTCAGGCACTGGCTCTTACTCAGCCTTTTTGTTCTCTTCAGGTCTTCAACTGGTTGGATGAGACCCACCCACATTAGGAAGGGAAATCTAAGTCTACCAATTCAAATGTTAATCTCACCCAGAAACACCATCACAGACACACCCAGAGGAACATTTGATCAAATGTCTGGACACTCTGTGGCCCAGTCAAGTTGACATATACAATTCACTATTACAAAACCGTAATGATTTTTGCCACACGCATGTAACACCCATATCCTAGTTTATATGCCGTTCTTATTTAAACAAAATCTTCTTTTTCATAAACACTTATTTATAAATGGAACTTTAAATCACCACTGTAAATCGAGGGTCAGTATTACCTGTCCTAAGTTGAAGGTTTACATAGAAGTAAATAGAATAGTAAGAAAGCAGTGTTACTGTGTGCTTGATAATCACTGTGGTCTACTGGAGTTCCTAGCCTGTGACCTCATCTTCATTATAGTAAAAAGAGATTAGCAAGAGGCAGAATAAAAATATATGCTAACACCAAATGGAGACTTTTTCCTTGATTCTATTGCTTGGTTTCAAAGAGAATTGAAAAGGAAGACACTTTCCTCACTGTGCAATACAGTGTATGTAATGTCATGTCAACGTACCACATAAAAACATCCACAAACCACTGGTGGCACGTTTCCCACACTTGGGGATACAACGTTATTTCCTAGATAAATGGAAGCGAAAAGTATACAAGCTTAATTCATCGAAGGAAAGCAGGCCAGTCCTTGCCATGGCACTGAATGTGTGCCTCACTTTTTGGAAATATAGTAGACACTTTGATCAATTAGGTCATTTTTCTTAGAGACAGACCTTCTTACAGACAAAAATCTCAGAGATGCTTTATCTGGAGCAGGACTTGGCCCAAGTGGACCTTGAGAGTAAGCCAACCAGCCAGAGGGTGGACCTTATCATAGGGCAGGACAGACAGGGTCAGTGTCATGCAGTCTGGGGTGGATGGTGTGGTGGGTGACCAGTCATAGAGGTTTAGTGGAGCCCGACAGCAGTCGCTGGAAGACTGCTGTCAGTATCCAACCAGCATTCAATAGACAGAAGCTCTTAAAATGGTTGATGCTGGTGTTAGCATTTTAAATATAGGTGCCAGCTTGTAATTGGCATCAGCAGCGTCCAGCCGTTGGCAGCAGGGACTGGGAATCAAGGACACCATTCCTGTTGGGGGAGGACTTGTGAGAGTCAACTAAGATCCAGGTCTTAGAGGAAATGGGCTATTAGGCTGTTACTCAGCCAGAGCCTGAGGCCCTGGAGGAATGAAGAGAAAGATCCACTCTTGGAATCTGTGGGCATTTGGCCACCGGGAATGAGGTGGGTGTTCTATGCCTTTTGAAGCCAAAGGTCAGTGCAGCAGAGAGGCCGACCAGATATTACTTCCTATAAACACAATGTAACTAGTCTAGGCTAGAGCTCTCAAAATGCAGCCCCTGGACAATCAGTAGCTGTATCATCTGGGGACTGGTTAGAGAAGCTAATTCTCTGACCCCACCCACTGCCTATTGTACAGAAACTTTGGGGGTGGGGCTTAGCAATCTGTGTCTTAATAAACCTTCCAGACGATTCTGGTGCATGCCAAAGATTGAGAACCACTGGTCCAGAGGAAGGCGTGTGTTAAAGTGTGCATAGCTAAGGGACAACAGGGCTGCTTCCCTGGCAGGGACATGCAGATATCAGGACGCTAGTGAGGACGTTGTCCAGCTTCTGTTCTGACTTTCCTTCCCGTGTTAGTGGCTTCTCACACTTTAGCAGTCACTTTCTCTGCCCTGCTTCTCTTTGTGCCCACAAATAAGCATCACACTTGCAACTGGTCATTAGAGGACTCTCTCATTAATCACTGTTAGTTTTTCATTTAAATTTTTTTTTTAGGTAGAGATTTGGGGCGGCAGAATTTGAATACATTTCCTACTTTATCTGATGTGGTGGATAATATTATGAACATCTCCTAAGGGTTTTGGGTTTCCTTTGTTTTGTTTGAAAGCAAGGGCTCCTCTGTAGTACCCCATGCCTAACGAGGTGCTCCGTACTTGGGTTGGAGAGGACAGCCTGCAGCTTCTCCCTCCCCATCCAAATGCAGGTTTGGAATAGTTCTGGTGAAGAGGGTGATTTTGCAACAAAGATCTGACAGGGGGAGGCAGCATAGAAGGTAACAGAAACACAGAAGGTGTTGTGGCAGAAACACAGATTATGAATCCAGACACACCTGGGTTTGCATCTTGGCTCTGCTGCATGCTAGCTGTTAAACCTAGGGGAAGTCACTTAATCCGTCTGTGCCTCAGTTTACTACTAATAATATAACAATTTCATAAAGTAATTAGGAGGATTCAAAGAGATAATGTATGCATGTAAAATGCCAAGCTTAAATTAGTTGCCCAATAAATAGATAAAATAAAATTGTATTTTTCCCTAACCTCTTTTCCATGCTTCTTGGGATCCATAGCAGGGTAGTTTACTGGGTACAGTCTGAGACCTAATAGCCAACGTTTACTGAGTTCTTATCAGTTAGATGATTTTACTCCATGTAACCAAAACCTGACTCAAACCAGTGTAAATGATAAGAAACTCTATTACCTAACAGGAAATCCAAAGAAAGGAGGGATTCCAGGAGTGATGCAATCAGGGCCCCAGCTCTGTTTTTCTGTTATTTTCTTGGTTCTGACCTACTCTGTATCTCATCTTTCTCCTCAGACTGGCTTCCCTCATGGTCACAAGATGACTGACAGAAATAGCTGAAATTACATGCTTTCTTGTTCACATCCAGCGAGGGAGGGAAAAAAAAAACCTCTTCCAGCCATTCTTATTGGGCCGACATGAGTCATGTGCTTTCCCTGAGAATAATAACACGCATCGATTGGCTGTTTTTCAGAAGTCTTGAGTTTTTGATCCAATCACTGACATCTCATTTCAGTGATCTGTTAGTCAAACCAGAACCATCTCTGAACTTGGGGGATAGTACCAGCTTCCCCTGAGTTTCATAGGCTGAGTTTTGATGGAAGGATGAATAACTAGAAATAAAGAAAAGGAGAGCCAAATATGTTCACTACAGTTTTCTACATCCCAGGGACTGTGCTAAGCATTTTATATGTATCTTCTTATTTGATCTTAACAGCCAGCCTTTGAGGTTGCTCTCTTTATGGATAAGGAAAGAGAAACGCAGAGAAGTTAAATCACTTACTTGCTCTATGTCCCTGGCAAGGTTGACAGAACCAGAATATAGACTCAGGCCCAAGAGTCCTCAGAGGCACGCTCTTCACCTCTGCACTGACTGGTTGGCTGACCTCTTTGGGGTACTGGCTCACAGTTCAGGGCATCCAGGGATCCTGGCACTAGCCCAGTGAGGTGGACTCGTTTTTACCCCATGCTGAGGAATAATGGGAACACTCTGGAAAGAACTTGAGCTCTGCTCTCAGGTTTCTACAGTTATTTGTCTGTTGTTACCAAACACTAAAGACTTTAAAAATTCACTGTGGTCATATAGGCAGGAAAAATGACCTCATGCTTGCAACCACAAATCCAAAATGCTCTGGAATCTGTAAGATGAATTGCATTTTAATTAGAAGAGAGAAAGAGCAATGAAGACGGTTCTTGGATATTTTTTTTCAAACCCTCCCCTGGCTTGCCTTCAGGCCAAAATGTGACAAGCGCCCTAAATCTGATAACAAACACACACTTCTGAAATCATTGTCAGCTTTCCTAAAAAGAAAAAAAGAAATCCCATTAGTTTCCTGTTACCAGTAAGAGTTCAAGCATGCATAGCCTTGAAATGCAGCACGTGAGAACACAGGGACTCAACCCCCATGAAATATTAAAAAGTAAAAATGGAGCACTCAATCCATTTTCTTCTCTGCTTAGAAGATTTTTTATTATGTCAGGTCCTCGGAACCTTCAACTGGGCATTATTATAAAGGCTCGTAGTTTATCCCTAAAATCTAGTCATTGGTTATTGTCCGTGTATTATTCTCAACCATTGGGTCAAACTTCCAAGCCGATGATGAAGTTTTCCCAACTGACAGTGGCGAGCAATAATGCAGTATCAATGAGCTACTACATCCCGTGGTTTGTAAATAGAAACTGTTGGCCTTTGACACAGTAGCTACTTAATCAAAGGTTGGTGGCAGGGAAACGAAAGGAGAGAGCTTTTACGTGTTATGTGTATATTGTAAGGCACACACTTTCCTGAGAACCTTATATGTATTATCTCATGCAGTACTCTCAACAAGCCAGTGTGATTTCTATCCCATTTTATAGGTGAGCACACTGAGACCTAGAAGTATGAATTATGTATAAGTTAGGATTCAACTAAAACTAGGAGAATATGCAATTGAAGATTAAAGGTTAAAACAAGGATCTGCACATTCTTTCTGTGAAGAGCCAGATAGTAAATATTTTGAACTCTGTACACCATAACATCTCTGTTAGGATCACCTAACTCTGCCATTGTACCAAGAAGACATCCATAGATAAAATGTAAACAAAAGTTATGGCTGTGTTCCAATAGAAATTATTTATAAAAGCAGGCATTGGGCTAGATTTGGCCTGCAGGTCATACCCATAGTTTGTTGAAACCCGGCTTCAAGCAATGCTTCTCAAACTATGTGTGACCAATAACCAGACAACTTTTCCTCTAAGTTCCAGTATATCATGAGTTGATACTTTTGTAAAATACAATAAAATGAATTAACAGAGGATGAAATGAAAAGGCAAATATTCAAAAACATTTTATTATTGGATTCAATAGACATAAAATGACTCCATCAAACTGTGGTAAATGTTCATAAGCATTCTCAATTTCTGTACTTAACATGGATCAGTAACAAATAGTCCATGGAACGACACCATTCTGTGAATGACACTTGAGTAGTTGTGCTTTAAGAAGTAAGATGTTTATTATTCCACCTAACAGTTAATGTAGAGGTAGGCAGGTTTGACTGTTCAGCCATGTTATCAAGGACCCAATTTTTTTCCATCTCTCAATTTGTGATCCTCAGCATTTGTCTCTCTTCCTGATCCAAGATGGTGGCCATGGTCATCAATGCATTCCTATGCAGCAGTGTCCAAAGCGGGAAGGAAGGAGGAGAGGCAGAGAGAGCTTTCTGCTTGGGCTACTATCTCTTTTATTAGGCAGGATAAAATTTTCCCAAGCAGCAGTCTGCTCCTATGTTTCTGTGGATCACATGACTCATACCAGTCTCTAGGAAAGGGTAATAGGCAACCCATGGCTGGCTTAGCCCAATTGTGATTTGTCCCCTCAGACCGGACCCAGAGCCATCTGATCAAATTAGGATTTTGTAAACCAAGGAGGATGTCAGTTCTAGGAGTGTGCTTAAGGAAACCTAGCTATTTGTTTAAGACCTGGGCATGCAATCCTAATCTGTTCAACACAAAGACTGTGCTTCATTCATTCTGGTATCCTATCCCAGTGAAAGAATTCTCCTACTATGGTTCTGGTTTTACGATCTGTGTACGGTTAATCAGTTGTGTGGAGCTTTAAACATTAGAGTGTGCTTCCATGTGTATTATAAAATTTTGATGTCAATGCTTACATGTTTATACCAATATTATGTCAGAGGATGGAATTTAAGGCCAGGGACGATGCTTGAGATCATACAACAAGAAGAGGCCATGTCAGAACTCTGGTCTTGGGCTTCTGACACTCTTCAGTGAGTTTGTCCCAAGGTATTTGACGATTTGTTCTGCACTGATCAGTCAGCATCCGCAAAACAGCAGTCAGCCAATCTAGGCAACAGGTCACTTGATTGTGATGAATTGACTGGTTGGGTCAACAGAAATGACCCATTTTTTATCATGTTGATCCAGATGGTGTCCTGTAGGGTGACCAATGGTCCTGATTTATCTGGGACTGAGGGATTTCCTGGGATGCAGGACTTGCAGTTTTAAAACCGGGACAGTCCTAGCTTTCAGTTTTAAAACAGGAGAAGTCCCAGAAAAACTGGGACAATTTGGTCACTTTAGTTTCTGGCCTCTATCTACTGCCAAACTGTGCTTTTATGCATTTTTTTTCTGTACTACGTTTCCAGGCCCCTGAGTTTTCCTAGCAAATCAGTAAACAGTGTGTCTAGTTTTGTCTTGTGATATTTTTTCCCCATCATTAAAACATCTAAATTAAGAGAACCACAGGTACATCTTAGATATTCTTTGCTTCTTCCACTATTGAAGATGTCCATGGGAAATTTTTAGAAGTACTTTCCCTTGATTGTGAAGAAAGGCAAACAGGAAGACCTTGTAAACTTTTACGTCTGCTTCTTTTCTATCTGCTACCAAGCCCAACACAGGCACCTGGCAGCAGGTCTCAGAACCCGCCCATGGAGCTATGTGTACTTAAAAGACACTTCAGCCTCTTCACTGGTTATACACTGCTGGTCTCGAACTGTCTATTAGAAATTACCTAGGGCCCTTTAAAAAAAATTAAAATTCCTGGGTCCTGTACAATGCCTGTATTGGGAAGCAGGTGTGCGTAGGGAATGGGGAGTGGGTTTGGGGCCCAGGGACTTTGACTTTTCATAAAGTTCCCCAGGTATTCCTGCCATGCCGCCAGCTTCAGAAGCAACTGGCTAGAATATGTCATTCAGCCTGAATGACAACTAAAATTGGAATTACACTGTTAAAAGAGAACCTTACGAAATTGCAAAATTGCTCATCTTTGCCTGTCTCCCCTTCTCTCTCTTGTTCTCCGCTTCTTCTCCCTTTTCTTCCTTTTCAATGGTAGTAGTTCATGTGAACGTTGGCGACAATTTTAGGAAATGTTCATGGAGTGAAACTTACAGATCTTTGTAGTGAATTTAAATATGCCTTCTGAAAATTCAGAAGGCTGTTTGCCACTTAGTGTCTATAGGGACATGAGGCTTGAACAAAAGCTTGAAAGAAAGAGATCTCTGGGTTTATTCCTAGCAAAGGATATCCCAGGCTGTGTTATTCTTCCACTGTCATCGTCCTTCTGGTCTCCTACGTCTCGTGCCTTCGTAGTCCGCATCCACCTGAGAAACAGTGGACAGGAGGGGATTTGATTTACATCGCTCGTTAGACCACTGCCCTCTTGGCTGAGCCAGGCCACAGAGATGAGAAATCACAGCCTTGCTTCCTAGAATAGGACAAAAGCAAGCCGCATAGCAGTAAAGGTTCTCCTTAGGGCCTCTTTAACCACTCAGACTGATTCTGTTTTTTTCAGCCACCAGAGTAGTTAATACAATGTGTGGGACAACATGATTTCCATTGGGGCGCAATCAGAAGGGAAGCTACTTTCCGCACTTCCTTTAGTCTCTCTCCTTACATCAACCTGAAGCAGAGTAGAGGTCCCCCTGGGATTCCTGCTCATCAGCCGTGCCTCCTACAAAAGGGAGATTTTGCCTAGACAGCTCCGAAGAGTCTTGATTCAAAGGTAAAACAATTAGTACACATTAATCATCACAAGGATGGTACTGAAAGCATAATCCTCTTAGAACTGGAACAAATTAAACTGAAAGTAGCAATATAAAATCAAGCAGAAAAAGACCACACAAATGCAAGGAAGATGAGAGGACACTGCTCTGAAATCCCAAATCTCACCGCCGAAGAGGGTGCGCGAGCATCCTCCATCTTTGATCTTGACACCAAAGTTACCCTGCCTTCTTCAGTTGCCTGTAAAACCCAAATGCTCTCCATACTAGGGCCGTATAGCCATCTTCTCACAACTTTAGAAGCTTTGTGAACACCTGAAGCTACAGTTACACCATCTGATATCTGAGGTATTTTCCAAATGTGGAAGGTTGCCCCAAAAGCCTGGAATCAGCCCCCCAAGGACTTCTCCAGGAGGATGAAGAAAAAAACCTTCCTCTTCTGCAAAAGGAGGATCTTCACTTAAATTTCCAAATGGGGCCAGCTCTGGACCAAAGGTTGGTGTAGACAAGGAACGTTAGTTTCCTTTACACCCTACTCTAGGACCCCCTTCTTCCTTCTTTACTCTTTTTGTGCTTCAGCCTGTGAGGTGAGAGCTGTCTGGGAAGAGCAGCCATGTAATGCAAGAAGTAATGCTGCTGGCATGCCGCATGATAGCTGGAAGGCTTGTAGGATGGGTCCACCAAAGGGAAAGATAGACTTTTACCTACAGCCAATGATAGATGTGCCTGGGAGGGTGCAAAGGTATCTTTCCTACTTCCCTCAAGTTGCCCTTCCTGGGTCCCTGAGTGTTCCTCCTTGATCTCCTTCATTCCTTCTGTCCTTTTTACACTCTCCCAGGTTCCCAGCCATATCCCTTGTTATAGAGACACTCCCATTTCAGGTCAGTATCTTTCTTCTGTAGCCAACAAGGTTAGTTTGCTCCAGATCCTCAGAATATCAGAGTAATAACTGTACACCAATAAACTCACAAGCTTCTCTCTTGTTCCCTCAGCATAACTGATGCATTATTATGTTAGAAGACCTCCCTCCCACCAAAACTGAGATAAAGGGGATCAGAGGGAAGGAAGAGATCGGAGAACCCACCCTGCCACCAAAGATGTGTGGAACTTGCTATTTCCTTATAAACTAAAGGAGAATTATATAAGAGAGGACAGTGCTTAAGGAATTACGGGTGGACTTTGATGCCAGTGTGGGGACTACCAGAGGTAGATGTATCTTCTCAGAGCCCATATATCCCAGCTTATAAAGTTGGAATCTCTTCCAGATAAATTGAATCAGGTTTCTTACTATGAGAGGAACCTAATTTATAAGTTCAGTTCCTTTAATTTATTTTGAAGCTCATATTACTGGTGATTGCCCAAGATTTTAAACTGTCTGTTTTTGTTCTCACCTTTCCCCCCTTTCTTCCTCTTAGTATATCACTGCTGGAAACGGATAACGTGATGCTAGGGAGAAGGTCAACAGTCATTGGCCTGAGTTGAGACTCATGCTTGCAAGCTGCCCAGAGTCCTCCTGGGTCAGTGCTGTGTGTCTGTAAGACATATGAGGGAGGTGTTTGGTTTACCCGCCCATGGCAGAGTTCAGGTCATGTGATTATGAAATTTGTGCCATTTCCAAAATGGAAAATATTCAGCTTTTGATGAGATTATTAGCTTTCCTCCTGTCCGGGTCCAACAAATGAAAACCAGATTTGCATGTATAAATAAGAGTCAAGCGCTGAAATGATTTATTTAGTGAAGTTACTGTTTTGGAAACTAAATCGATGTGTCATGTCAAGATCCAATCTGCCATTCACTCACATGGCAAAGGAGACTTCTCCAGGGTTTGCTAGAAAAAAAAAATGTCGGAATCCTATTAATAGTTTACTCCTGCCACGTGAGAATTACAGTGGAATCCAGCTATGAGAACAAAAGCACAAAATAATGTTTCCGAGAACATCCTGATAGTGGCGTGTGCTATTTCTTATTGTATTCAAGACACACATGAATAACTCTCCCCCAGAAGGAAAGGAAACAAAGCAAAGGGCAACATATTTTCCCACTGTGTAAAGTTCCTTCCTCCAGTAGAAATAGTTAGAATTGGAAGACAAATCCTATGGTCATTACATGTCAGAATGCTGACATGATGACAGCTTCAAAGGTGTGTCGGGCTACACTTGTGAGTGCTCTTTTTTAAAAAGACAATAGGAATTGAAAATTAAGCACTGCATCAAAGCTTTCTAACTCTATTGAGAGAAGTCTGTGGAAAACTCAAACCAAGATGCAGGGCTGTTTCTGCATAAATTATGTGGAGGATTTGGTGCATGGGAATCGCATTGTCTAGAATGTTTTGGAGGCAACATACAACTCTGATCTGAGTGGCAGAGCTGATGACTACAGCTAGTATAGAACTATCTGCAGCGAATTCTTGTCGTCCTCCTGGAATTAAACCAAGGCTTGTTATTTGAATCAGTTCTCTAAATGCTCAGGGACTCAGTATAAGGTGGGCTTGGATAGTCGATGGTGCCAACCTGGAGATCAATTGAGGTCCAAAGACCAGAGGGCAGAGTGGGCTGGGGGGGCATGCATTAGACCAAATCCCAGCTCTGTTATTTACCAGATGACTGGCTTTGAGATAAATTGTTTAATTTCTTTGAGCCCTTGTTTCTTCATTTACAAAATGGGAACAGTATTATCTAAGTTGCAGGAATATTGAGAAAAGCAGAGACATTGCATGTGAAGTTCTTGGCACAAGTAGGGTGTGTACTGCTTGTTTATTTATATTTTTTTACTTACTATAACATCCAAGGCATCTCTATAGCAGACAGTCTTAACCTGGGCTTTAAAGACATAAGGGACCTAAACTCATCCTCCTGCACTGAAATTATTTGCAAAGTCTCACGCACATGTGCATTTCCTGAGGACTGGAGTTCATAACTTTCATAATCTTAAAGGGGTCTGTGAGCAAAAGAAACAGTGAAGCCACTGCTTTCTGATTTGGCTTCGCCTATGTGTTGATCCCACAGCACGGAATTTTTAAAAAGTTTGTAATTTGTGATTCTTTCCTTGTTATATGTATGCTGTACCTAGTTATTCTCTCTCTAAAGTAAAGCCAAGTTCTGCGTGTGTATGGGTATGTGCGTGTTCACATGGAAATGCATGCTTGTGGGTTTAGGGAATGCTAATTTTATAATGAGCCACAAGTTTACTGAGAAAAAACAGAACAATTGTGAGACCAAAGAAGTTGATGACAGATGTGCACATGGGGTGTGGTGCATGGGATGCTGTGGGAAGAACACCAAAGAAGGAAGCAGTGGGGGATGTGAAGGAAGAAAACAGAGCTGGGGCAAAGCTGAGAGCCCACTGGGGTTTGTTTTGCAGGGACTCGGCAGACACAGAACCCCAGTGGACTTGTGGGAGGGTTGTTACTAGGAGCATGTGATCAGGTGCCAGGTATGGAGACGGTTTGTGGGGAATCAGCAGGAAAGAGTGTGAGGTGTCATTAAAGGAGACACCATGACGTGTTCTGGAAGAGAGAAATATATGTCCAAGGTAGAGGCAAATGATATAACATAGGTAAAATAAGTTATAATCTAGTAGGCAAAAAACTCACAGAGATTTAGGCAGATGCAGAAGAAAAATTCATAGACCTGTTGCTTCCTAGTTCGGCTGGCAGCCCTTGGCCCAGATGCCAGTGGTTTACCTCACCCCAGGGTATGCTTTGCTTGGTGGTATTCACACATACATGTACCTGTATTCATTTAATCGTGTGTATACGTGTATTACTCAAGCTCTTGACCAACCTTCTTGAGCTTCTTCCCTGCAGGACATAGCTATGTGTGTACATGCGTACATATATAAATATAGCAGCAGACGTGCCTTAATGTTGACTATTTGCTAGGCGCTATGCTAAGAGCTTCAAAGCTCATTCCTATTTAATCCTTAAAGCAACCCTATGAGATAGGCATTATTATTGGTTTCCATTTTATAGATGAAGAAACTGAGGCTTCTGAAGGCGAAGTGATTTTTCCAAGGTCACACATTAAATTGTTTAGCTGGGACTTCAACTAAAACAGTTTGATGCCGGAGACTATAATATAAATTATATTCCTAGGGCAGACGGCGTCAGTTTACAGAATGCTAGGGCAGTAATTTAAACAGAAGAAGAAGAGCCAGGGACTCAGGTTTGAGGTTTGAGGCTGCTTCTGAGTCTCATGGAACCGTTTCATAATACTCCCCAACGTGGATGTATGACATCTTAACCTTGTACTGTGCTCTGCCGTGTTTTATTACTTCTCTGTACACCAAGCAATAGAACTCTAAACAGAGAGGAGAGGTCAGCTTAAGAAAGGAGCATAAAACTATTGAGAGCCCTTTTATTTTTTCTACACCAGTCCCACAGGTCTGAGAAAGTCAAGGACTTGATATTTACCATTCATTGGCTTGACACAAATGGAAATCCACACTCAGAAGCCACAAAAACATAAGAAAATGAAGTTCACCACCTCCCAGCAGTCCTGGTCGTGCGGAAAGGACATGTTGGAGCTGATCTTTGATGGCTGCTGGTTAGTTCCTCATGAGCAGTGTCATGCTAGGGACCAGCAGGGAGAAAGGGTCCCTTCTGTTATGAGCTTGGAGAGTGTCTTGACCTTCACAGATGTCTTATATATTGCCTATCTCTGAAGATTAGAATTTTGGTGAAGTTTCTCAAAGGTCACAGAGGCTTCTGAATTCCCAACAGTTCATCAAGTACTGCACACTCTTCTGCCTCAATTGTTTGCATCACCTTTCTTCTCTGCAACCCCTGCAGCTTGCTTCTTCCTTCATATTGCGTCTCTGTCATATTGCTTCTCTGCATTGGAGGAACCATGTTAAGTTTGAGATTGAATGGCACCGACCTGGGAATATGCAGCCAGATTTCTGCTGCCTGAATACAGCTCCTGAGGTATTTGGGGCTTACTTAGAAAAACAGGGACATTACAACACATTGGTTTGGATGGATGCTAGTAGCCATAGGCACGCAGGTTTCTGTTCACTTCTCTGCTGAAGTTTTGGATATACTCTGAGGATATCATTGAATTCAGAGAAAATCTGTGATAGATTAAATGCATAGTAGATGTGTGTATTTTGTTTATTTCTTTATGTAGCCAACATGTATTCTCTGCCATTCCTAGGTATAGAAGCTTCTGGAAATTACTCATGCCTGTCATTTTCATTACTGTAGTCCCAGCTCCTATCATGTAGTTGGTACTCCGTAAATATTTGTTGAAGAAATGAATAGATGGCAAAATGGGAATCTGAATCCCTAACCAGATGGACTTACTCATCTTTGAGCCCCTAGTTCCTACCATAGTGCACAACTGTGGTCAATCTAAACGACTAATGGAAGCTGTTTCTGCAGATTCTGGGTAGATGGGCTGTGATGTGCCATCAGTCATAAAGAGGAGCAGGCCAAGGCTAAGCTTTCCTTTGGGGATCACACTAGGGCAACAGATGCAGGGAAGGAATTGGGGAGAATCGGTCATCTCTGCTCTTCAGGGCCCCAGTATTACCTGGGCTGACAATGCTGTCCCTTGGTTCATCGGAATCTCCTTACTAGGACCCCTACCCCCAACTTGAACTTTTCTGTACAGTGAAATCCTATTCACGTACCCACTTCTACCTTTGATCGTAGGAAATATTTCCATTTTAATAGGACCTTTACCAGTGCTGAACTTTCATCCACAGGAGAAGCCCTAATAGTGGGTACTTCAGAGAACAGAACAGGCCAACGGGGGAGTTATTTGGAGGCAGGTGGTTATTTTCTGTTTTTGCTTGAATTCTATCGTTTTTGCATCATTTTGGTTTACCTCCACAAAAAGGGAGTCATTTCCTCAGTTACTTTAGTGATATTTCCTTTATTGGAGGGAGAAAGTGACTCTCAGGGAAGCAACCAGACCAGCCTAATTGAAAAAAGTAAGGCTCTTAGAGAATCCTTAAGATCCTCCCTCACTTCCTCTCTACCACCATTTCCAATCAGCATTCTTGGTAACCACTTTAGAAGACTTCCACCTCTCTTACGATTTTTTTTAATAGATCTTTATTGGAGCGTAATTGCTTCACAATACTGTGTTAGTTCCTGTTGTACAACAAACTGAATCAGCCATATGCATACACATGTCCCCACATTCCCTCCCTCCTGAGCTGCCCTCCCATCCTCCCTATCCCACCCCTCTAGGTGGTCACAAAGCACTGAGCTGGTGTCTCTGTGCTATGCTGCTGCTTCCCACTAGCTATTTTACATTTGGTAGTGTATATATGTCAATGCTACTCTCACTTCACCCCAGCTTCCCTCTCCCACCATGTGTCCTCAAGTCCATTCTCTATGTCTACATCTTTATTCCTGCCCTGCAACTAGGTTCATCAGTACCAATTTTTTTTTTTTTTTAGATTCCATATATATTCATTAGCATACGGTATTTGTTTTTCTCTTTCTGACTTACTTCACTCTGTATGACAGACTCTAGGTCCATCCACCTCACAACAAATAACTCAATTTCGTTTCCTTTTATGGCTGAGTAATATTCCATTGTATATATGTGCCATATCTTCTTTATCCATTCATCTGTCGATGGACATTTAGGTTGCTTCCATGTCCTGGCTATTGTAAATAGTGCTGCAGTGAACATTGTGGTGCATGTCTCTTTTTGAATGTGGTTTTCTCAGGGTACATGCCCAGTAGTGGGATTGCTGAGTCATATGGTAGTTCTAATTTTAGTTTGTGAAGGAACTTCCATACTGTTTTCCATAATGGTTGTATCAATTTACATTCCCACCAACAGCGCAGGAGGGTTCCCTTTTCACCACACCCTTTCCAGCATTTATTGTTTCTATATTTTTTGATAATGGCCATTCTGACCGGTGTGAGGTGATACTTCATTGTACTTTTGATTTGCATTTCTCTAATAATTAGTGATGTTGAGCATCTTTTCATGTGCCTTTTAGCCATCTGTATGTCTTCCTTGGTGAAATGTCTATTTATGTCTTCCACCCATATTTAACTGGATTGTTTGTTTTTTGCGGTACGCGGGCCTCTCACTGTTGTGGCCTCTCCTGTTGCAGAGCACAGGCTCTGGACGCGCAGGCTCAGCGGCCATGGCTCACGGGCCCAGCCGCTCCGCGGCATGTGGGATCCTCCCCGACCAGGTCACGAACCCGTGTCCCCTGTATCGGCAGGCAGACTCTCAACCACTGCACCAACAGGGAAACCCCGGATTGTTTGTTTTTTTGATATTGAGCTCCATGAGCTATTTGTATATTTTGGAGATTAATCCTTTGTCTGTTGTTTCATTTGCAAATATTTTCTCCCATTCTGAGGGTTATCTTTTTGTCTTGTTTATGGTTTCCTTTGCTGTGCAAAAGCTTTTAAGTTTAATTAAGTCCCATTTGTTTATTTTTGTTTTCATTTCTGTTACTGTAGGCAGTGGGTCAAAAAAGGATCTTGCTGTAGTTTATGTCAAAGAGTGTTTTCCTATAAGAGTTTTATAGTGTCTGGTCTTACATTTACGTCTTTAATCCATTTGGAGTTTATTTTTGTATATGGTGTTAGGGAGTGTTCTAATTTCATTCTTTTACATGTAGCTGTCCAGTTTGTCCAGCACCACTTATTGAAGAGGCTGTCTTTTCTCCATTGTATGTTCTTGCCTCTTTTGTCATAAATTAGGTGCCCATACATGTGTGGGTTTATCTCTGGGCATTCCATCGTGTACCACTGATATATATTTCTGTTTTTGTGCCAGTACCATACTGTCTTGATAACTGTACCTTTGTGGTATGCTTTGAAGTCAGGGAGCCTCATTCCTCCAACTCTGTTTTTCTTTCTCAAGATTGCTTTGGCTATTCGGGGTCTTTTGTGTTTCCATAGAATTGTAAAATTTTTTGTTCTAATTCTGTGAAGAATGCCATTGATAGTTTGATGGGGATTGCATTGAATCTGTAGATTGCTTTGGGTAGTATAATCATTTTCACAACATTGATTCTTCCAATCCAAGAACGTGGTATATTTCTCCATCTGTTTATGTCATCTTTGATTTGTTTCATCAGTGCTTCATAGTTTTCTGAGTACAAGTCTTTCACCTCCTTAGGTAGGTTTATTCCTAGGTATTTTATTCTTTTTGTTGCAGTGGTAAATGGGAGTGTTTCCTTAATTTCTCTTTCTGATTTTTCATTGTTGCTGTATAGGAATGCCAGAGATTTATGTGCATTCATTTTGTATCCTGCAACCTTACCAAATTCCTCGATTAGTTTTAGCAGCTTTCTCATGGCAACTTTAGGATTTTCTATGTCTAGTATCATGTCATCTGCAAACAGTGACAGTTTTACTTCTTCTTTTCCAATTTGTATTCCTTTTATTTATTTTTCTTCTTTGATTGCCGTGGCTAGGACTTCCAAAACTATGTTGAATAAGAGTGGTGAGAGTGGGCAACCATGTCTTGTTCCTGACCTTAGGGGAAATGCTTTCAGTTTTTCACCATTGAGTATGATGCTTGCTGTGGGTTTGTCATATATGGCCTTTATTATGTTGAGGTAGGTTCCCTCTGTGCCCATGTTCTGGAGAGTTTTTGTCATAACTAGGTATTGAATTTTGTCAAAAGCTTTTTCTGCATCTATTGAGATGATCATATGCTTTTTATTCCTTAATTTGTTAATGAGGGGTATCACATTGATTGATTTGCATATATTGAAGAAGCCTTGCATCCCTGGGATAAATCCCACTTGATCATGATGTATGATCCTTTTAATGTGCTGTTGGATTCTGCTTGCTAGGATTTTTGTTCAGGATGCATCTATGTTTATCAGTGATATTGGTCTATAACTTTCTTTATTGTGGTACGTTTTTCTGGTTTTGGTATCAGGGTGATGGTGGCTTCATAGAATGAATTTGGGAGTGTTTCTCCCTCTGCAGTTTTTTGGGAGAGTTTGAGAGGGATCAGTGTTAGCTCTTCTCTAAATGTTTGATAGAATTTGCTTGTGAAGCCATCTGATCCTGGACTTTTCTTTGTTGGAAGAATTTTAATTACAGTTTGATTTCATTACTTGTGATAGGTCTGTTTATATTTTCTAATTCTTCCTGGTTCAGTCTTGGAAAATTGTACCTTTCCAAAAATTTGTCCATTTCTTCGTGGCTGTACCTTTTATCAGCATATAGTTGTTTGTAGTAGTCTTTTATAATCCTTTGTATTTCTGTAGTGTCAGTTGTGATTTCTCCTTTTTTCATTTCTAATTTTATTGATTTGCATCCTCTTCCTTTTTTTCTTGATGAGTCTGGCTAAGGGTCTATCAATTTTATATATCTTCTCAAAGAACCAGCTTTTAGTTTCATTGATCTTTGCTACTGTTTTCTTCATTTCTATTTCATTTATTTCTGCTCTGATCTTTCTGATTTCTTTCCTTCTTCTGATTTTGGGTTTTCTTTGTTCTTTGTTCTTTCTCTAGTAATTTTAAGTATAGGTTAAGTTGTTTATTTGAGATTTTTTTTTGTTTCTTGAACTGAGATTGAATTGCTATAAACTTCCCTCTTAGAACTGCTTTTGCTACGTCCCATAGGTTTTGGGTCATCGTGTTTTCATTGTCATTTGTTTCTATGTATTTTTTTAATTTCTTGTTTGATTTCTTCAGTGATCTCTTGGTTATTTAGTAGCGCACTGTTTAGCCTCCATGTATTTGTGTTTTTTACAGTTTTTTTTCCTGTAATTGATTTCCAATCTCATAGTGTTGTGGTCAGAAAAGATGCTTGATACAATTTCAATTTTCTTAAATTTTCCGAGGCTTGATTTGTGACCCAAGATGTGATCTATCCTAGAGCATGTTCCGTGTGCACTTGAGAAGAACATGTGTTCTGCCATTTTTGGGTGGAATGTTCTATAAATATCAATTAAATCTATCTGGTCTATTGTGTCATTTAAAGCTTGTGTTTCCTTGTTTATTTTCTGTTTGGATGATCTGTCTGTTGGTGTAAGTGGGGTGTTAAAGTCCCCAGCTATTATTTTGTTACTGTCGATTTCTCCTTTCATGGTTGCTAGCATTTTCCTCATGTATTGGGGTCCTCCTATGTTGGGTGCATAAACATTTATAATTGTTATATCTTCTTCTTGGATTGATCCTTTGGTCATTATGTAGTGTCCCTCCTTATCTCTTGTAACAGTCTTTATTTTACAGTCTGTTTTATCTGATATGTGTATTGCTACTCCAGCTTTCTTTTGATTTCCATTTGCATGGAATATCTTTTTCCATCCCTTCGCTTTCAGTCTGTATGTGTCCCTAGGCCTGAAGTGGGTCACTTGTAGACAGCATATATACAGGTCTTGTTTTTGTATCCATCCAGCCAGTCTGTGTCTTTTGGTTGGGGCATTTAATCCATTTACATTTAAGGTTACTATCGATATGTATGTTCCTTTTGCCATTTTCTTAATTGTTTTGGGTTTGTTTTTGTGGGCCTTTTTCTTTTGTGTTTCCTGCCTAGAGAAGTCTCTTTAATATTGCTGTAAAGCTGGTTTGGTGGTGTTGAATTCTCTTAGCTTTTGCTTGTCTGAAAAGCTTTTGATTCCTCTGTTGAATCTGAATGAGATCTTTGCTGGGTAGAGTAATCTTGGTTGTAGGTTTTTCTTTGTCATCACTTTAAGTATATCCTGCCACTTCCTTCTGACCTGCAGAGTTTCTTCTGAAAAATCAGCTGATAACCTTATGGGGATTCCTTTGTATGTTATTTTTTGTTTGTCCCTTGCTGCTTTTAATATTTTCTCTTTGAATCTAATTTTTCTTAGTTTAATTAATATGTGTCTTGGTGTGTTTTTCCTAGGGTTTATCCTGTATGGGACTCTCTGTGCTTCTGGACTTGGGTCACTATTTCCTTTCCCATGTTAGGGAAGTTTTCGACTATAATCTCTTCAAATATTTTCTCAGACCCTTTCTTTTTCTCTTCTTCTTCTGGGATCCCTATAATTAAAATGTTGGTTTGTTTAGTGTTGTCCCAGACGTCTCTGAGATTGTCTTCAGTTCTTTTCATTCTTTTCTATTTATTCTGCTCCTCAGCAGTTATTTCCACCATTTTGTCTGCTGCCAGCTCACTTATTTGTTCTTCTGACTCAGTTATTCTGTTATTGATTCCTTCTAGTGTATTTTTCATTTCAGTTATTGTGTTGTTCAGCTCTGTTTTTTTGTTCTTTAGTTCTTCTAGATCTTTGTTAGACATTTCTTGTATTCTCTCAATCTTTGCTTCCATTCTATTTCCGAGATTCTGGATCATCTTTACTGTCATTACTCTGAATTCTTTTTCAGGTAGATTGCCTATTTTCTGTTCATTTATTTGGTCTTGCAGGTTTTTACCTCTCTCCTTCATCTGTGACATATTTTTTTGCCATCTCATTGTTGTTGTTTTTTTTTTAATGAGTGGGATTGTGTTCCTGTCTTATTGGTTGTTTGGCCTGAGGCTTCCAACACTGGAGTCTGTAGACTGTTGGGTAGAGCTGGGTCTTGGTGTTGAGATGAGGACCTCTGTGAGATCTTACTCTGATGAATATTCTCTGGGGTCTGAGGTTCTCTTTTATTCCAGTGGTTTGGACTTGGAGCTGCCACCACAGGAGCTTTGGCCTGACCCCTGGCTCTTGAATCAAGATCCCACAAGCCATGTGGGGTGGCAAAAAAAAGAAGAGAGAGAGAGAACAATAACAAAGTAAAAAAAAAATAGACTAGGAAACTAACAGTTACGTTAGAAAGAATATAAAAATAAAAATATAGATGAATCAACAACTGGAAGGTACATCAGTACCACAGTAGTAAAAAAGAGGAGGAGGGAAAAGAAAAAAAAAAGGGTGGGGAAGTCGTTGGCTGTGGAGGGTGGGGCCTAAGCAAGGGTGAGGTTTGGGTGGTGGGCAGTCCCTATGCTTAGGACCCACAGGGCTGGAAAAGGCCCTGAGGACCGTGGGAGGTGGGGCTTAGGCTCAAGGAACAGAAGGGGCCCAGGCGTGCCCCCCACCCACCCCTGGTCTCAGAGGGCAGTGGACCTCACCTGGGAGCCCATCAGGGTTCCTGGGCTTGAGTGTTGATCTTCTCCTCTCCTGCTCCTCTGGTCTTGGATGGCCCCTCCCACCTGCCTCTCCTGATCTCCCTCCTATGCCCCCAGGACCCACGCAGCCTGGAGGGGGCTTTGGAGGGGGAGGGGGTACCGGCCTGGGAGCTCAGCAGGGTCCCCAGCCCCAGTGGGCCAGGCGATTGCCCTCCTCTGCTCTCCTGCTGTTCCTGGGGTGTCCCTCCTGCCTACCTCTCCTGACCTCCCTGGGCTCAGGGGTGCCAATCTTATCTGGCCTCCATGTCTCCTCCCCCTTCAGTCCCCCCACACCCTACTGGTTCACTTGGGGGTTCCTCCCGTTTCCTTGGGCATCAGGGTCCCCCACCAGCAGCTGGCAGGTGCCCTAGTTGTGGAGAGATGCTAACTTGGTGTCTTCCCACCCCGCCATCTTCCCTTATGATTTTTTATTAGGAAAAGCAATCCCACTTGGGAAAAAAAGCCATTGCAGCTAGCATATTTGAAGACTATGTTTTATTGATTGATTTTTAAAAATCATACATTTTTAACATAATTTTTGTTGAAGTTATATTTGTGTGGTATCAGCCCTTGGATAGAATGTGACAGTGTATGCACAGTATAAATGAGTGAAATTCTGCATGTACAAGATGTTAAATTAATGATGGATGAAATAGGTTGCATGTAATTTTCCTTTGTATAATACTTATATCTAGAGTATTACCAGTTTTTTCAGATTTATATAATGCTGGATATCCTCTTATGTGGCTCTGAAAGGAGCTCTGGACCAAGAGTCAGGAGCTCTGGGGTTTAATCTTAGCTCTGTTTCTACCTTTCCCTTGGGCAAATAAGTTTTCTAAACCTCAGTTTCATAGTTTTTAGAAGGGTATTATTTTATTATAGTTTATGGAATAAAAGCTCTGGAGCTTGACAGTCTTGGATTCCAGCTAGACTCTTACAAGCTACATGATCCTGTGAAACTCATTTCTCCTCCCTGATCCCTTTATAGGGATAATATCAGCCCTTACCTAAGAAGTTTACATATTAAAAGATATAATCTATGGACTTCTGCCTCAGAGTTGACTGTAACAGGAATATGGTAGATAAACACTGCCACTGTAATAACCAGGAAAAAAATAAATTACAAAAATCAACTTGTCAAAACAAAAGAGAGCTATAGGAGAAACAGGAAGTAGATAAACTAAAACCCCAGAGAAGGAAGATCCCTTTATAGGAAATCCAGTGGTCCTTGGCAGTTTTCTTAACTGGAGGCATTTGCAAATTTTAAGATTGGCCTGAGGATTGGACTTAAATCAAAGGGATTTGATTTGGAGGGATTTTATAGAGGAAAGATAAATCAGGAGAGTTTTGGAAGTCAAGATCAGGCATGATAAACTGGAAAATAGAGGAGCCCCAAACACAGGGAAACTTGCTGAGTTCTAGGAGGATATGGGAGACTGGGGGGCTGGGTGAGAACAGAGAAGTGAAAACTCCTACACTCCTGCTGTGCTTATAGTGTGACCAGTTGTCTTAGTCTATCTGGGAATCAGAGGGTTCCCAGAATGTAGACCTTTAAGTTTTAAAACCAGGAGAGTTCTAGGCAAACCAGAATTAATTGGTTACCCTAGGTATCGAGGAGAAAAATTTCCACTGTAGGGAGGGGGGCGGCTACAAAAAATACATAACTCATCTCTTCCTCAAGACATTTGCCAAATATGTAACTTCTAGAAGGTGTGGAGCTGAAGAATTAACTTCAATGTATGCAAAGTTTATACTTTCAGAGTTGAGGAGATTGAGACATCAAGGTTCCCAAACAAAAGCCTGGAAGGGGCATGCCTGAGGAGCCAAATATGCAATGAATCTTACTAAAACTGCAACTCAATCACAACCCAATCGATCCATGATAGGAGTATAGTGATCAGCTCCTCGCCGTCTCTGTGTAACAGATGAAACGGGGACCCCTTTTGCTAGAAAATATCATATGAAGACTCTGTGGTTCTTTTATCTCAATGTTCAGCATAGAATAAAAATGACTAGACACAAAAGAGGCAGGAAAATTTGTGCAATAATCAAGGAAAAAAAATTAGCCAATAGAAACAGAGCTGCAGGTAAGGTAATAAAATTTGCAGACAAGGAGCTTACAATGACTATGATTAATGTGCTAAGGAAAATTGAGAAGATAGATGAAAAAATGAAAGATTTTAGAATTCAGTGAAGAATTGTATATAAAAAGAATCAAGCAGACATTCTAGAACTGCAAAACACAACATTCAAACAGGAGTCTGGACATAGCAGAAGATGTAATTAGTAAACTCAAAAATTGGTTAATGGATGATATCCAAATTGAAACAAAGAGAAAAAGGAATGGAAAGAACAAGAGCCGTATGGAAAACAACCAAAAGGTATAATACATGTAGTTAGAATTCCAGAGGGAAAGAAGACAGTGAGGCAGAAGCAAATATTTGAGTAGAAAATAGTAAAGAATTTTCAACATTGATGAAAACTCACAGATTCAAGAAGCTCGATGCACTTTAAGAAGATAAAAGCAAAACAGACTACATAGTCACATCTTATTTAAGCTGTCAGTAGTCAAAAGGCAAAGGAAGAAACCTTAAAACAGCCAGAAGAAAAAGACACATTACTTTCAAAGAAGAAACAATAACTTTCTATTAGATGTTATTGGAGCCAGAAGACAATGGAATTACATCAATAAAGTGATGAGAGGAGAAAATTGCCAATCAGTATTTCTATACCCAGTAAAAATGTTCTCATATAATGAATGATAAGGACCTTTTTAGACAAACAAAATATTGGAGAATTCATTGCAAACAAGTAGGCATTGCAAGAAATACTGTAGGAAATTCTTCAGGCTGGAGGAAAATCCCTAGTGGAAGCAGGAAGAAATGAAGAGCACCACACGTGGTAAATAGATGAGTAAATATAAACAAATTCTATCTGTTTTAAGCAACAATAGTAAAATCGTCTTGTGGAGTTCATAATATCATAGAAGTAAAAGGACAGGTCAACAATAGCACAAAGGGTGCAAGGGCAAAAAAAGTAATGAAGCTAATGTTTCTTTTGTTATTTTGGAAATGGAAAAAGTACTAACTTAACATAGACTGTTAAATTCAGGATTGCATATTGAAATGTTTAGGATAATTACTAAAAATAAAATACAAGGATATATAACTAAAAAGCTAATAGCGAAGAAAATATTGAGTATAAACACACTTGAGGAATTCAAAAGAAGGAAGGAAAGCATGGATAAAGAAATAAAAATATGTGAAAAATAGAAAACTAAAAGCCAGTGAGTGTCATAATTACAATCAAGATAATAATCGAATTTTTAAAAGATTCATCTATGTGTCAATTATAAGAGACATAAGTTAAATGTGAAATCACAGCTAGGTTAAAAATAAAAGGATGACAAGAAGATGCATCATGAAAACAGTAACAGAGAAAAGCACAGTGCCTGACACGTAGACACTTAATAAGTACTTGTTAAAAGAAGGGAGGATGGATGGAAGGAAGGGAAGAAACAGAAGGAAGGAAGGAAGAAGGGAGGGAGGGAAGGAGGGAGGAATGAATAGTACAGGAAATGTGTTGAGGCAGAGTAAAGTAGAAGTGGGGGCCAGTTCAGATGCAGTGAATTTCCAGGTAAAAAGATAATGATAGCATGGCATAGGTAGAATAGGTGGATGCAGCAAAAGATAGGGTGAAGTGTGCAGATCTGAGACATTTTAAGGAGACAGGCTCAACATAACTGCTAATGAATTGAGTATCACGGCTTGGAAAGAGGTCTCGGTGGTGATGTCCAGTTTCTATTATGAACACCTGGGTGGATGAAGGTGCCATTTATTAAGCCAGTTAGGAGCAGATTTAAAGAAAGATCTTGAAAGTCTCTAATGGACTTTCCTTCCTTTCTGCAGAATGAAGTGAATATAATCCAGTCTCTCTTTGAAGACCGAGGAATTTACAGAGGCAAAGCATACTCCTTGTGCTCAGCGGGGAATATTGCTCAGGGCCGTAGATAGAGATGCAAAGCTGTAGGCACTGAAGCAGAACCATTTACAAAGAAAATCACAGTGCTTATTAATTAATTAATTAATTAATTTTGGAGTGAGGCGATTGTCCTTGATATCAGTTTGTTTACTTAACAAATTTGGTCTTTTTCTCATAAATCACCGTATTTCATGATTCTAAGATGCAGATATATTTACAACTTAATATCTCAGAAATTGGGATGTGTTTTACTAGTCATAGTGCATGCCTGAGAATTACTATTTGTAACACCTGAGGCAGATAGTTTATTTGGGAATGAGTCTCCAAGGTCAGCAGTGTGTGAATGAACAGGGAAGGAGAGAATGTCAACACACAGTAGTGTCATTGAATGGCCAGGGCTGTAGGTGACTAGTGAATCATCCTCGAATTTCTGTGGAGACCCTTGTAAAGTGTTGCTCAGAACCACCTGCCTGAGGACATTGCTTACTGTTGGTTACAGGTTGCCCCATGGGGCATGAGCTCTGCACGTGTTTTGTTGCAAGTGTGCAAGTACCAAAACTACAGGCATCCCACAAAGCAGTGTCAGAGAAATTCTGGAGCATAAAGCAAGACAGAAGTGAGCCAAAGTGTCCACAAAACTGTTGAATGTGAAGTAGTGCACAAAAGGCATCTGTGGTTTATGATTTAATTGCAGTTCTTTCTTTGTTTCTTTGTTTCTTTCGTTCTGTTACCTACAATAATGGTCTATCTTACAGCTGATGACATCTTAGATTTAATGGAACACAACAGACTTGTGTTCCATAGGTAGGTAGGTAGGTTGACCTTGCAAAGATGAATCTTGTTGAAGTGAGATTTGAATAAACAACATTTGTAAAACTAAATTAAGCCATTGGTGTCTGCAAGGCAGAGATTGTAGTCCTTCTATCACTTGCCCTCACTGGTACTGTACAGATAAGTTTCCACATACAAGAATTTCTCTAGTATGGAAAGTTTTTCACCTGGAAAGAACAAGTAGAATGGTAGGATGGTAATCCGTCATATAAACTGGTAGAGAGGAGAATTTTCATTTTTGTTCCTAAAGAACTGAATCCTTTTTTTTCAAATGAAGTCTTTTCCAGAACCCTATTTTTCTCTTTTGTAATACATGAAAATGGAGATTTATATACTGATTAAAGCAGGATTTGGCAGTCCCAAGATTCCACAGCTGTATGACTCCTTATCTCCGCTAAGGGGCTTCTGAGGTTTTCATATGGAACCTCAGAGTTCCAACAACAGGATCAGGAGCCTGTGATTCATAGGAGATTGCCCCCCACAGCCCTCAAGGCATTTATTTAGTGTCCATTCACTCTTATTTTAGCCACAGTTCTAACAGGTTTAGTTATTTGGTTTCTTAGCTTAAAACAGATTTATAAGCAATAAATTACAGGGAAGGAATAGCTAGTCAAGGCTGGTGTGGTGATCTTCACACAGAACAGAAGCTGGAAGCTGGGATTGTTAACTGCAGAATTACAGAAAGCAGCTTTTTAAAAAGGACAGTATTCAAAAATATTTAGCATGCGGACAACAATCCAATCCATGTCAATAGTTTATGAAAGTGTCAGAATACTATGGGAACATGGAGGAGATTTTTAGTATTATAAGAGCATTAGCAATCCTCTATTTGGTATAATTCTTAAGGTACCGAAACATAAAATAATTTATAATAATTCCCACCAAAAACAGCTTAAATCAAATAGATTTGATATATAATGTGTCACATATCAATTAGGTGGAACATTTGTGTGAGTAAAGCATTTTATTTCTCAAAGTTATTGAAGAAATAAGACATCACTGGGTGTATTGGTATTCTTTTTTTCTATAAGTGGTAGAAAATGCAATTGTAACTGGTATACAGATAAAGGGAGTAGTTGAAAGTCAAGGAGCTTCAGGTGGGGTTTGACCCAGTGGTTTACTCATGTTACCAAGGACATGATTTCTTCTGTTCTCTATTTTGCTTTCCATGTTTCCCATAGGTCTGCCATTTCATGGCTACAGGATGGCTAGTTGCTTCTTCATTCATGTCCAACAGGAGTGGGGCAGAGGGCAATGAAGGGAGAGACAGAGGGGAGTTAGTGTTCCTTCCTTAATCATTAAGAAAGAGTCCTCAGTCTGATTGGGACAACACAGTTAATATACCAATCCCTGATACAATGACTATAGCAATAGGAATGAGATTTTATTAGTTGTTTTAGGCCAATCAGGGTCTACCTCTTGAGCTAAAGATGGTGTTAATCCCCATGGGCTCCATGGTGATATACATGGAGAAATAAATGCCTGGGGTGGTAACAGACCTTATCCACACCATTGACTCTCAAGGTAAGTATTGACCAACTGACTCTAAGCTCAACGAAGTCAGGAGTCATCTTTTTCTTGTCCATAAATATAGCTCCAGCATGAGTTACAAGGCCTATCATCACAAGAACTTAAAACATGTTTATTTGTGAATGAACAGATGAATGTTTTTCTGTTTGGAAAAATGCACAAGATTTTAATCTCATTTTTGTGCTTCTTGATGCACCCTGGTTTCCGTTGCTGAGGAGCTTTTTCTGGCTTAACAAGAAGCAGGAAGCATCAGGATCAGTATTGTCTAACAAGAAACATTTTCTCCAAGATGTTCAGCGCCATTTACAACACAAAAGAGGTTGAAATCATTTGGAATAAGGCAAGATGAAGTGAGTCATTTATTTATCTGATTGTGGGTATCAAAAGGAAGAGAGAGGATTTGAAAGAGAAGGGCAGGAAAAGGAAAGAGTAAGAAGGAGCAGAAGAAGAATAAGAAAAGGAAGAAAGCAAAGAAGAAAGAAGGAAAGGGCGGGGAAGAAGGAAAGGGGGAAGAAAAGAAGAAAGGGAGGGAGGGAGCTATAAGTAGAATCTGGCTTCAGGGCAAAGGCACTTTGAGATGGTGGTTAGTGTATGACATGAATTTCCTGAGAGTGTGTGTGTGTGTGTGTGTGTGTGTGTGTGTGTGTGTTTTCCTGATGAAGTAAACATCAAGCCTAGTTTGAGGCTTTAAAATTGACCAAACAGCTATGAGAATGTAGACAGCAAGTTATAAATCACCCAGTCACTTGGGTGAGGATAAAAGTCCTGGGCCAAATACCTGAGTGTCCACTTCATAATAGGAATAATAAGTCTATTTGAAAACATGACCCAGACCCCAAGCTATAGTTTGGTTGTTTTTTTTTTTTTTTTCCCTAGAGGACTGTCTGACATGTTTATATGCACATATTGGAATTGTATCCAAAGGGGTAAAAAAAAAACAATTGACTTTCTGACTTTATAGCCTGTCATTGACTTTTAAGGTATTTCATGAAATGAAGTAATAACTTCAAGATCAAGGGCATTTTCCTTTGGGTCTTCATCAATTATTTCACTTTCTCTTGGCAATGGCCTCCACCCACCTCTTCTGAAATATCAACCACCGGGCTGACGTTGCACTGGAAAAACTTACTCTCTGCCTTCCTGAATGCGTGTTTCATGCATTAAATTGTTTTAATCACTTCAGCTTTTACTAGAGTTTGGCAATTGGTACACATTGCTGAATTGTGTGTTCCCAATTTAATGCTTTTAGAATGTATTTAAGTAAGTTCCAATGCATTTAGTCATTGCTATTCAAATGAAAGAACCATATTTCAAGGAACAGAGTCCAAGGAGAGAGATGAGGTGAGTAATGGGTAATAAGCAAAAACCATCTATCAAGGCACATTGCGGGCTGAAACAGATGGTGAAGAAATGCCCCCGAGTCTATTCCCCTTGGCCGTGGAGGGCCTACTAGTTTTATTTCCAGCAAACATACACTTTGGCTAGCTTCCCCTCATAGCTTCTGGCTGATCTTTCCTATTTTAAGATCTTGGTGAAGTAGGAAACTTACTTGTTTCTCAGACCTAAACTCATGAAAAAGTCAGCCCCATGGGGAAGATAAAGGTCAAACTTAGGAGCCCAGAGCAGCAGCTGACATTTATGAAGGGAGGGCTGGTACAGCCCCCATCCTTAGTACTGGTTTCTAATGGGTGTTAGCAGGAATAGAACAAAGGGACGGTGGAGGTGAGAGCAAACATTCGAAGCAGATGAAGTGTGTCCCCTTCTCTCCACTTTTATTACTCATCCTCCAGGTTCTCAGGACATTTTGTGGCACCACAAATGCCCAAGTTTTAATGCTGGACTTCTCTCTTTCTTTGAAAAATTAACCCAGCTTCTGAGCTTCCAGATCTTCAAGTAGAAAGTAGACAGGTTAATACCAACTTCTCAAGAATGATGTGTGGCTTACACAAGATAATGATGTGTTTCCCATTCCACATTCTCCCTACCCCAGTCTTCTTTGCAGAATCAGGGGAGCTAAAGAGGAGTTAAAAAGGTAGGTAGGTCTCCATCACAACTGGGTGTCTAGGACTTAAAATTCTAAAAGTAACCCTTCAGGCAATTTAGCAATTTGTATCATATCAGCAGTGTGGCTCATCCAGAGCAATCCTATTTCTATGAATTTATCCTAAGGAGACATTCACCTAAGTATGCAAGGTGCACATGTAACGATCCACATCACATCATTGTTTATAATAACAAAGAAGTACAAAGCCACCTAGATCACCTTCAAAAGGGTACTGGTTAAATCTGGTACATCCGTAGAATGAAATAATATTCAACCTCTAAAAATGATGTGCTAACTCTTTAACAATCTTAACATTTGCAAAATAAAAAATGAGTTTACAGGTCAGCATGTATGGTGTGATTGCATATATGAATACATGTATGCACAGCCGTATCCATACTTCATAGCTATGCAAACTCAGGTGGCTACAGAGAGATGTCTGCAAGGATGCTAAATAAGATTTTAACATTGTTTTATCTTAAAGTAGTGACAACTTAGTAAATTCCACTTTTCTTTGTACTTTTCTACCTTAGGTGAATTTTTTTTAAGAAATGGGCCTATGCCATATTTATCTAAAACACTAAAACTGTATGTTCCCTGAATATTTTTGCACCAGTTTGAAACCCTGAGCACGGATATTTCTATCTCAGTCTGCCCTGAACTGTACCTCATCCGTTCTCTAGTGCTATAATTACCTAGGTAGCTGATTATTTCCCCGCTAGACTGAAATCTCCTTTAAAATCAGGATTTCGCCTTTACCCCAGTCCCCAATGCCACATCCATTGCAATAACTGATACTCAGTGAATGGTTTCAATTTTTTGAATCTAGAAGTTTGGTGATCTGGAAGCTATTCCACATTCTGGCCTGGCCTGGCAGCGAGGCCACAATCAACACCTTCTCCTGAAATGACTCATCCTAAAACAAAACTAGAATGACCTTGAAGTTTCCTTCTATTCCTAAACTTGTCATTCTGAAACGGAACTTGTTTAATCCTCCCAAATCAAATGAAATCAAAGAATATAACATACATGGATCAGCTTTATAGATTCTAAAATGCTATAAAAATATAATGTGGGATTAAAAATTTAAAAACCCAATACCAGCGGTGATAATAGTGACCTGCTGTATATTGATGCTAACACAGAGAAAGCAAATTCTAGTAGGATTCAAATAATTTCCTGTTGCCCTTTCTCTCTCTCTGCCCTCACCTCTGGGCATTAATTGCTTGCGGAGTTAACACTGATACTCAGTTTGGGGATAAAAGCAGGACCTGACCTGGATTTGTTCCACATTGCCCATGCCCTAGATTGAAATGTTAAAGGAGTTAGAATAAAAAAAGTTGCATTTTCAGTAACAGCTTCACAGTGATGGGGGAATTAATGTCAGGCAGGCAGTGATTTCCCAGTGGTTGGGTTTGTAGCAAAAGTCTTCAACTTTTATGTGTGGCCTGTTTGAAGTTGAAAATTGTTGTTAGGCTCGCCAAAGTTGTTTGAGGTGTCACTCATCCTTCCCTTTTGTGTTGAGGTGAGGATGTGAAGCACAGTGGCTGGGAATAGTTCTGTGACTACCACCCCCAAGGCAGGTCTCTGCCAGGGCCCAGTAGAGCCCATGTCCCAGGGAATTCAAAGCTTTCAGCGCAGTGCAGCTCGGCATCCATCTGCAGCCTTATCACCCACTACTCCCTTGCAGGAACTCTCCACTCCAGGAGGAGGGAGGATCTCACGGCCCCAAGAATGTGCCATGCAAATGCACATCTCTAGCGTTTTTATTCAACATACAATTTGCCCTCCTAGGATATCATTTTTTTTTTCCCCAGGGAGGCAGCGGCACAGGGTAGTCATAATAATAATAATAGAATAGCAGCAATAGTAGTACTGGCAGCTAATGTCTTATTCAGCGCTGATTATAGGCCAGAGACTTCACATAAGATGATCTATTTTGATTGTCTCAGTAACCCCATCAGATAGATATAAATATCACCATTTTATGGATGAGGAAATTGAGGTCCAGCAAGCTTAAATGAATTAACCAAGGCCACACAGCTTATAAATTGGGATTTGCATCTTTGAGTCTGACTCTAGAATCTGTGCTCTTTTGTCATTATCAACACCTAAGAAGGCACAGTCTTGGAAGCAGAGAAGGCTACCTTCCAGTCTTGCCTCTGACACTTACTGATTGTGTGACCTTGATCAGATGTCTCCCTCATCTATAAAATGGGGGTAATACTGTTTCCCTTGCTGGGTTGCTGAGAGAATCAGAGTTAATACTTGCCAGATGCCTAACCAATGAATGGTAGCCACCGTCACTGGCCTTTGTTCATTTTCATTCTAATCGTTTTTCTAGATCGTGACCTACTGCCCGTTTCTGGCTACCTGAGCCCGGGGTGATGGCGCCTTCCTCCTGACTTTGTATTACTCAGTAAACATTTTGTGTTCATCTCCAGGAGAGACAAAAGAGCTACGAGGAACTCAAAGATCTAAAGCTTAGGTGTTCCTCTGCTAATAAGCCTGGAAGAACCACACAACCCAACATTTGTGGGTCTGAATAGACTGGGAGACGTGGCGTCCCAAACAGACATCTACCAGTGTAGAGTAGGGTAGCAATTCAATTCGTGGACTTTGAAGTCAGAGTTTAAATTGCAGCTCTTTGAATGCTCTGGGTGAAGCAAATGGCTGTTACTATGAGGCAGTGCACCCAGTGCTCGTTTTATGCCTTGGTAGTTTGACATGCTTATTATAGAGACTGGGAAGCTAACAATTGCATTGCCCAGACTCCATTGCAGTTAGGGCATCCATGCAAGATTGGAGGCAGCCCTGAGCAGTGGGAGTTGGTGGCTGTGGACAGCGAGAGCAGATCTTCATTGTGAAGGAGGCTTCTGACTGGTCCATACAGCTGTAGCACCATTTCCAGTCTCCAGTCCCTAGAGTCAGACATGCTGATTGATGGCCAATGGAGTCGGTGGTGTAAGCCAGCCTTTCTCCGGGATGGGTCCATATACTTGGCTAGTAGTACCCAAACCCAGTTCTCTGGCCCTCTAGGAGCTTCTGTAAGCTACACAGTATCTTTTAATAAAATTTTCCTGCTTGAATCGACTGTGTTCTGCAACCAAAGGTCTTGACTGATACACTAGAAGTGTTACTGTAGACTAATTATTTAACTTCTTGGAGCCCCAGTTTCCTCTTCTGCAAAATGAGGTATGATAAAGTCTTGCCTCAAATGAAATAATGCTAAATGTAATGATGATAATGATAAATGTAAAATATTTTTCACAGTATTTGGTACAAATGAGCTCTCACAGAGGACAAGCGAGTACATAGGAAATTAGAATTAGGTGTGATACATAGCCGGTGATGGTAGAAGTCACACAGAACTTTGCAGTCCAGAGGAGGAACACGAAACACAGATTGTCTGGTCAGGAAAGGCTTTTTGGAAGAAACAAAACAAAACAACAGAGCAGTGCTAGGTTGAGATCTAAAGTCTGACTCCAAGACAGCCGTGTGCAAAGGGGTATGGGAAAGGAGGAATGGTGGTGGCTGAGCCTGTTCCAGGAAGAAGGAACAGGATATGTGAAGGTCCATAGAGAGGAGAGAGCATGCCTTGCTTGAGGGACTGAGAGAAATTTATTGTGACTATAGTGGAAAGTATAAGGAAGGGATTAGGAGAGGGTGTAGGTAGACCAGACAGTGAACAGCCTGGAAAACAGCCTGGAGGGGTTTAGAATTCATTGGCCTTTCCCATGAAAGCCACTAGTCTGGGGAATGCCTCATTTTGCTCCCTCAAGCCATCCTTTTGCAAGTATACATAAACTCAGTCCAACTAGACTGCAGATTTCTGGAGGGTAGGGAATGTATTTCATACCTCTCAAGGGCACTCTCTTGCCTGTGTAGCTTCTCCACAAATATTTATCAATTGCACTTGGTGTTAAGTAAAGTTTAATGGAGCATGTACTTTTGTCTGGAATACTTTGTGAAATAGCAAATAGCTTTCCATCTGAGTAAAGACATTTGGGCCCCACCCAACACTTGTATGGAAAGTTTGTTTCCCTTGAACTAGCATGTCTTCGGTGCGGTGAGAGCTGTTTACAAAGTGAAGGACTTATGGACAGGATCCCTCTCTCTTTTGGCCTCGTTTGTTTTTTTCTTTCCTACTATGACATTAATTATTTCCTAACCACTTGAGTTTTGTTTTTTTTTTTTAACTTAGAAATCATGCCATAAGGTTGAAAGGGCTATGTGCAGATTCTTTTGTTTGTTTTTGTTTTGTAAGATGGTATTTCAGCATTCCAAAGAACACACTTTAGCCTAGTTGGGCATTTCTGTTTGCAGGATGAAGGGCGAGTCTGGAATCATCCTGGCTATTGCCCTGTGGATTTTGGAGAACATCTTAAAAGGTCTTTGTAGTTTCTTGAGGAAGCATTGAGACTGGAATTAAGAGGAATTTGGTGTATGCTCATCAGGAATCTAACAAATGTTGCCATTTCTTGGGCTAAATAGGCCACAAAAATCCTTTGGTTTTCAATAGTGTGCTAGAGCTGGCTGATAACGGCTTAGGAAAACCAGTGATTAAGTATTCAGGAATGTTTTGAGCCTCCTGTCAAACCATTGGTAGCTTGAGATTATCTATAGTGGAAGTATTTACACCATGGAAATCGGCTAGTGTTACAAATCAGGGCTTCTTCTTTCCCTATCCCCCCAGAGCTGGTTTATCAGCACATCACAGGGTCTAGCCCACGTAGAGGAGAAGTGTTTTATGAGTCCAGATAAAAAGCCTGTGTTTGGAAGCACTGGGAGCAAATGTATGGTTTAAATTCCATGTAGGCAAAAAACCATGTGTGTTTTCTTGGAGAATTTATGCCTGACAGTGGGTAGCACAGGAGCTGGCACAAAGTGCTCGGTAGGTATCTGTTGAATGGATGCAGTACTAGTGGGTCGATAGGTATCTCTGCAGCAGCCTCGGGTCAGGCTAAACCATTCTCCTGCAGGAATCCTTCCTGAGCTGCATATTTCTCTACAGTCGCCCAGGAAGCAGGTTGTTGCTCTCCGTTCAGCCACCACAGTAGACTTTAAGCTCTCAGAGCAGAATTTGTCTGATTTGTTGCTTTTAACTAGCAAGTACTCAACAAATTTATTTTTAAATGAGTGAAAAGATGAAAAAAAAAATCGTGAATAATCATCTCGTACGAGGGCACAGCACTTCATGGTTTCCAAAGTATTTTACGGATGTTGCTTTGCTGATACCATGATATCCCTGTGAGTAGGCAGAACAGAACAATTATCCTTCCCAGCAGCTAAAACAGTGCCTGGCAAGTTGAGGACATTAAATATTTGTTGATTTAATTATTGGTTCATCATCCCATTTCACAGATGAAGAAACAAGCTTGTAGAAGTTACCTGACATAGTTGAGTTTTAGTTTGTATCATTTCCATTTATACTATGCCGCCTCTGTTAGTGGTCCCTCAACTTTTAAAAATGCTTTATTGTATATACTTTCATTTATCCCCATAACAACTCTACCAAATGGGCAGGTATTTTTTATTCATGTTTTAGGGGATCTTAAGACTATGACACAAAGTTTTAGTAATATGCTTGAGGATACACAGGGACTTAAGGGTAAAGCTAGTATTAAAATTTATATCATCTAAGGATTCTTTATTTTATATGATTGTATTCTGTTTTACTTACTTGTTCCTTCAGAGGGAGAGAGGTGATCAAAACAGGCTAACTAAAAGCATTGTACCACAGCACATTCAGAAATGCCTCTCAAATATCGCCATGAGTCCCCCAAGCTTGTTTCTTTCACTTGGAACACCTTAAAACGTGCTGGTGATTAGAATTTGTGCTTTGCCAGTTAAGTCTACTGGAGATGCAAGTTGAAGGTTCAAATATAAAATTATAGGAAATTACCTGCTTTCTCTTTTGTGAATGGAATCTTGATTTTCTTTAATCATCTGAGAAGGTGCTGGTTTTCTGTGAATATGGAAATTCCATGATTTTTCTTTTCCTAGGACTCTAACATTTCAAAATGGCCACAAGACTCCTGTAGGAATTCTGAAAAGGATACAGAATTAAGCATGATGACTATTAAATTTATGTTGTAAAATCCAGTGTTATTCCCAGCACAGTGCCTCATTTCCGATGGAAAGCATGCTGCCAGCTCCCCACTTTTTCTGTGGACAGTATCACCACTCATTTTATTAAAGCCACCAGACACTCATGGAAACATGCACGGTGCCTTTTTTTAATGTGAGGGAAAATAATTTTGGAAGTGGGAGCTAGTTAACATTTCTTAAACATGTTTTTTTATTCTTGTCTTTCTCTTTTCACCTTCCTGAGGATGCATGTGGGTGTTAAATTGTTACCAAAGGGAGGGGTCATTGTAACTACAAGGGGATACACACACATAAAGACACACTTTCCCACACACAGGACTTGGCTCTGTTACACTTTAATGGAATGCTGAATGGGAAAGAGGCAGGGTGTTTTTGATCTGCAGAAAAAGCCAGCCAGTATAGCGTCCGTCCATCAATTTCTTTTTTAAAACAGCCAGATTAACATTTGGGTTGGAAAGCAGTGTGTGTGAGGGGAGAGAGAGTGACTGGCGAATATTTTTCCTCTCTTTTAAAACTTACAAACATATTATATTCTGTTTATAAACATTTAACTAATAAAGAGGAATGTAAAGTGAAAAGTAGATGTCTTCCTTTCCCCATCTCTTCTAAGTTTAACTCCTTAAACAACTTAACCTTTGTCTGTGTAGAATTTTTTCTGCTAATTGAAGAACCATTGATTGCGATTCTACAATTTGTGTTAGTCATCTCATTCGAGGGCGAGAGGTTGATACAAAAATGTATCTTGTGTACGTATTATCCTGCATCTTGTTTTTGTTCCTTTAAAAATGTATCCTGGGTACATTTCTGTCAGGGTAGACTTCCAGACTTAGGCCATTCTTTTTAAGGGCTGTGTATTGTACTGGCTGTGCATCAGTATTATTATTATTTGGCTGTACCATGAAGCTTGTGGGATCGTAGTTCCCCGACCAGGATTTGAACCCGGGCCCCCAGCACTGGAAGTGCAGAGTCCTAATCACTGGACCACCAGGGAATTCCCTGTACCTTATTATTATTTGATTGATCCTCTGTGGATGAGCATTGGGATTGCTTCCAGTATCCACTGTTACTCACAGTGTCACCTTGAATCTCTGTCTTTACACATTAGAGTTGTGTTTCTCTAAGACTGATTCCTGGGAGCAGAATTTGTAGAGGAAGCAGATTGTTAATATTTGTAATTCCAGGGGGAAATATATTTATTAGGAAAAAGAATTTTCATTGAGTGACACACAGCAAGACTCGGTTGCATGTAAGACAGGACTAGTTCCACGATTTATTCCTGTTGTTCTCAATACTAGCTGCTCACTAGCAGCTAGTATTTTTTTTGGGGGGGGGGGGACAGGAGGGGTTTTTGTTGCTGCTGGGGGGGGGAGGGGGGGCCCCCAGGAGCTCAGGGGGGGTGGGGGTGGGGCTGAGTCAGTCAGCGGATGCGTAAGGCCTGGGCACATGGGGGTAGGTTAGGGCACATTCATATTCTTAGGAGTCTGTGGCTCCTTCTCTGGGGAGGGGAGAGAGCATCTTGGGGGGTGGGGGGCAATTTGAAGAGCAGCGAGGGAGAAGTTAGGGATGGCTGAGAGCTTCTAACCTGAGAGAAGGCACCACAATAGGCAGCAACATCTGTGTGGAAAGCTGGATCAACTGGTCAGTAGGGGAAAGTGGGGAGGAGCCACTGGGTTGGCTTCTTGGGGAGGGGTCCGGCCTTGGCCTGGGTGAGCTCTTGAGCATACCTGGTATTCCCAAGCAGAGTGGGGCAGGGCCCAAAGCCCCTTTCCCCGTGGGGCTCCTCAAGGAGAAAAAGGCATTTGGGGAGCCCCCTTGGCAAGGGGGGAGAGCAGCTGTGTGAAACAAACTAGTGTCTAGACATCACCCTGACAAATTACATCAGAAGCTCTGGTGTTAGAGTCCAAGTATCTGTATATATTATATTAAGCTTCTTAAGCCAGATTGAGAGCCACTGCTCGAATGAAAGTATCTCAAACATAGCAGTGAATGTGCCGGTTTTACTGTTGTTCTGTGCCTATCTAAATGTATACAAGCAAGTATGTTTTATGTAGTTAGCATAATGTGGTTTTTCTACCATTGGCTTGGCTGTTTGGTACATTTGGCCTCAACTGCTATCAGTTAGCCCAGAAATACAGAAATATAGTATGTGTCGTGTACAGCTCTGCATACAAATAAAGATCAGGAGAATGATCAAAGAGACCAATGGGAACTCTGATGGGGGAATGGTGAGAAGTTCTAGGTGTGATTAAAGAGAAGATAAAAGGGCCATTAAGCAACTGTGCAGAGTAATTTTTAGACTGAAAAACTGTAGACAGTCCTATATAAACAGAATCCATATAGTACATTAACTACCAAGGTAAATGACCCTTTGTCTTCTGCTCCTATATTTCTTCAACTTACAAAGTTTGGTTGGCAGATGGTGATAGGATGCAGGATATTCGAATAAGTGTATACAGAGGGAGAGTTACACTGGATGGGAGCTGTTATTTAAAAATACGCTGCATTTATAGCATACTTTACAGTACTTGAATTGCATTCATGGGCATTATTTTATGTGACCCTCACATCAATTCTGGAGAGAAGATGATGATCCCTACATTATACAGAAGAAGGAACTGAGACTTAGAGAAGGGAGGAGAACAAGATCACAATGCTAACATATTGGAGAGCTGAAACAACATTTTACTTCTAATTTATGTCTTAGTTGAACTAGCCCCTAAATTTCCGATTACTTGTGTTCTTTTTTTTTTTTTTTTGCAGTACGCGGGCCTCTCACTGTTGTGGCCTCTCCTGCTGCGGAGCACAGGCTCCGGACACGCAGGCTCAGCGGCCATGGCTCACGGGCCCAGCCCCTCCGCGGCATGTGGGATCTTCCCGGACTGGGGCACAAACCCGCGTCCCCTGCATTGGCAGGCAGACTCTCAACCACTGCGCCACCAGGGAAGCCCAATTTGTGTTCTTTATGCTAATATACACATGTCACCGGGGGTGAATAGTAGAGAGTGGTGGACTGTAGCGATTAGGAAAGAACATGCCCCGTCTAAAGTCGTTCACATTAAAAACTTTTTAAATACTATGTGAGGAAAAAAAAAATCTTTTGGGCCAGATTCAACAGACAGGCTTTCAATTTGTGGCCATAATTTTAGAAAATCGAGGTTTTGCATAACAGAAAACTAGAGGAAAAATCTGCCTTAGAAGTTGACAGCAATATTTCATAAACACTTAAGTAAGAAGATATTGGAAGAAGATTTTAAACATAGATGAATGTAATCTGGAAGTAGATGCCTTCTAGAATCATTTCCTTTTTGTGTTTTCCCTCCAATCTCCTCTTTGTTAGAAGACCTTGACATTGCTGAGCGTGGCTTTGTCAACTGCGGTAATTTTCATGAATATAACTTCCATGGTGGTCCAGGGATTGCTGTTTGTTGCCTGGAGAGAGAACAAGTTATGACCCATTCCCTCTCAAGTTGGATTGTTTTCCCAGTTAGTGAGTAATCATCTTGCTGAGAATGTACAAGGCAGCGTGTCAGGATGAGGACCAGTAACTGGGGAAGTTCAGGACTGAGAGGGTGGGAACAGATTGAGATTGGAAATAGCTGGGAGAGCCAAATGAAGCCAACACCACAATCTGGACAGAGAATGAGGGAGGCCAGTGGGCACAGCCCAGACCCAAGGCCTGAACTCTGGGTTTGAATTATTCTAACCTTATACATCAAGGACACAATTTATATTTTTTCTTAGCATTGTCTTCTCTTGATTTTCTCAACCATCCTGTGAATTCAGTGGGGAAGGTAGTAGTATTAGCTGTAGTTTTTAGATTAACAGCAGCAGAAAATGGTTCAACTGACAAAAGGTCAGAGTACAACATTGATAGCACAGCTGAGACCAAAACTCAGGACTCTATACAGAAATCCTTGTCTCTGCATCTCATACTTCCTCTTCCAAAACTACATGGGGGCTGGCCTTATGGTGGAGTCCATCTGGCAGCTGACTCCTCGAGAAACAAGAGGACCTGTCTTCAGGCTCACATGTTGGGCATGAAGAGGAAGGGAACTGCTTCATTTCAGCAGGTGAAAAGGAAAATGACAGATGAGCTGCAGTGTTCTGGGTGGAAAGAGAAATTTATTTCTCCCCAGGCTGATAGGGAAGGGAATAGGGGGAGGATAACAACATGGGTGTGGGTGTGGACATGGATCCCATATTATGTTGTTAAGCAAAGCTGTTTGTAATCTTTGAGACTGTTTCAGGAATGAGCTCCATGCCAGAATGCTAGAGGCAAATAAACATTTTAATGATTTTTTTTAAACAGCAAATTCTGGGAACTATAGACAGGAACTTAATTTTAACTGCACTTGACCAAAATTCTAGGACAGGCCGTTGACTAGAGAAGCTTTGGAACCTGAGCAAAGAATGTGGCAAATTGTGAGGACAAACGTCAGTTAACCAAAAATGATGTGGGCAAGACTAACCTATTTCCTTAAAAAAAAAAAAAAAGTGTGACCACATAGAGAGATAATGGGATATAAATCAAGCTGAGCTGAATTTTAGTAAAGCTTTTGTCAGAATTTCCTTTTGGAAAAATTAGCGGGCTGCATACCAAATATTAATTCTGATACATTTTAAATTTGTTGGATAGTAAATGGTCTTAAAGGTATCAGTGACCATGGAATTGAATTCCATCTAATGTTGGGCTTTGGGCAACTCACTACTACACCTATACCAGTTGTGAAGTTCGGTAAGTATGGTAACTTAGTATAGTCATTCCAGTACTATCCAAGTGAAAGTGATCTCGGTCAACCTAGAGAAGGGTCTCTCTTGGCATGCCACTTGATTCTACCATTGACTCAGTCCCAGTGAAATTGTTAGCAAATATTTGCATAAGTATGTGCTTATAACATTTTCAGATCAGGAGAAACCTGAGGGGACTATTGCTTATGATGTTGTAGAGAATTGATTGATCAGAAATTACTCATAAGAATTTTAAATAAGAAAACAAGTGAAAAAAATAAAAAGAAATACATGTCTGGGGGAAGGTGGACGAGCTGGGACTTCCCACACTTTTTCCCGTGTGTGGTAAGGGAAGGATGGGTGTTACAGAGCTTTCAAACCATCCAGCCATCCTTAGCGAACCTAGCATGGCTTGAAGCAGAAAGCTCAGCAGGGACTTTCAGCTTAAGAGCAGCAGCATGACTGTGGAAAAAGAGGAAAGATACTTGGGGAGAAAGCAGAAGAGTGGTGAAAAGAATTGTAGAGAGAGGAAGAGTGTAAGAAGTCAGAAAGGAGGAGAGACTTTAGCAGCTGTCCTGAGAGATTTTTTGGAAAGGAAGAGATTAACTACACAGAACTTTTTTTTTTTTTTTTTTTTGCGGTACGCAGGCCTCTCACTGTTGTGGCCTCTCCCGTTGCGGAGCACAGGCTCCGGACACGCAGCCTCAGCGGCCATGGCTCACAGGCCCAGCCGCTCTGTGGCATGTGGGATCTTCCTGGACCAGGGCACGAACCGGCGTCCCCTGCATTGGCAGGCGGACTCTCAACCACTGCACCACCAGGGAAGCCCTACACAGAACTTTTGAGAAGCATTTTCTACACTACCCCTTTTAAAGAAACTCTCAGGAAGAATTTTACATTATTTTTCAAGATTTTTGGTGTTTAACAGTTTTATCTTTGAATGTCACACAGAAAAGCCTGAGACATGGGGGGGGGGGGCGGGGGGAGGGGTCTCAGTTACATCTAATCTGCGGTATTATGACAGGTAACAAAACTAACTTTCATGGTGATATAAAAATGGAAGGACCTCAGGATTTTATCCTGCCCCCCTTGTTTTCTTCTCTTCTCTTCTTGGAAACTCTCCATAATTTCCATGAGTTTAATTAACAAGAAATATAGCAATGACTATTGATTCAGTTGTGCTGTCCCAATCCTCTCTTCTGAGTTCCAGCTTGGAACTCTAACTGACAACTGGTTACATGAAATTCACAACCACTTCAAGCTCAACTTGTGCAGTAAGGAAAACAATATTTCTTCACATACTTGGAGGGGAAGCCGTATAGAAAAAGGAGCACTCAGTTTTCTTAACTGCAAAATGAGAAGCCTCAGTAATGAGATGCTAAGCCTCTTTTCTGCTGTAACATTTTATCAAAAAAATGGGATAGTCTTGTTCTTCATGTTCTAAAAGGCCAAGGTGAAAGTTACCAAGAGGCAGATTTAGATGTCAGATTAAAGTGTAGAGCTTTTTCAATAGAGCTGCCTCTGAAGATAGTGAGTCGCCCATCATATGAGGTAATTAATTCAGACCAACTGTGGAAATACCATGGGATGGATTTCTCCCTGAAAAGATTATACTGATGACTTCTGATGCCCCTTTTGACTCTCTATATATGTGCTTAAATTATACATACGTACATATATACATGTGTATATACTTTAAATTATATATAATTCAGGCATTTTTTTCACACAGTTAAAATTATGAAAAATTTCACAAGAACCCATCCAACCTGTATGGTAAATTTTATAAATTCCTATTATCTTGTTAATTTTTCTTTCCTGTTTGCAAATAAAAATTATGTATGCTATATATGCCATCACATGAGACCTCTTACGTTACTTCATTTCTAATTCTTTTTACAGTTCTACACAGCAAAGTCATTCTTTTTATTAACCATACCCCCTCCAAAAGAACTTAATGGGGTTGACAATGCAGTTCCTACTACAGCCAACGTTGGCACTGTGCAAAGTAAGGACACTATGCTCACCAGTCCAAGCCCATCCCAAGTAACCTTGGTCCCAAGGTCTCATATCACAATATATTTTCCACAGCAACAAAATCACATATTCAATAAAAAGCAATTGCTCTTAGCAAGAGTGAAATCCCAGGAGATGGAGCAGGAGAGCATTATTTTTTATAATACCTAGAAGACCTAAGTTGTCTTAGAAGGAAATACAGGAGGAAAGCATAGTATAAAAAATGCCTTCCTGAGGAAGGGCTCCAGAGGGTAACAGGGCATTTTTGCTGTAAGAGGGGATATACTTTCTACGTCTCTCAAGGTAAGAGGAAACAGTGATGGTCAGAGCTCTGGTGATTGCTCCAGTTTTTCCCATAGCAGTGCCTTACTCTAATAATGAAATGGAAGGTAATAATCATCATAATAACAATTAATAGCATTTATTAAGTGCCTACCATATACTACACCGTGTTAAGCATCATACGTTATCTCATTTAATCCTCACAATAACTCTCTCATGTAAGTCTTATTATTATCCCCATTTTTAAGTTGAGTGAACCAAGGCTTCATGGTTTGTCCACTATCATAGCTAGAAGATCTCCGAGTCCAGGACCCACATTTTCAGCCAATTGGCTATATTTCCTTCCACATCCTGTGCTCCAGTTTACCTCCAACAATGAGGTAGTCACTGGTCATTGGAGGAAAATCATCATTAAAGGTCATTATCTTTCTTTGAAATTCATCTGGAGATTTTAAGACTTCAACTAAAAACTCATGAAAAAGTTTGAAGAATGTCCTCAATGTTCCAGAAACAGTACAGTTGTAAAATATGGCCCCTGCCCTAAGAAACTTAAAGTCTTATTTAGGTCTTTCTACCTACGCAGCATGATTGGAAATCAGTTTTTGTGGTCCAAATCCTAAGAATTCAGAAATAATGGAGTTGACGTTGAGCTTTATTAGGGAAATTGTTGTAGAATGTCCTCCACAGACCTCTGTTGGACTACAACCTTCATATGTATTGGATGGATAGACAACGGATAGATGCATTGATGGATACACCTTAGGTGACGGAAGGAAGGATTGTACTTCAGGTGGACCCCAAAGTTTGGGCAGCGTTTGAAGAGGTGTGGAAACAAGAGTAAGACTTGGAGTTGATTCACCTGTGTCTTACTTGAGTATGAATCTCAGTTTGGTTACTTCCTAGCTATGTGATTTGGGGCAAGTTATTGATTTCTCTAAGCCTCCATTTCCTTTTAAGTTCATGGTAATAATTTCCATTCTGTTTGAAAGACTAAACTGAGGTAATGTTCTCCCCTATATCTTCTCATGGCTGACTCCTCATTATTCAGGTCTTAGATTCATACATCAGCTCCTCAGAAGGAACTTTCCTGACCTCCACACGTGAACTGTTCACGCTGGTCACACCACTCTCTGTTCCATTGCCCTGTTTTATGTTTGTCAGATATTTGGCACTCTCTGTACCTAATGAATTTGCATATTTGTTTAGATGCTTACCGGCCTGATTCACTGAATAGAATGCACACTGTTTGAGGTTGGGGAATTTGTCTTTTTGTTCACATCTATATCACGTGCTTAGAAGAGCAACTGCCACAGGGTAGATGCCCAATAAATGTTGGTCTGATGCAGGCCTTGAATGAGAGAAAAACTGGTGGGAATTCCCTGGTGGTCCAGTGGTTAGGACTCTGTGCTGTCACTGCCGAGGGCCTGGGTTTGAACCTTGGTCAGGGAACTAAGACCCCACAAACCGCACAGTGTGGCCAAAAAAAATAAATTAATTTAATGTTTGAAAAACTTAAAAAAAAAAAGAAAAACTGGTAACCACCAGGGTGTTTGTTAAACATACAAATGTCCTGGCCCCAACCCTAGAGACTGATTCAGAGGATCAGTTTGGGGGATTCCAGGAAATGAGAATTTTACAAAGTTCTTCATGTGATTCTGACATGCAACTAGGTTTCAGAATAATTATGTTGTAAAAATTGCTTTTGCTCTTAAGCAACTTTCAGTCTTAAAGGGCAGATATGCCACTGCTTAGAGAAGGAAAGACAAACATCTCCACCAGTGTGATCACCATCGGTCCAAACGTGGGCTCCTTTGGCCTTTCTGAAGAAAAAGAAAGATTTTAGAAAAAGTGGAGATACAGGAAATGCGAGGAAAAAGCAAAGATAGCGTAGGATGAATAAGAACACAATAAAACGCCCCTTGGCCGTGGTCTGTTAGAACAGTGATAAAGAAATAAGAAGGAAAATGCAGAAGAAACAGATGTAGCTGCCACAAGTTAAATACACATCTGTTAAGAATGTTCCTCTTATATGCAGGGTCAGAAAAATATGTACAACTGTAGCACCTCGCTGATTGACAGAAAAACCTCAGTTCTGGCACTGGGAATCTTGTTTTCTTGACAGCACTTTGTTTTAAAGCTGGAGGCAGAGAAATGTCTTATGCATGTCCTTAAACTGGAAGGCCTTTTGTTCAGGATACTTATACCATTTGCAGATAATGATGTGCATAGCAGTTTCAGCTGTCTGCATATGCATTTCTATGTTTTTTTATGACAGCTCTGCGTACTGAACTAAAAGGCCATTTAGAACTGTCAGGCACTGACAAGCATTACCCTTTACATTTACAATTCTGTTAGCGTGCATTGTCAGGTGGGCTCACCAGACTGCAGAAATGTGATTTCCTTTGAAACCTATGTATGACTCTAATTTAATACGGCAGAAACAAAAAAAAAAAAAAAAAAAAGAGTGTGAGCCCAAGAGAGCTTTATTAAGTATTCTTTTTCCATTAATCTCCTACTTTTTTGTTTTTATAAGACCCTTCCTTTCTTCCTCGTCTTCTCTCTTCCTTTTTCTCTTCCTTCTCTCTTTCCATTATTTCTTCTTTTCTTCATTCTTTTCTGTGACATCCTTCATGTTATGTAGAAGAGAAGCCAGGCTAGGAAAATGACCTGACCTGTCTGAGCCAAGCCAGACCATCTCTAACTTTCCATATGGCCTGAGGTTCATTTTCAGTCAAACCCATTTTTTAGATATGTTGGGCTCCGTGTAGGGCTGGGTGAATATTCAGGACCTGGATAGCGGGAGCATGGAAAGAACCTACTTAATCCAACTAATGGCTTATCATTATCAATACCGCCTGTCTTTGGGACTCCCTTTCCCTCCCCGGAAAACATTGTTTTCAACAGCGTGGAGAGCCTATCCTATAAAGGACACTGATGTGTGCAGTCTAAGAGGCAGGAAAGCAATGTGGTTTTGCACTGCAGGATTTCGTAGTCCACCTGGGGTAGCTGCTGTGTGTGCATGAAACACAGAAACTTCAACACAAACTATGCTGAACCGAAATGCTCATATGTAGGTGCTGAACTGAAACAGATTTACCCAAAGGCAATGAAGTTTGAGCTTCAGGGAGTTCCTCTCACTTGCCTGACCTATATGCTCTCTGGAGGTGGCTTGGGAGCTGATGAGAGTTCTAGGTGCAGAGAAGAAGCTGAGTTGCTAACAGGTAGCTGTTTTATATGAACATAGCTGATCAATTGCTTAAAGAGATCACAGGATAAAAAAGGGACTGAAATCTCCAGTCTCCTTTTTGTAACCTAAATGTGTATTCATAATTTTGTATTCTTTATTTTATAAAGGATTCCGCATATTGTATATGCCTCAAATCCCATAACTCTGGACCTGCCTCTGGTTCTGACAGCAGGTCCTGTAAGGGGTTCAAAAAGTATTGATCTAGTTTGGGCAATCAAGGTAGGTTTTTGTTGGTGGTGATGGTTTTTTTTTTTTTTTTTTTTTTTTTTTTAAGTTTGTCTTCACCCAGCCCTTAATAAAGCACAGGATTTGGCTAGTTAGAAGTAGGCAATTGTCAGCGAACAGAGAGAGCTTCAGGAAAATAATGGTCTACAGGTAGAATTTTGAGACCAATGTTTTTGACAATCGACAAAATATTTTTTACTTCCTAAAATTGAGATATCCATGAATCACGACATGCACCAGACTTAAGTGCATGGCTAGATAAATTTTACCATGCTTAATTAAAACCGTGGAATCACACCCAGATCAAGATATAGAATATATCCAGCGCCCCCAGAAGTTTCCTGACTTCTGAGTATGAAATTCATAATCCCCTCTGCCAGGTTTTTCAGAAAGGCACGGTAGGGCATACTGAGAGTGCTGAATTTGGTATCAGGAAGTCATATTTTGTGTTGACCTCCTAATGTTAAGACTGTTCAGAAAGAGAATTCAACCCCATGGTGTGGGGAGTTGCCTCCCTTCCTTTCTTCATACTAAAGATCGGGAACACCCTAGCACCCTGATTGCCACGTCCAGCTTTACATGTGGGTAGCAAAGTGTTACGTGTTATCTAAATGGTGACTTGGAAGTTCACTGATGCCTGCAGGTTCCCCTTTTAGGTCATAAGCCTGACCTTTGCCTTCGGTTCTTTGAAGAGTCCTACTTGCCACATTCAGTCTGGGAGGGGTTTGCATCAAGTTCCAACACTTTTCTTTCAATCTGCTAATCAGTAGCTTTCATCTCTGGCAAAAAGAGGTGGAATGAGGCCCACAGGCTCCTAATGAAGGGTGGAGGAGAGAAAGAGAGCTCTAATGGGGAAGCAGAGCAGGAAGGGGGATGGGGAGTGCAGGTCAGAAGACTCCAGGTCTGCCATACACCTAGGCTGCCTTCCCCAGCCCCACTGTGAGCCAGGCTGGTTGAAGCCACCTCCTGGAGGAGAAAAGGTAGAAAAGAAAACAAAATCCATACAGTGCACTCCCCCTCAGCCCCTCCTCTCCTGTCTCCTCTGTGGCACTAACCTCGAATGCCCTGCGGGAACCAATTACAGTATTCTAATGAGTGCAGTTTCCAATAACTGCATTTGGCGGGCGTGTTACCGCCTCATCCACATGCTGACCGCCACCGCCTCATCTCGGATCACCTTTCCCAGAGATAAGGGCGCCTGCCTGGTGCTTACAAGCTGGCTGGGCATCTCCCTGCAGAGTCACGAGGGATGGGAGACCATAAGGACAGCCGTGGGGATGCTTGTGTTTGCAGAATGCAAAGGACTGTGGGCCATGCCAGCAAGGAAATAAACCAGTCAGGTTGGTAGCTTCACCTGCTTGAAACAGTCTTTGGAGACTAAAATGAAAAGCCACTTTTTTAAAAAGTCCCAATGGCCTGGATATGATTATAGAGCAGGCGTAAAGTGTCGTGGTTAAGAGCATGGATAGAGGAGTCAGGAAGACTTACTTGAGACTAATGTCTCCATCACTTCCTTGCTGTGTGACTTCGAGCAAGTTAATTAATTCCTAAAATGAGCCTCAGTTTCACCATCTATAAAATGGGAATAATAAGAGCACCTACCTTTTACAGTGGTTGTAAATGTTTAAAGAATAGTCAGTATGCAAAGCTCTTAGCATTTTGTCTTGGCTCACTGACTAAAATGGAGCTATTATTATTCTAATACAACTTGGTCTAATAAAGATGGAAGAAAATATAAAGAACATGAATTCTTGTCACTCACTGGCCAATCCCTTTCCACTGTCTCTGGCTCTATTATTGTCTCTGCCCCGGTCCAGTCCCAGGACTCTATTCAGCAATTGTATCCACCTCTGTTCTATGCCGCCGTTACAAACGTGATAAATCTCCATGTACTTAGTGGTAAACGATCTCAGACATAACAAGTAAGAAAGGTACATTTTTATCCAAGATGTATGTGTACATGTACACATGTAGGTATGAAAATGTATAAAAAGGAGTTCCCACTCCAAGTGAGGAGTGGGAATGATGGGGATGGAACGGGAAAGGAGGTAATTTCACATTTTATGCTGGTTACTCCTAGATTGTCCAAATCTTTTAAAACAAGAGTGTACTCACACATTACATGTGCAATTAAAAAAAAAAGAGAGAATAAAGATGTGTTTAAGTGGTCCAAAGTTCAAGGTTGTGGTATTGTTGCTATTTGGGGTCCCAGATGTTCCCCATACCCTGCAGCCCTCCCCACTGAGCCACTCCACAGCCCATCTGGCAAAATAAAATAGCCACCCCTTCATTATGTGTCAGTTATATCTCAATTAAAACAATATTATCTATTGATATTTTTTTTAAAAAGAGCAAAACAGCCACCCTTTACCACTCTGCTACTTGTTACAAGTCCTTCTTTCTTACAAGTTTACTCAAGCTTCTGACCCTCTACCCATTGATCGTAAGGATTTGGGAGTTTTATAGTCCTTTAAAGTGTTTTCTAAAAAGTGACAGGATGAGGAAGAGAGATCGTCTCCCAGTTTGTCTCTGAATTGTAAAGAAAATCCAGAATTACAAATAGATCATTTGGGAAGTGACTGTGTCTTTGTATGGACAGTTGAGAATGTATGGAAACATTTCTTTAACTATTTGGCTCCCTTATCCACAGGCGTCTCTTCTTCCTGCTCACCAGGCACAGGAAGGAGACTGGGAGGCAGTATTGGTCGGTGCTGGCAATTAAAGATCAATACCTGGCTTCCCTGGTGGCTCAGTGGTTGAGAGTCCGCCTGCCGGTGCAGGGGATACAGGTTTGTGCCCCGGTCTGGGAGGATCCCACATGCCGCGGAGCGGCTGGGTCCGTGAGCCGTGGCCGCTGAGCCTGCGCGTCCGGAGCCTGTGCTCCGCAATGGGAGAGGCCACAACAGTGAGAGACCCACGTACAGGGAAAAAAAAAAAAAAAAAAAAGATCAAATGCAGATAAACATTCCATGCCAAGACAGTGAGAGCTAGGAATGGGTCAGCAGAAATCTGATGGGCACTCCCTGTGCACAGTGCTTTTCTTAGTTTGCAATTATACATTCAAAGGCAGTAGAGCAGACAGCAAGCAGGTGCCTTAGGGAGTTTGTGTTCTGTCTGGTCCTCTAAGAACGTGAAAGACCACAGAGCTTGCTTGCTGTCTGGAGAGAAGACCAAATCCACAGAACCTTGGTGTATGAGGTGAGGGCAAGATGGCAGGCCTGCTGAGAGTCCAGCAGACGATCACCTCACCCTTTCCCACCTTCCAGTGATTCTGCCTTCCTGACCTGGCAACTTTGCACAGGCTGTTCCTTAAGCCTCTAACACTCTTCCCCCAGTTCACTGTCCCACACTCCTGCTTGCCCTTCAAGTTTCAACTCCTAAACCTTCTGCTTAGTCTTGACCTGTCTGAATGCTCATCCATTATAAGTTTGCTCCCTTGTTATTTTTTTCTCATAAACCCAAGTTATTTCCCTTTACAGTACTTATCAATCACAATTTGTAATCATGTATTAATTTGTCGATTGAATTTATTTAATGTCTGTCTTCCCAAGATTATTAAGCTCTTTGAGTATAGGGCTCTGAATTGTTTTATCTCCTTGTTCAGTGCTTAGCACAGTGTTTGGAGCATAGTAGATGCTCAATAAATATTTGTTGGCTAAAATAGTAAATTAACTAAATAATTGAATTAATTGATTACTATAGGTGTCTTATGACAAATCCTTATAAGTCTTTATTTTCTCTGCTCTATCTCCCTGAAAAGTCGTCTTCATTTGTCCAAATCTTCCTCAGCCTCAAAAGGCAACAACAATAGGGATAATGTTGATGATATTAAATTCCTTCTCGACCCTGTAATGTAAGTTTAAATGTGTAAACTTATTTGATCTTTATAACTCTATCATTATTATCAAATATCAAAGCACAAGCACTCAGAGATCTTCCAGGAATGCAGTGATCCAGCAATCTGCATCTGAGAGCCCCAGGTTTGCCAGGGGAATTGAAACAGTGAGGACAGTGGCCTGACGTCTTGTGATTTGTATGTGGTGTCTCTCCAGTGTGTCTGTATTTTGAAGTCAAGGGCAGTGGCTGTGGCTTTCTTGCTTTTGTAATTCTTTCCAGCACCCTGGATCTGCTGGATTCTGCTGAGGAGGGAAGAGCAGACAGACGTTTGTTACTGCTTTTCTGATGCTTTCAGTTACTTGGTCCTTGGGGGGTTATAGGTAGGGAAGAAGCATGGGATACACAGTAGCCCTAGCCTATTAAGACATAAGGTGGGTGTTAGAGAAAGTAGTATGATTTGTGAGTCAGTAAAAGTTATTACTCCCCCCCCCCCATTTAGGCACCCCACCTCCATCTTTGCCATAAGCTCCCAAAGTACAGAGATGAAAGGGAACGGTGTCTTCAGGGGCTAGTCTGCTGTGCACAAGCAGCCCTGCACGGGGAGCTCAGCATCTACGTTAAGAGTCCCAGTTTCTTCATCTCTGAAATGGACATAAGAATATTTCACATCCCATAAAGTTTCGTGAGGTTTCAGTGGAATAACACGTATGAAACCTTATCATGGTGTTTGATACAGTATCACATTTTCAACAGGCATTAGTTATTATGTGTCTTGTTTATTTGCTAAATGTCAGAAGTTAAGCATGAGTCTAAATTCAAACCCAGATCTTTCTGATTCCTAACTGCATTCTCTTCAAATCACCCCTGATCAATTACAGGACTATTTGCTTGTACTGTGAACAGAGAGGGAGGAAAGGGAAGATTAATTAAGAAAGAGTCATAAAAAAATTCACTGAATATCGAATGGATGTAATATTAACATACGTAATTACTTCTCAACTTCAGAAGCTGTAATATCAAATATAAAAATCATGTCAGCTTCAGTCTTTTTCTCATTGTAGATTCAGACCATTACATTAATGACTAACTTTTTGAGCTGCATAATTTTCTCTTGGAAAGATACCTTTTTTGGGAGCTAAGCACAGAAGCCCTTTCCCAGGCACACCCTGAACTTGAGGGAGGAAGGGGAACATCCCTGTTGAGGCCACTCCCCTCCCCTCCTACTGCCCTGATCATCAGCGAGTCCACTCCCTTTGTGAGGAAACAAAGGCAATCAATCACGCAGGCAGCCAAGTCTAGCCTTTGGCTGGGCTGTGGAGTTGGCTCCCAGGACTTCTCTGGGAGCTGGGAGCCCCGAGTGTGTGACCCCATGAGTGTCCGTGGTTCAGAGGCTGCTCCAGTAATCACCAGCATCTGGGCGTTGGCTCATTCCTGGAGAAGAGGTCCCCAAGTATCTTGAAACTGGGCCTTTGTTCACTTTAAACAGAGGCCCTCACTCCCATCTTTCCATTCTTGGCTTCTCTGGTCTGAACCTTCATCTGAGAGACAGAGTACAGCGTCTGTGGGAACCACCCTTTGAAACCCTCTCCCTGGCACTAAGCCAGTGTCTCCTCCCAAGAGGAAAGAAATGAGAGATATCCCAGGGAGATTTGCCATATAGGATGCAAGTCTAGCATCTTCCTAGGTTCTTCCCCCTTTTCAGGACCTCAGGATAGAGTTGGATCGAGGAGAACCCCATTTCTCAGACTCGATGTTAAGGGGCCTGCACAATGTCACAATTGCTATTAAATGAAACCAGAAGTGGTGTTCTCTTTTTATAGCCTTTGGAAACAATGAACAGAATGGGAGGAAAAGAAGGTAGTTTGGCTTTTTTTCCTTTTTTTTCTTATTTTTCTTTTCTGTAGTTGCCCGTCCCTCCTTTCAGGCCCTCCCACTCCTTCTTCTCCCCTTTCATTAAGTGTCACCTGAGCTGCTCTGAGCACTCCCTTCCCAAAGTAGTGTCTTTTCTCTGGACTTCTCTTCTCTCCCTATTCCTAGTCACATACAGACTTTTTACCTGCCCTCTGGTTCTTTCCTTCTGTTAGCTCTGACTCAGCCAGCTAATTATGGAAACACAATTTTCTATTTGTTTATCTGTTGTCCCATCCCACAAAAATGCCAATAAGTTTAAGATGGGCTGACTTATTGTTGAGACTACATAAAATAAAATCTTCAAAAGATCGGCAATCTCCTTGGAGAGCGGTCTGTGTGATTCCACTTGGGAGAGGTATACCTTGAATCCCGAGGTGTTCTATGCAGAGAAACTAAACAGTGCTTTTGTTCCCCTCAAATCAAATCAATCCTTGACTGGGACAAGCATAAAAATAGAGACCCATGTACCATCTGTCCAAAAATGTAAGTTATAACAGCTAACCATTAATAAAATGCCTTTGCCTCCCAATTTGACAAACAGACCTTCATAATATCCTATAAAGCTATCTTCTAATTTAGAATTCTTGGACTCCTTGGAATTAGCTTCAGAACATGGAAAAGCAAGGAGACTGGACCCATGGTGCCTGGTCTGCAATCCCGCTCTCTTCTCATCACATGCCCAATGCTGTCCCGCATCAGGAGGGTCTTCATATGCACTTTGATACCCTGGGCTTAGTCCGTTACCTTAACAGCTGCCCCTGCTCAGCCCTTGTGACGCATATGTTTGTGCATATGTTCCTGCAGGACAGCAGACTAAAACAAGACTACTCAGGTTCTGAGAGTGGGCTGAGCCATTTGGGCAGAAAATTCCAAAGTCCTTGGTACCCAGAGTACAGTCTAGAAGGAGGCTTCAGATGGCACATTCCCATGACCCTGTGGACAAGGTCCAAGGTGGGGACCTTCTGAAGCTCAGGACCCCGGACAGGATTCTTCTTGCCCAAGTCTAATGGTGCACTAACCTAAAGGGCCAACAGTCCCTGTTACATCCATGCACTTGCTATGAAGCTGCTTCTAATATGGGCAACTCTACTTTGGATGCTCTAAGTTGTTTAACTCCAGAGACTGTTGATTTAAGAATGGTTAATGAAGCATATGAGTTCACATTAAGATAGTTAATCCCTCCTGAATAGCACTGACCAACACGTAGCAGGTATTTAATAAATGCATTATGTATAAATAAATGAATGACCTACTAGAATTTTATAAGCTGTTTCACATATGAAAGGAGTGACCAAGAGTGGAAATTTTAAACACTAATAGTAGATGAGAGAAACTTTAATTGATTTGTAAACTTTAAAAAGAATTTGGTTATGAGAGGTAACCCCTCTATAATAGCTGAAAATGCAACCTGTTCCTACCTGTGACACATGCATGGCTACCTCCATAGTCCAGAGAATGTATGCACAATGCTACTGAATCAAATATTTTTAGAGCAGGATTTCTCAACCTACTGTCACTACTGACATTTGGGGTGGGATCATTCTTTGTTGTGGGGAATAGTGCTGTGCATTGTAGGATATCTAGCAGCATCCTTGGCTTCTACCCTCTAGATGCTGGTAGCATTGCCTCCCAGTTGTGACAAGCAAAAGTGTCTCCAGACAGTGTCAGATGTTCCCTGGGTGGGGGTCAGGGGAAACCACCTCTGGCTAAGGACCATTGTTCTTTAAGAAGTGATTCTTTGCTTTTGAGTTTTCTTTATTTTTTTATATAGCAGGTTCTTATTAGTTACCCATTTTATACATATTAGTGTATATATGTCAATAGAGACACAGATGTAGGAACTGATTCTATATAGCTTGGCATCACTTGTACCCAGCCAGAGTTAACACCAAGCAGAACTCACAACAGGCTTCAGTTGCACCCAGATTTATTGTCAAAGGAAAATGAGAGTCAAGGGAAATCAAAATAATGTTGTATCAGTTTGCTTTGTTTCATCAGTCTCTAAGATTATATAGCGAGTGGTGACTTTAAGCTAAAAGATGAAAATGTAGAGTAATGATGTTTAAATCTCTTATAGCAATAGCTCTACTAATTTCTGTTCTTTGTTTTTTCAGTGCTAGGGAATGAGCCAATGTGAAGGTGTTAAAAGTTCAAAATTAGCATGAGGATGAGAAACAGGATGAGAAAGCATATGCCAAAAACATCTCTACTCTAGCTTCATGTAAGCTCTTTTGGGGGGATTCAGGAAAGGATTATGTGGTACAGAGGCAGCCCCCCTCTGTTTCCATGGAATTCTCTAGGTCTCTTTTCTTCTTCTGGTCCTCCCATCTCTGCATCTTCCTATATTTCCTATATCAAAGCAGGACGTTGTGACTTAGTGACTTAGCAGTGTGCACATGTGTGCTTGTCGTGACTTGCCGAAACGAGGACTTCATGAAGTTTCAGCCTGTGTGGCTGTAAGTGTTCTTTTGGGTCCAGGAAAACCCCAGGATGCAATTAAGCGTATTTACTTGTTTTACAAGGACAAAATATTTATGCATGAGAACACACAATTTTGCTTCTTCCCCACTTTTTGTGAGCAGGAAAGGATTATTCCTTGCTAAGTTAGCTTCCAGAATCTGTTTTTGTTGTTTTTTGTTGTTGAGAATCTAGTTAGTAAAATTAAAGAAAGACCTAATTTAAACTATATAATAAAAAGCAGGAGTGGGTAGGGGATGGAAGAAATACATCGACCATGTATCTGTGAAAATGCCTAGAGGAAGAAAAGGAGAGAGAGAGTGATTTGGGGGAATAGCTGTCGTACGTGTGGAGTATACTGTTGATGATCAAAAATATTTTTAATTTAAAAAATATTTTTAAATTTATTTTTTTAATTTTAAAAGTATTTTAAAGTATTTCATCACATGTTAAGACTACTTAGAGTAAAAAATAGAAGTTCTTTTAATTAAAGTTCAGCTATAGAATGGAGGATTTTATTTTTTTTTTTCTGATTTAAATAATACTAGGTCAGCCAAGACTGAGCCATCTGGGCTCAGGGCTAAATCATGGGCTACACTTGGAAGTGACTGATTGTAGTAACTTACCTGTCAGGCAAATCTTCACACCTACTGTGAGGCTGTTATTTTACATCTAATTCCTCTCTTAATTTGGTGTCTTGGACAAGAGGGCTAAAGAAAGATTTGTCAGTCAATATACAATCCACCATATCATTCATGAAATACAGATTCATTAATGACTATCATGTGATGGTGCTGTGTGATATTCTGGTGACAAAAAAGGAGAGGGAGACCAGGCCTCTACTCTCAAAGAGCTTCTGGTCTTCTCTGTAAGTAATTTGTTGATAAGTACATATGGTGACCCCCAGATAAGCTAAATGTGTGTGGTCAGATGAACCTGGTGTTGTCATAACAATAGAACTTATTCCAAAATTGTACACAGCCCTCTGCAGAATCATTAAGATTTGTAGAATTTTCCAGTTGAATTAGATTGGTGTGTATTATGTGAATAACTTTGTTAGAACGATTCCAGTCCTCACAATTTTTGGACATCTCTAAAATAACATGATTCAGAAGATATTTATTACATGTTTATTACATTCTGTCCTTTCCTTGCTAAATCTGATACGGCTCCAGCTATGAACAACACATCTTTCTAACATGATGACTCAGACTCAGAATCAGCACAGTATCAGGAGCAGCAGAGGCAGATGAGAAACTGTCTCACTGATGCATGCCCTCCGTTGTGTTTCAGCCTGGTGCCACATCAAACTTAAAGTCTTTTTACTGATCCTTAAAGTAACCATGGGAAGGAGCCTTCTACTTTCCCCTCTGGGTCTGGGGACATGCTATATTCCATTTGCAGCCTCTCTGATTTTTCATCTAAATCTCTTTCCTTGCCTTGGATATTGGCTAACATTTTCCACTGGTCAGAAACTTTGTTTATACAGCTGATCAAATTAACGGTTCATCTCCTCTGCTCTGTAGGCACTCCAATTCTACCGTCATCATAACCTGGGTTGGCTATTTTACGTGGCAGAATTATTTCAGTAATCCAAGATAACCAAATTGGATTGGTGATCGATCAGTTTGTTCAGCACTCATTCCAGTAAATAAAACCAACTAGGTTCCAAATGGTTGAATTGTTATTACAATAGAGGCACAATGTGAATCAAAGCTTAGAGACCTCAGGGAATTTCATAAAATCCTACTCTGCAACCAGATGTTTGTCCTGTAATATATACCGTATACCGGAGACCCATATGTTTCCACCTTTCTTGGTGGAAATAGCTAGTTTTCTGTGATACATAGATGAGAAATACCACCATTTATAAAAGTTGCCCTTGAAAACCTCATTTTTTTCCATTTATTCATTCTTCTATTTACATTTCTGTATAAAATGCTGGTATGAGAGGTGTATGGCAGGTCATCATAATCTTTGCATTGATTTTACAATCTTTGCATTGAACACAGAAGATTGAACGTTGAGTCATAAATAAATGAACTTAGTTTTTAAATATCTTGTTTGAAGGGAAAGATGAATTTTAAAAAATGAAAACTCATAGGAGCTTCAGAGTTTATTATACAAGATATAATGGAGATTTTATCATAAGCTTCAAACTGTATTTTTCAAAAAAATAAACACCAAATTCTAGAGAGAGCTTTGCTACTGACTTGCTATGTGAGCTTAAAATATTTGGTTTTGCACTTTCATTTCCAGTAGAATAAAAGTAATGATTATGTCCCTCTCCATCACCAGAGTTATAATGAGAACCAAATAGAACATTGTATATGGAAGCCCTTTCTGAAGTCTGAAAAGGTGTTAAAAGGCATGGGAGTGTGAACAGGGTTCCCTAAACTGTGGGATGCATAGCTGGTGAGATGAGAGACATACTACATTGTTCAGGGTTTCGCTTTAGGAGATGGGCATTAAACTGTGTTGAATTACATAGTGAGAAAGTTAATCCTTTTTCAGTTCTCAGGCACCCTTTCTGATTCCTAAAAAAGAGCAAGTCTTGCTTTGGTGCTAGCATGTCTCCAGCACGTCTTTAACACTTGCTAATCTCCCTTTCCTTAAAGGGAGAGCAGCCCTCAAGCACAGAGCCTAGAACAGGCACATAATCTAACTAGACTTTAATAACATGGTTCAGTTTTCCTTGCTCAGGTATTTTTCTGGTAAACTCTTTAATGGCATGTGGTAATGTTTTTCCATTAATAGCAGTAATATAAAGTTTTATTTCTATGCAACTTTATCTAAGTGGGAAAAAAGAGCCATTTTAAAGAAAAATATTAAGTAAATAATAGTCAAGTGATTTGTGAATTTGACAGAAATTGTGAAAGTGAGATGAACATGTTTGAAGTTTGGGAATGTATACACTAGTGAGCGTAATACATAGACGAAGACCTAGTGTGTTTGTCATTGAGATAGTTAACACTTTTTAATGTACCTTTGGTTTATCCCTCACCGTTCTTGAACAGTCCTTACAAGGAAACAGTGGGGGGAATAAAGGAAGAAAATTGGAACTTTCAGCTGCCATTTTAACTTCCACTGATAAAGCCATCCATTGAGAGAATCTAGGCACTGGAATCCAACTGTAATCTCCTAAACTTTTCAACATTAAAAATTGGCAGAGTTGACTGTGCTAAAGAGACAGCCCCCTCCTCAAGAGTCTAGTTTGTGTCGTTAACCTTGGAAAGGGAACCCAGCACACGGTGATTGACCTGGTGCATTCGGACACACATATGTAGTACATCAACCTCATTCATGCTTCAGCACTTTGATGAAATACATCTTGCGCCATCCTCTAGAGACCATACGAATCCACAAACAATTACAATTTAAAAAAAAACTGTGGGCAAGTGAATCCCCTGTGATCAGAGTGTTTTCTCACCCTTTTTCTATTTCTTTCTTTCTCTTTTTTTCCCTCTCTCTCCCGATTGAAAAAGAAGTAGAAAAATCTGCAAACAGTTGTGTCAGACCAAGAAGGGCATTCATTCTGTGGCATGGAAAATGTGTTGGTTGGTTTTAAAAATACTATTCCTAAAAATTTATAGATGAGCTCAATTTAGAAAAAGTGGGGAAAGCACATGCTGACATGCAGTCAGCTTGGGAGCCTAGTTTTTTCTCTATAATGTTGTGCTAAGTAAAATCCCAAAGTAATGATTTCTTCTTGTTAATAAATAGTTCTTGTTCGAAGTGAGGAAGTCTTGAAGGAGAAGAAATAATAATAAAAACACCTCTAGGATCATCTTCATTCCTTTCAGATGTGTTCAACTCCAGCTCAGGAAAAGTAACTGAGCCCCTTATCCCAATATCTAATGCTATGTCTCCTGTGGGCTTTTTTTTTTAATTGGTATATCTTTTTTTCCTACAGACTTCTAGCCTGTGTTTGTATAATTATTGTTGCAAATCTGGGTATTTGATACTTTAATAACATATTATTGCACTTTAAGGAAAATACACCCTTCCGTACTATCCTTCTTGCCTGGGTGTAGAGCTCCTCTCTAGAGCAGATGTTCTTGGCTGCTATGAAAGGGCTTTAGAATGCTGGATTCAGATGAAGCTTGGAGGCGAGTGCCAATTATGTCATATGGTGTCAGTGCCCAGTTACAACACTAATAGGACCAGCTTTTTCTATTATTTTTAATTTTTTTGGTTTTAATTATTCCCATGTATACTTCAGGACTCTCATTATGGAAAGCCAGGATTAGAATTGCTACTATGTTTTTTGCCTAAACAGGCCAGGGAATTTTTCATAGTCTGAAAAAAAATTTAGGAGTATTGGGAATGTCTTAAAACAAACAGAACAAAAGCAAACAAAAACAAAAACCTCTCCCATAGCCTGGTCGCTGATGACTAAAAGTATGTTTTTTATGTCTGGCATGCCACAGGTTTCTAATAAATTTGTGATGAGTGAATAAATACACTAATACCACTTTTCTATCTTTTTTTTTTTCTTCAGTCACAAGCCTTCCTTATTTCTACCATTCTTGGGGTCTGCAACCATTTATTTTTGTGTTCCCTAAAATAAGTGAAATAGTGGCTCATTCACAGGAGGGCTACTTAATCTTTTAACGTACACCTCCGTGCTCTTTCCACATTATTATTATCACATTTACTTAATGCAGAGACAATGGAAATAAATTTGTTGGGAATTTTGCGGAGATTTTATTTTTTGGTTATTTGTTTGACAGCCAACCATGGGCCCACAGACCAGATTCAGCCTGCCTTATGTTTTTATAAATAAAGTTTTATTGGAACACAGCCACACTTATTAGTTTGCATATCATCTAAGATGGCTTTGGTGCCACAATGACAAAGTTCAACAATCGTGTCAGAGACCAGATACTCTGCAAAACCTAAAGTAATTATTATCTGGCCTTTCACACAAGAAAAATTTGCTGACTGTTAGACTACAGGGGGAATTTTAGAGGTAGACAGGAGTTAATATTGCATTCTTGAAATTTTTTTAGAGTGTGTGTTAATTCAGAGTTTGGCTTTCTGCTGACTCAACAGAAAGATGGGCTTGTCTTTATAATAAAGTCTTAATATAGCATGGAAGTCAATATATCAGTTCATTAGTAATAAGTTTTTACTCTGATTTTTAATAGTAACAAAAATAGTAATAATTGTGACAAAATGCTCCCTTTTTTGATGGAGTAACAGAAATAGTCTTTCCTGGGATTGCTGTGGTAAAATATGCATTCTTAGAAATAAGCGGCAACCCCTTGTATCAAGATTAAATCAAATGGGAACTTCTCTGGTGGCGCAGTGGTTAAGAATCTGCCTGCCAATGCAGGGGACACGGGTTCGAGCCCTAGTCCGGGAAGATCCCACATGCCGTGGAGCAACTAAGCCCATGCGCCACAACTACTGAGTCCACGTGCTGCAACTACTGAAGCCCGGGCACCTAGAGCCCATGCTCTGCAGCAAGAGAAGTCACTGTAACAAGAAGCCCGCGTACCGCAACGAAGAGTAACCCCTGCTCGCCGCAACTAGGGAAAGCCCATGTGCAGCAATGAAGACCCCACACAGCCAAAAGTAAATACAAATAAATAAATAATAATAAAAAGATTAAATCAAATGTATGAATGATACAGTCAGTTTGTACCTTCCTTTCCCCAAGTAATTCAGTTTCGCCTAACAGTGATCCAGTGGGTCTCAGAGATTTAGAAATCATCTGTGTCCTGGAGATCAGTACTGTTACACCTGCTTAAGTGCTAAGGTATTTTCTGGCAGAAGTAGCAAAATGCAGTATCTCAACACGTGAATGCTACTGTCAGAGACTTGCTGGCTTACTTGGAGGACTGTACTGTTGGGAGAAAAAATCATGTGGCAAGGAGGGTGATTCAGTTTTCTCCACTGCTTCCCAGCCAAGCCCCTTGGGCTATGTGTCTCCACTCACCTTATGTGATGGCTCTGGGCCAGTGAGCCTGTATGCACATGACAGCATCTTGAATCTTGCTAGGTGCCAGAGGGAGCCCTGGGTACAGCATTGGAAAGAAAAGAAAGGGATTTGGTCAAAGTAGCCCACCACCTCACTCAAGAAAAGAGAGCAATAATTAATTACCATTTTATTTGTGTCTTTTGTATGCTAAGCGCTGAACTAATTAAATGTGCCCCATAACTTACGCCAGCTAATTGAGTCCTACCCAAAATTCAAATGTGTGTGGTTATCTACATTTAAAGATGAAGAAACCGAGACTCAGAGAGGTTAAGTAATTGGTCCAAGGTCACACAGCTGCTAAGTGGCAGAGCAAGGATTAGGCTCCAGAGACTTGGTTCTTTTAAATGCTAAGTGATGGACTTTTGGGGAAGGCTTGGGTTTCCTGAGTGGGTGATGTCATTTGAACTCTGAACTGAAGTTGTTTAATATTAAAACCCCCTCTTCAAGGAAGCTGTACTATCGACGTTAAGCAAAAAGAACTTTTGCTGTATTAAGTATAAGAACATTCTCTCTGTCCACCTAATTTGACTTTTCCCAGAAACCTAGGCTGCTTTTTGGTGTATGGTGATCCTTTCCCAATAACAGTCTTACATCCTAATATTAGAATCACACAGGATTACTCTGCTTTTGACTATAGATCAGGTCACCTGAGGATGTTTAGCAATTCCCAGATTTTCAGGGGACAGGGCAGCAAATTAGAAATGGTACAGAAACACACACACACACACACACACACACACACACACACACACGCACACACACACACACACACTCACACACACACACACACACACACCCCCCACATGTTAGGACCAAAGAAGCTCTCCCAGAACACTGGCCTAGGAGCATGTGTTCAAAAAGAGTAGGTGGTTCTGACCTGCAACCCCAGAGGGTTTGTGGGCTGAGGCTCATTCCTTAAACTCCATGCTTGATTTCCAAGGCTCATACCTGTGTCCTGGGTGTCGGGACAGTTGTGATTTCAGAGGAGTAGGTACAATCTTTTTGGGCCCCTGGGAGAAATGATAAAGGAAGCTGGGGGTCCTGTAAAAGGCCTGTGATCACCAGGATGGAATTTGTTTTTTCCCCAGAAGGAAGAAAGAGATACAGACTTGTCCCCAAATAATCATTACCATTATTATAATGCACGGTGATTTTTGTTAGCAAAGGTCAGCTAGCATTTAAAGATCACTTTGTGCCAGGCAGTATGTTCAGCACCTTCCATGCACTATCTCATTAAATCTTCCCAACGGCCCTAAACACTAAGTGCTATCATTCTCATTTTGGGAAGAATTATTGAGGTCCAGGGCTGCCCTGGGCAACACGGCAGCCACTGGCCACATGTGGCTTTTGAGCACTTGAGATAAGCTGAAATGTAAAATACACACAGGATTTTGAAGACAGTACAAAAAGGAAAAAGGAAAATATCTTATTAATAAATTTGTAATATTAATTACTTATTGAAATGATAATATTTTAAGTATATTAGATAAATCAAAATATTAAAATTATCTTTTTTTTAAACTTTTCCTAATGTGGTTACTACACAATTGAAAATTACTTCCGTACCTCGCAGATGTGGCTTACTCTCTATTTCTATTGGACAGCTCTGGTCGAAAGCAGAGGTCAACAAATGAGTCCCACAGCCTGGTTTTACACAGCTTATGAGCTAAGAATGCTAGAATGATTTTTACGTTTTTAAAGGGTTGTAAAATTAAAACAAAAACAATGTGGCCTACAGAGCCTAAAATGTTTGCTCTCAGCCCTTTATAGAAAAAGCTTGCGGAGACCTGGTCTGGATGATTCAGGTCCACTCCAGGACCACTGACTCCAAAAACTGTGCTTTACCCACTCTGAATACTAGCTTTCTACTAGAGGCCAGACATTTCACAGAATCTTTATACACAGTGCCTTATTTAATCCCGAGATCAAATAAGATTAATGAATCATGTTTATTCATAATGTTACTCTAATACTACATACAACGAATAGTGTTATTGTATCCATTTCGCAGATGAGCAAGCCAAGGCTTATAGAGATTCAGTAGCTTGTCTTAAGCCACACAGCTAATAAATGATGGGACTGGGATTTGAATCCACTTCTTCCTGAAAGGTACACCTGTAGGCCCCTTGCTATTCTGCCACTGAATTCTTACTTAGTCAGGGCCAGCCTCTCCATGGATTAGCGCTGAGTTACCTACTCGCTGAGTTTTCTGTGTGATGGTTTGGTCTTCCATGAATCTAATCCAGGGCTCAACAAACTATTGGGGGCCTATAGGTCAAATTTGGTCCCACTGTCTTTTATATACATATATACGTGTATAAAATTAAAGTTTTACTGGAGCACAACCCTGCTCTTTTGTTTATACATTGTCTATGGGTGGTTTTGTGCTAAAACAGCAGAGTTGACTAATTACAAGAGAGACCACACATCCCACAAAGCCAAAAACATTTACTGTCTGGGCGTTTACAAATAAAGTTTGCTGACCCCTCATCTCTTTCAGGACAGAGATCACATGTGACCCACAGGGCCCAATAAACATGGAGTAGGCGAGTGGGTGAGTGACGGGTGGGAGAAGAGAGTCTGGAGAGCACTTTCCTCGGTCCTCCTAGTCCAGAGCCCACTTTTTTAGTGCACACGTGTACTCACACCCCTGAGATGTTGCCATCTCTCTAATTGCTGGTGTTGGGATTCACTCATATTCTTTCCCCACTTCCATCCCCGATAGTTGCTTGACCAGGGATGTGTGGATTACATTTCACTTAAAATACACAGGGAATTTAAAATTAGAGGAAAACATGTTTGACAAAACTGAAATACTTTGCGAACCATCTGGGATGTTCTCTTGTTTGCACTGGAGCTGAGTGCCACTGTCCTCCACAGAGAAATGATTTTCTCAAAACCCTCATTAGTTTCAGGACAATGGGACTCTTCACACTTAAGTAAAACCAGCAGGAATGTGCACTGTTGGCCTCACTATGGCTTGGGAAACAAATTGGCAACCAACTGGTTGTAAAACAAAGGTGGAGATTCAAGGATATTTTGGGGAGAGCCATGGCAAGGATTGTTGCGTGAGGCTGCCGTGTGCCATTGCCAAACTGTGTGATGACTGCTACCACTATTGAGCATTTCCTATGTTCCAGGCACTTTTCTAAGCACCATCTACCCTTTACCTCAATCAGTCCTCCCAACAACCATATGAGATGGATCCTATTATTGTCCACATGTCTAATCTGAGGAAACTGAAAATTAGGCAACTTAAATAACTCCCCCCCAAGGCCACATAACTCATAAGTGGCAGAACCAGGACTTAAAGCCAGAACCAGGACAAGCTAACTCCAGTGCCTCTGCCCCTTATTATTATTCTACATGAGACAGCCCATAAGTTCACCAGCTATGTTTCCCATGCCTTGTGACCTACAGCCGTGCTGAGCACATGGTAAGGACCAATAATTACTAATTTCCTCATTTAAATATTCAAAAATATGTATTTAAGCCTACTTTATGGCAGGCATGATGTTAGGTGATATTCAGTTGTGATCTAAGATAGGTGGCTTTAAATAAAATTTATTAATTAAAAGACATACCAGCTATCTCTGCATCTAGAAGATTCCAAACTCATGGAAGTTTTGTCCATTTTATTCTCTTTGCTTATCCATTTCTTCTTACTTGGAGGATGATTTGTTTTCTTATTTCTCTGTCCTTCTTGCTCTGCCCCTTCCCCCCTCTCCAAAAATCCGAGTCCCAGAAACAGTCTACATAGTGTGAAAAAGATTTCTTAAACCACAGGAGTGATGTAACTCTAGGCCTGTTTCTTCTCTCTTACACACACAGAATATTGGATATGAGTGAGATTTTAAAAAATTGGTTTTCAAATGTGATGAAAAGTGTGTCCTTTTTACCAGAACAAAACAACCCCTAATGCTGAAGCCTCCTTCCTGATAGGGTTGGTTTCCAAAGATGAGGAAATCTGTGCATTGGACCACAGCCTCCAAACCAGTGCAAAAGACAAAGGGAAGCTATGGATTGGAAAGAGCTTCGATGTATAGGATGAAGCTGGAGGCGCCTTTTGGGCTCTGGAGGCTGTGCTTAAAGACATGACCTGTATTTAGATGGGCAGCAGCCCAGAAGCCTCGCTTGCAATCCAGCTGATATGACAGGGTTTTTGCCATGGAAAGGGTTCGCATTGGAGTGTTTCTCAGCTAGTCACTAGCCATCAATTATTTAAGAGTCAGATCTTGGCCAGAGGCCCCCGTTCCACAAAGTATGTCATTCTGCGTTCACAGAAATGGAGTTTACAGTCCTGCCACTAAATTAAAACTGGTGCTTCCAAATTAAAAGCAGACAGGACAGATGTGCAGGGAAGAAATGGAGACTCACATCTCTTGTGAATCAGCTAATCATTGTGCCAGAACTTGAAATCAGCTTTTCCTGTCGAGGCCTCAACTTAACCACACCTATGTAAACCGCATTAAATGAGGTGGAATGAACATTTTACCAGTTATTTTTTCCCTCTGCCATTTGCAGAAGGATAAAGAGCTCAGTGAAAGTCCGAATCCCAAGGACTCTGCAACATGGGAGCATGGGGTCAGCACCTGAGAGTGACCTCATCCAGCTTGTCCGCCTGTTGAGCATTTAGGGCACAAGACAATGGATGAGAAGCACACAGAACCAAGCTGGCCACTCATAGGACAAAGGGTGCAAACATGACCCCAAAGCTTTGGGGCCTGCATTCCTCAGGAAAATGATTAAAACTCAGGTTTTCCATACTTGACCTGCTGTCTTAATGTATTCATGATATAAAATTAGCTTTAATTTATTGAGCACTTACTATATAAAATTTGAAAAACTTCAGTAGGATCATGTGACTCACTGATTAAAATCCTTCTGTGGCTTCCCACTGCCCTAATGATGAAGACCAACATCCTTTTTTTGGGTCACCAAGGCCTGTAGGGTGTATTTCCTGCCGCATCTGATATCCCTTCTACCCTCCATCTCCGAGCTCAGACACACTGAGTTTCTCCCCCACACCACGTTCTCTTCCACTTCAAGATACTCCCTCTGTGCAGCACTCTTCCAACCATTCTTTTTCTGTTAAAAATAATTTACATATACCATACAGTTCACCCATTTAAAGTGTACAGTTCCATGAGGGCTAGTATATTCACAAAGTTGTGCAAGCATCACCACAATATATATTATTTATTTATTTTCAGTTTAATTTTTATTTTATATTGGAGTATGGTTGATTTACAATGTTGTGTTAGTTTCAGGTGTGCGGCAGAGTGAGTCAGTTATACATATACGTGTATCTATTATTTTTCAAATTCTTTTCCCATTTAGCTTATTACAGAATATTGAGCTATACAGGAGGTCCTTGTTGGTTATCTATTTTAAATATAGTAGTGTGTATATGTCAGTCCCAAACTCCCAATCTATCCTTCCCCCACACCTTTCCCCTTTGGTAACCATAAGTTTGTTTTCTAAGTCTATGAGTCTGTCTCTGTTTTGTAAATAAGTTAATTTGTATCATTTTTTTAAGATTCCTCATATAAGAGATATCATGTGATATTTGTCTTTCTCTGTCTGACTTACTTCACTTTGTATGACAATCTCTAGGTCCATCCATGTTGCTGCAAATGGCAGTATTTCATTCTTTTTTATGGTTGAGTAATATTCCATTGTATATATGTACCATATCTTCTTTTTCCTCTATCGATGGACATTTAGTTTGCTTCCATGTCTTGGCTATTGTAAATAGTGCTGCATTGAACATTGGGATGCATGTATCTTTTCGAATTATGATTTTCTTCAGGTATATGCCCAGGAGTGGGCTTGCTGGATCATATGGTAGTCCTGTTTTTAGTTTTTTTAAGCAACCTCCATACTGTTCTCCATAATGGTTGTACCAATTTACATTCCTACCAGCAGTGTAGGAGGGTTCCCTTTTCTCCACACCCTCTCCAGCATTTATTGTTTGTAGATTTTCTGATGATGGCCATTCTGATTGGTGTGAGGTGACGTCTCACTGTAATTTTGATTTGCATTTCTCTAATAATTAGTGATGTTGAGCATCTTTTCATGTGCTTTTTGGCCATATGTATATCTTTAGAGAAATGTCTATTTAGATCTTCTGCCCATTTCTTGATTGGGTTGTTTGTCTTTTTGATATTGAGCTGCATGAGCTGTTTGTATATTTTGAAGATTATTCCTTTGTTGATGGCTTCATTTGCAAGTATTTTCTCCCATTCTTTGGGTTGTCTTTTCGTGTTGTTTGTGGTTTCCTTTGATATTCAAAAGCTTTTAAGTTTAATTAGGTCCCATTTGTTTATTTTTGTTTTTATTTTTATTACTCTAGGAGGTGGATCCAAAATGATATTGCTGCAATTTATGTCAAAGAGTGTTCTATGTTTTCCTCTAAGAGTTTTATAGTATCCAGTCTTATATTTAGGTCTTTAATCCATTTTGAGTTTATGAATGTTTTAACTAGCTTCATTCTTTTACATGTAGCTGTCCAGTTTTCCCAGCACCACTTATTGAAGAGACTGTCTTTTCTCCATTGTATATTCTTGCCTCCTTTGTCATAGATTAATTAATCATAAGTGCATGGGTTTATTTCTGGGCATTCCCTTCTGTTCCATTGATCTATATTTCTGTTTTTGTGCCAGCACCATACTGTTTTGATGACTGTAGCTTTATAGTATAGCCTGAAGCCAGGGAGCCTAATTCCTCCAGCTCTGTTTTTCCTTCTCAGGATTGCTTTGGCTATTCAGGGTCTTTTGTATTTCCATATGAATTTTAAAAATTTTTGTTCTAGTCCTGCAAAAAGTGCCATTGGTAATTGATAGGGATTGCACTGAATCTGTAGATTGACTTGGGTAGTATAGTCCTCTTGACAATATTAATTCTTCCAATCCAAGAATATGGAATATCTTTCCATCTGTTTGTGTCATCTTCAATTTCTTTCATCAGCGTCTTATAGTTTTCGGAGTAGAGGTCTTTTGTCTCCTGAGGTAGTTTTATTCCTAGGTATTTTATTCTTTTTGATGTGATGGTAAATGGGACTGTTTCCTTAATTTCTCTTTCTGATCTTTCATTGTTAGTGTATAGACATGCAAGAGATTTCTGTGTATTAATTTTGTATCCTGCAACTTTACCAAATTCATTGATGAGCTCTAGTAGTTTTCTGGTAGCATCTTTAGGATTTTCTATGTATAGTATCATGTCATCTGCAAACAGTGACAATTTTACTTCTACTTTTCCAATTTGGATTCCTTTTATCTTTATATTTTTCTTCTCTGATTGCTGTGGCTAGGACTTCCAAAGCTATGTTGAATAACAGTGGTGAAAGTGGACATCCTTGTCTTGTTCCTGATCTTAAAGGAAATGCTTTCAGCCTTTCACCATTGAGTATGATGTTAGCCTACAATATGTTTTAAAACATTATCACCCCCAAAAAGAAACCCTCTGCCCATTAACAGTTACTTCCCATTGCCCCTTCCCCCCTCCAGCCTAAGGCAATCACTAATCTCCTTTGCGTCACTATTCTGTCTTCTAGGGTGGACATTTCATACAAATAGAATTATACAATATGTGGTGTTTTGTGTCTGACTTCTTTTACTTATCATCACATTTTCAAGGTTCATCCAGATTGTACCATGTATCCGTATTTTGTTCTTAGTATTCCATTATATGACTGTACCACAGTTTGTTTTTCCATTTGTCAGTTGATGGACATTTGAGTTATTTCCACTTTTTGGTTATTGTGAATAACACTGTTATCAACATTGACATACAGGTTTTTGTGTGGATATATGTTTCCTTTCTCTTGGGTGTATACCTAGGAGTGGAATTCCAGGGTCATATGGTAACTCTGTGTTTAACTTTTTGAGGCAACCATCATGTTTTTGACCTAACATAAACTACTACTCATTCTTCAAACCTCAACAAAAGTGTACCTTCCTCACAAATGGATTTCTGTTCCTGTTCTTTCCCCCGTGAGACGTGCTCTAGTTACATACCTCATATAGTTTACTGTCTTTTCCTTCATTGTCTTATTCTAGTTAGTTATCATGTCATGTGCAGTATAGCTTGTATATGTCTGTCTCTCCTACTAGACTCTAAGTTAGATGGCTCTTCAGCTCACCACTGCATCCTCAGAGCTCATACTAAGGCACTGTGACAGCCTTTAAGAAGGCCCACAATGATTCCACTTCCTGGTATTTATGCTTTTATGTAACACCTTCCCCTTGAGTATGGGCTTGACTTAGTGACTTGTTTCTAGCACTTAGAATAAATAGAATAAGATGGAACTAACAATATTTTATTTAGGGGACTAGGTCTGCTCTCTCTCTTTCTTTCTCTCTGATCACTTACTCTGGGGGAAGACAGTGGTTGCCTCATGAAGGCACTACAGAGAGAGGCCCACTTAGCAAGGGACGAAGGTCTCTTGCCAACAGCTACATCAGTAAACTGTCTTGGAAGCAGGTCCACCAGACCCAGTCAAGCCTTCAGATTGCTGAAGCCCTAGTCCATGTTTAACGGCAACCTCATCTGGGATCCTGAGCCAGAATCATGCAGTTAATTCCTGAAATTCCTAACCTATAGGAATTGTGAGATAATAAATAATTGTTGATTTAAGCTACTAAATCTTGAGGGTGATATTTTACACAGCAATAGAAATGAGTATAATTATACTTCCTGGAACATAGAAGAGCTCAGTAAATGATGAGTAAGGAAATGATTGAGTTAAGGAATAAAAGCCAGGGACTTTCCAGAAATGAAGATATTAAAAGCTAGTTTTATGGAACATTTCTTAGATTTAGGCATTTATATCAGAATCTCATTTAAGGACCCCATCAATCCTATGTGGTACACATGATGACCAGTATTTTACTGATGAGGAAACTGAGGCCCAAAGAAGCTAGGAATCAAAAGCAGACCTATGTGACACCAAAGCAGGAAAAGAAAAAAATCACACCACACTGCCACCTGCCGCAGAAGATGGTTTCCTCCCTCATCCAAGGAAACTTTTAGCAGTTCTGGGGCATGAAGCAAAATGAAAGATCACCTACATAGAACCATACTATTTCATTTTCAAGCTTTTTGTTCTTATATTTTGTTCTTACTTTTTGTTATTATATTTTTTAGAATTTTTTTATTGAGGTGAAATTCACGTAACATAAAATTAAGCACTTTAAAGTATACAGTCTAGTACATTCACAGTATTGTTTAACCATCACTTCTATCCAGTTCCATAATAAATTGATTTATTTTAGACCTTGGGTGCAGAGAGTCGAGTTAGTCACACTTCTCAGTTCATGGCACATTAACATCATTATCTGGGCAGGACCCTTTATGATTCCCTTTTCTGCTCCATCCCAGGAGCTCGGTCCGCTGCCACTTTGCCCCCCCCCAACCATGCTAACATGTCTAATGTCTGTCTTATTCTTTATATATGCTTTGTTTTATAAAACCCTCATGCACTCTCCAACTTTGGTCTTCCATTTTTTCTCGACATTAAGAAAATAACAGGGCTGTACAGTTCTTCTGTCCTTTAGGAGGAAGCTTTGTTTTTACAGGAAAAAGCACTAAATAAATAGTCAAGAATCCTTTGTTCTAAACCAGAGGTCTACAAGCTACGGCCCAAGGGCCAAACCCAGTCCTCAGCCTGTTTTGTGAATAAAGTTTATTGGACACAGACACGTTCATTCGTTTCTGTGTTGTCTGTGGCTGTTTTCTCGCTCTAGTGATACAGTTGAGTAGTTGTGACAGAGACTACGTGGCCAGCAAAGCTTCAAGTATTTACCATCTTGCCCTTTACAGAAAAGGGTTGCTGAGGCTTCTCTAAACCGCAATCTGTCACCTACAAGCCTTTGTCTGATCATTAGGCAAATCTGTTCACTTCTTGAGCTTTAGTGTCTAGTTCCTAAACTTGAGATCAGGGTACTAAAACTATAGTTTTTAGTTCTCTTTTTTGATTTTCATTTTTACTTTCTTTCTCTCTACCTCGTGCAGTAGAACGTATTTTTTCAAACAAAATATTTATGAGAAAACCCAGTGTGGGAAATACAACAGTGAAGTTCCTCTGGTGGAAGCAGAGTCCTGCCTGGCTGGCCTCACCCTCATCTATCTCATCTATCACCTCTCAGATGCTATATTCATATGCCAGTGCCCTGGGAACCTCTGTGAGAAGAGCAGCCACCCCTTAGCTGTGATCAAAGTCAGTTCCCTCTGTGGTATCCTGCTGTTGGATGGTATTATGGAAAGTGATGAATTTGGGAGTTAAATTCCAGCTCTGACATTTGCTGTGCGGCTTGGGCCAGTCAATTTAATCTCTCTGGACCTCAGTGTTCTCATCTGCAAAGGAAAATATGGATACATAATCCTGACATCACATGTTGGTTGGTTGTGAGGATTTAAATAATATTTCTAACATACCTGACTCAGGAATCTGCATTCAGTGAATGGGAGCTATGAAGCATAAAAAATAATATTTGTGTGAAGGACTCCATGTGGCGCCTTCTTTGTGTATGTTGGTCCGGAACCCCCATGTAGAGTACAGGTTTCTTGAGTTCAGTGTTCGTTTGAGTCGTCACTTCTTGGATACTGCCACTGAGGCTGGAAAGATCAGGCTTTTCATTTGTGTGAAAATCTGTTACTTATGGGCTATGACATGGGGACACTCCCCAACATCTATCAAGACTGCAAATGGCATCAACAGTGTCTGGGTGAGTGCTTGATATCCAACATTAGTCTTTAGCAGACTCTGGGCTAAGATGGTGCATCTTCAGCCAGAGAATGTTCCAAACAGGAATAAGATGTCAAGACGTTATTGTCTGCAGAATTAATAAATTTATCAAGTTTAAATCACTGATGGAAAGAGGCATAAATAAGGCTTAGGAAAGGCCCGTAATGTGTGTAACCACTTCAGAGAATAGACAGAGGTCAACTGCAGGGGCCAAGGAGGAGAGTAGAAAGGGCTCTTTTAGGAAGTCATCCAGAGTTGTTTCTGCCCTCATCTCAGACAGGCTATGTGGCTTGAGGCAGTCCTCTAACCTCTCTGCGCTTCAGTTTGCCCAAAAAAAAAAAAACAGCTTGAGAATTCTGAGTGACCCTCCAGGGTTATTGTGAGCATCAGTGTCTGGCCTAGTTCCTGGCATGTGGTGGGCATTCAATCAGAACTTCCTGAATGAATCAGTACAGTGTCACAAGAGACACACGAGAGCACTCTGAACATCAAAAATTATCTCATACCACTGAAGCTGTTACATGGTGGAATGCAAGTAAGATGCATTAATGGCTGGCTGTTCACCTGGGCACGCTGGGCACCCTGGGGGCACTGGAAGAGGGAAGAAGCATGCAGAAAGGTAGGGACACATTGATAAAGATGAGGGGCAAACATGGCTACTAAGAGTACCTGGGACTTACCATGGACTATGGTTGGGAGTGATCAGTGGTTTGATCTGAGTCAGAATTGCACTGAATCAAGTCAGACAGGCGCTGAGTCAAAAGTAGCAATTATCATCAGAGTACACAACAGGCACTAACCACGTGCCAGGAATCGTGCTAAGCATTCCATACACAACCTCATTTAATCTTTAACAACAACAGTGAGATGTAGGTACTTAGCCTAATTTACAGTAACAACCACTTGCATGCAGTGAGACTAGCGGGATAGAACCAGCTCTGGCTGCAGGACTGTGAGTAGGAATGCCACGGGGCACATCTGCTCTTGCGCAGAGAAAGGCAGGCGCCATGGAGCCTCCTTCACCTTCTTTTTCTCGGCCATGGCAAACTTGAAAGCCACAGGGTGATGGGGCAGAGTGTCAAAGAGGAAAAGATCCTAGATTCCCAAGTTGCCTGGTAGAGAAGAAATCCCTCCATTCACATGAGTGAGAAATAAACTTTCATCGTGTTAATCCACTGAGGCGTGAAGGTTTATTTTTCTCTGAGGCAGAGCTTGACGCATCCCAGCAAACACAACAGCCCACGTTTATTTAGTGCTTGTTACTACGTCAAGGACTCTATGTATATTTTTAATTTCATTTCATCCTCACAGCAGCCTCTCATTCTCATTCTACAGGTAACGAAATCAATAAATTATCTGAGAAGACAGTTAGGATGTGAATTTGAACCCTGGCATTCTAATGCCAGAGCTGCCTTCTGAACCGCTATGCTTAAACTACTTTCTTAGAGAAGGAAAAGAAAGTTGAGAAGTTAAGGAACTTGCCCAAGATCACAGAACGCAGAAATGGCAGAGCCATGATTCAAACCCGTATCTGCTTGGCTTCACACACTGTGGAAGCTGCTGCTGTTTCTCGTGCTCTGCTTTGCAGTTTTGGTCCAGGCTGATCCGGAGCGGCCAATGTGTCTTTCCCTGGTTTTTCCACTCACTGTCCAGTACGTGGGATGTGAACACACTTTGTAAAGTGTGAAGGGTTGTGCAGACACGGAGACAGTGTGGGGTGTAGGAGTGGGCACAGGTGGGCTGGCTGGCCTTATGCTCCAATCCTTGTTCACAAGGGAGGCTGCAGATGCTCTGGCCTGACAATGACACAGCCCTTGCTCTGGGCAGCACTTCCCATCACCACTCCTTGCGGGGTGGCTTGCAAAACTCAGCAATACCGCCATGGGTGGTCCCTGGAGACGCCAGGAGTCCTGCTATTGACAGGTGTATTGACTTTTAAAACCACAGTGTTGGAGCCTCGGGGCACTCTTGGACTCGTATTTCCTTTTTCAGTCTATAATGCTGCAGAGGTTCACAGAGACAGCCTGAAAGTCAGGCACAGCCCTGCCTGAGTGGGTAATGAAAAGGGTACTGTGGCTTGAAGGGAAAGAAATGAAAGAGGTAATAACAATAGCTAGCATCCGGGGGCACATGCGCCAGCTAGTATTCAGGCTGCTCTGTGGGCAGATATCATGGAATCCTCACAGCAATGCTGAGAGATGGGTATTATTTGATTTTACAGGGCAGAAAACTGAGATTCAGAGAGATCATGTGATCTACCCAAAGTCATACCTCTAGGAGTTAGAAATTATATTGGGTTCCTCTGGAATCAGGCATCTTAATTTGCTTGGCCCTTTCAGTGCTGATTTGCTTTATAAATGCTTTTCTGTGTGGGTTCACTTGACAGGTTAGCTATAATGAAGAGTCCGCTGGGGTTCTTACCTTGCAAACAGCATTTGTAAATGTTAATTTGTTTGATCCTCACAAAAGCTTTGTGAGGTAGAGAGGATGTATCTGATTTCCTCCTCAAGGACACTGGGACACAAAGAGGTAAGCATCTCACCTAAGGTCACACAGCTAGCAACAGAGGCAGGACCTAAAACCCACGTGTTCTGAAATCTGGTCAGATGTCTTCCCATGAACCCCCCAACTCTCCTCTTGGAAGCCGGGAAGTGGCCAAGAGCATAGGCTTACACGTGGGGCCATCTTGGATCGGAGGCATAGTGACAGCTCAAGAGCTATGTGGACTTGTACTATGCAGAGTCTTTCTGGGTCCAGGTTTCCTTAGTCCTAAAGTAAGAAGAATAATAGTAATACCCACCTCATGGTTATTATGAGGATTCAGTATAAGTGCACATAAAGTCAGTGTTCGGTGGATAGAAGCTATTATTTTTCTTATACTATAAAATCTCTTCATCTGACTGTTGCTGTCTGAGAAAGATCTGCACTGAAAACAACCCATCATGATGTGATAGAGCCTGGGACTCCTACAGCTCACGTATGTTTCATCCTCTGAGATTTCCAGGAAACCTCACTGTGCTCAGTGCCAGTTTTCTGGATTCACTGAAAAATAATGCCATTTGGTCCCCTCTCTGCTGGCTTCTGGCCCTCCGGAGGAGAGGTTGGGTTCGGGCTGTGTTAAAGATCCTATCTACCCTACCGGTGGATGGCTAGAGGTCTACGCGGGGCTGGGAGCTGCTGTCCCTCTCAGCAACTTTAGTTGTTTCCTGATAACGGTGTTATTCTCTTCAGTCTTCTGGGAGCCACACCAGCATCATTAATCAAAGCACCACGTTGCTTACTCGTACTGAAGTATCCTCACCGCCTCATCAATCATAAAAGCAGCAAAGGGTGTGCTTTGGATTTCTAAGGAACGCTCCCGACAGCACCAAAAGAAAGAAAACCATGTGAGGGTGGGGGGAGCTTAAGTATCAGCTGGTCCTCAGCCCATCACTCACACTGGAAATGTCTTTACAGCTTTATTTGGGTTGTGTCTCTTTTTAAATCCTAGTAAACAGCCATTAAGCTAAAAACACTCATTGCTTGGCACAGGGAGCCCCACTGGTTTTCAAGCTATTATTTTAATAAGGCCTATTTTACAATTAAGGCACCATGGGCTTTAAATTACACATAAAATAAAAAGTGGAAATTGAAGCATTAAGTGTGTGTCTGCCGTTAGAGAAACAGCAGCCGCTCTTTGTGGTAAAATGCTGTCTGGTATAAAACGAACAGAACAGAAGACTGGGGTTGTGTACCACCATGACAATAAAAAAAAAAGTGCACACACGTACCATGAGAAAGGCCTGTTTACTCTGCTGCAGTCAGGCTTTGCTCATGCCTAAATGAGCTCAATGATAATAATAACCATAACAATACTGTGAATATTACTGGTAATAATAATAGCAGCTAACGTTTTTTGAGCACTTGCTATGTGCCCACGCCACTGAGAACTTTCTTATGCACCGTGTCATCCTCTCACCAAGTGTAAGAGGGAGGTCATTCTTTTTTTTTTTAACATCTTTATTGGAGTATGAGGGACGTCATTCTTATCTCCACGACAGAGAAGGAAACGGAGGCTTGGAAAGGAGGCCACCTGTCTAAGACCTTCCACCGCAAGATGAAGCACAGCCTGCACCAGCACCCGACAGAGGGAACACGTTTGGTGATTTCAAGAAAGTGAGGGAGGCCGGTGAGCTTGCAGGGTGTTTCATGAGAGAGGGTGGAATAAGATGAGGACAGGAGGCAAGCGAGGGTCAGCCCGCTCATGACCACAGTAAGGAACTGGCTTTCTTCTAAGTCTTGGGAGAATCTTAGGCAAGGGAGGCTGACGCTCCAATTTTAAATAGATAACTTGGGCTGCTGGTGAGGACGGATTGGAAATGGACGAGAGTTAAAGTAGGGAGAGCGGTCAGGAGGTTGTTGCAGTAGCCCAAGAGGCCCATAAGAGTTGGCAATGGAGATGGGGACTGGGTGGATTCAAGTTGGGTTTTGGAGATGGAAATAGCAGAGTTATTGTCAATCGCCCGTCTCGCACGGTTCCCGTCAGTCTCTGTGCTGTCCTGACATCAGTCCTTGTCCTTCCAGCAGAGATTCTCTTCACTCCCTCAAGCAAAGCTTCATATTCCAAACTCTTCTGCCTCTCCCTTTCTAGAATGTTCATAGATTTATTAAGGAGCCTTGTTAGTCTTTCCAGCTACCTCCTCATCTGTCTTGCAAAAAAAAAAAAAGGTTTTGGGCTTCCCTGGTGGCGCAGTGGTTGAGAGTCCGCCTGCAGATGCAGGGGACATGGGTTCGTGCCCCGGTCCGGGAGGATCCCGCATGCCGGGGAGCGGCTGGGCCCGTGGGCCGTGGCCGCTGGGCCTGCGCGTCCGGAGCCTGTGCTCCGCAACGCGAGAGGCCACAGCGGTGAGAGGCCCGCGTACCGCAAAAAAAAAAAAAAAAAAAAAAAAAAGGGT
>NW_020837989.1:618920-728866 GCF_003676395.1 Aethalodelphis obliquidens | reverse complement strand
AAAAAAAAAAAAAAAAAAAAAAAAAAAAAGGTTTTTAAGCTACCACCCACTCCCACCACCCTCCCTGTGGTTGGCATTGAAGGCCAGAGAGTTCAAAAAGGTTTGGAGGATTCTCGTACATGTTAAATGAGCCACTTGCAGATCAGACCTGCCTGCCTCTGTAGACAGCTGTCAGGGGAGGGTGATGCCACAAATGCTCATTTGTCTTGACAAAACATCAAAGCCCCATGGGGTAGGAGGCTTTTACAGAAAAGTGCTGGGGGATTGGACAGGAGCTGCATCTACTCTAGTGACCAAGGATTCTCTGGTGGCAAGGCCTCGTCTTCCCTCAGAAGATGAACCTCCTCTCTGAGGAATGGAGGGTGTGCCCAGCTATGTCATAGACTTGGAAACTTTTCACTTCTTGTCCACAAAATCCAGCTCCTGGGTGGTACTGAGTCAAATTCATTAACATCTGACATCTGTTCAGTGGTGCATGGAAAATGAGTTGCAGCTTCATGGTTGGATTCCCAGTTTGGCCAAGCTTCCTTGGCAACCATGACAGGGATCCTGGGATGGGATGAAGGATCTTCAGAAAGGAGTGGTCCTTTTGAATTCTGCTTACATCCAAGAGACCAGAACTGGCAAGAGTGGAGCTTAGAACCTTCCAAAGATGAATGTAGGTCTCTCTCTCTCCTAATGCTCGGGGAAGTATATTGGGAAAATTCTAGATACTTATCGAGTTGTTTGTCCAGCCCACCTATGTGGAATGTATCTTCTGTTTCTAAGAACCGACTCTCTCATGCCCGCAATCCACATGCCTCCTGTGGGAGAAACTGTATTTCTGCCATGGGCTCTGTGCCATGGCTTCAGCTAATGGAAGACCAATCAGACTTCTTCCCCTAGGAATGTAGAACGAAGATTAAGGTCTCATTGGGGCCCGTCTCTCTCTCTTTTTTAAATCTTATTGAAGTACAGTTGATTTATAATGTATTAATTTCTGCTGTCAGCAAAGTGACTCAGTTATACATATATTCTTTTTCTTGTTCTTCTCCATTATGGTTTATCACAGGGTATTGAATATAGTTCCCTGTGCTATACAGTAGGACCTTGTTGTTTATCCATTCTGTATTTAACAGTTTGCATCTGTTAATCCCAAACTCCCAATACTTCTCTCTATGTCTGTGAGTCTGTGTCTGTTTCGCAGATATGTTCATTTGTGTCGTAGTTTAGATTCCACATATAAGTGACATCATATGGGATTTGTCTTTCTCTTTCTAACTTACATCGCTTAGTATGATAATTTCTAGGTCCATCCATGTTGCTGCAAATGGCACTATTTCATTCTTTTCGATGACTGAATAATATTCCATTGTGTGTGTGTGTGTACGTGTGTGTGTGTATACCATATCTTCTTTATCCATTCATCTGTCGATGGACATTTAGGTCATTTCCATGTCTTGGCTATTGTAAATAGTGCTGCTGTGAACATAGGGGTGCATGTATATTTTCAGATTAGAGTTTTCTCTGGATATATGTCCAGGAGTGGAATTGCTGGATCATATCGCCACTCAATTTTTAGTTTTTTGAGGAACCTCCATACCGTTCTCCATAGTGGCTCCACCAATTTACATCCCCACCAACAGTGTAAGAGGGTTCCCTGTTTTCCACCCCCCTCTCCAGTATTTATTATTTATAGACTTTTTAATGATGACAATTCTGCCTGGTGTGAGGTGGTACCTGATTGTAGTTTTGACTTGCATTTCTCTAATAATTAGTGATGTTGGGCATCTTTTCATGTGCCTATTGACCATCTGTATGTCTTCTTTGGAGAAATGTCTATTTAGGTCTAGGGCCAATCTCTTGAGCCCTACTAGCTGAGGAAAATCGGGTTTTCCCCGAGGTAGTATTAGGAAATTAGTGCTACTTATCACAGCGGACAAACCCTGAATCTCTGTGGCTTAACACTGTGAGTGTATTTCTTATTCATGCATATAGGAATGCCATGTGAGCAGCCTTCAGGTTGCAGTGGCAGGAGGAGAGAGAGGTGGAGGGTCACAAGGGATATTTTTAAGGGTCAAGACTTACATCATTTCCATTTGCATTCCGTTGTCCTGGGTTAACTGAGGTGGTCCAAACATAACTACACGAGAGGCAGGGAAACAGAGTCTCTCTGCATGTCACGGAAGAGGAAATGTTATAGTGAGCACATAGCATTGCTACACCACCTATGTGAACCTGCAAACAAAGAAAGTCAGACCCTAAAGAGAAGAAGAAATGAAGCAGGCACAGGCTACAAATAGCATCCCTATAGTGAACTTCCATTGTGGCCTCAGGTAATGCCAGGGGTCTCTGTACTTACAAACAAAGAGTAGCGTACAAATCCAGCCTTTAGCATCCACTGCACAAAGACACTTTAAAAGACTTGAACATAACATGGCTCAGGGTCAAGCCCAACTCCTCGTGGTGATGAAAAGGTGAAGTTCTACATACTTACAACTCTGGGCTTCTAACCATAAATGACCTTGAGAACACAGGTGTTCTGGTGCTGTGGAGGTCTGTTGCCTTGGGTTTAAAAAGATGAAAATTTTCACATCACCAACTGAGAGAGTACCCTTCGATGCAGTTATGATTTTTTTTTTTTGAAAGAACATACTGCCCTCTTGCAAAGGTCATATTATTTTGCATTTCAGACAAAGGGCTGTAGATCAGGGAGGAAACCTGAATCCAAGGGCAGAGCAAAGAAAAGTGCACCATTAGCATCAGGGTAGTTCCACATGCAGATGGAGTGGGCAGCATCCTGGGTGCTGATTTCAGTGGTGTCAGGAGAACCTCACAGGCTTCTCCAGGTTAGCCCTGCAACCCCATCCTAAGAGATTCATTTATTCCCTTGGCTTAAATCTTTACAAATCTTCCCAACCCCATCTTCTTGAACTCAACATTCCTGCACTCAACATTCCAACACTGGTGATTACTGTCAGATTCCCCAGGCTCACTCCAGTCTCTCACTTTCTGTCCTGCTGTGTCCCTCTCTCTGCCCCCAAAGTCCTTGGCCTTCTCTTCCTCATGGAAAAATCCACTCACTTTCCTCCAGCCCTTTTCAAAGCTTTCCCTGTCCTACCAACAAAGATCACCCCTTCTTCTGTGGCACCATCATGTCTAGTATTGCTCTGTCTTGTAATTATTTGCTTCTCATTTGGTCTCCCCTGTCCCTGCCAAGCCCCCCAGACCCCAGCCTGGCCCTCTTTGAAGGTAAGATTTTTATCTTACTTGTGTTTAAACTTCTATGGAATCATCTATTATCTGACACATAGTAAATCATTGACTAAATAAATAACTGACTAAATAAAAGGAACAAGCAAATGAATGTATCCACAAAAACAGTTACCTCTAGGAAGGATAGCCAATCAAGTCTTAGCAAATATACAAGTAAGTAACAATCAAGTGATTGGAGCTTCCGAGTCAGTGAGGACAGTTTTTGTTACTGCTACTAGAAACATTTATTTTTTTCCTCTCTGGCTTTACCCCCTGGAGTGCTCAGGCTCTCAGCTTCTCCTCTCGCCTGTCAAATTTCATCTACTCCAACTTCAGATTTCTCTGCTGTCCCTTTACTTCTGTCTCTTGCTCCCAAAACCTTCCAACACAAATTCATTGACATACTTAACAATATTAGAACATTGGTTCCATGGGAGGAAGCGACTATGCTTGTCACGCCCATCAGCATCCCCAGTGCCTAGAACAGTACCTGGCGCAGAGTGGGTTCTCAATAAATATTTGTTGAATAAATGAAAGAATCAGCTAATCAGTAAATATGTGAAAAACTGAAGTCCTTTCCATTAACATGCTATTGAATTTTTAGAAATTAGTCTGGGTTTTAGATAGCATTTTTTCCCAGTTATAAGAGATGATAAATTGGTTTTATCTCACTTAAAATCGTGATTAACTGGCAGTGGCTAGTTGGAACACTCTATTGAGAAGAATTCAAGTTGGGTTCAGTGGAAAAAGAGGACCATAATTGATTAGTGATGTCTGTATTGGGCAAAGGAGGAGAAACTGGTGATGCAGCTTTCATCCCTGAAGGAGAAAGCGCCCAGTTAATAGATAAGTAATCTTTGATCATGTGGTTCAGGCTGTAGACATCTGTGTAAAATGGTGAGAAATAAAGGAGGGCTGGGGTGATGTAAATGTTTACAGTTCCCAGGTAACTTGAATTTGAAAACAAAATTAGTAGTAATTTTAAAAATTTGTTTAAAAAGTTCTGTTCAGATATATAAATAAATCTATCAATTTAAATTGCCAAAGCACCAAAATACGAAACCTGCAAAAAACTACTCATCCGATCATATTATACATAGACTGCAGCAAGTGTTTGGGTATCTTGGTAACAAATCAGCTTGAGATTCTCTGTGGTATTTATTAGTACCATCCGTCAAATATTCCCAGTATTTCTTCTGCTCGGTACATGGTAAGATTGCATCTTCTCTGGCTCTTTGAAATTGAGTGTGGTCATAGACTTGCATTGGCCAGTGAAATGCGACTGGAGGTGAAAAGGGCCCCCCTCTGGGTAAAATCTCTTAAGGGCCAGTGTATGGCTTGCTTTTCCTGGTCCCTCCCACAGCAACCAGCAAAACTCCAGGCAGGAGGTCCTTCTTTAGCCTGAATCTCTGCCTGAAGACAGCATGGAGCAGAGCAGAGTCTCCAGCTGAGCATGAAAAAGAAAGAAACCTTTGCTAACGTTTTTAAGCCACTGATATTCGGGCTTTGTTTATTGCTACAGTATAACTGAGCCTGTCCTGACTGATACATTTTCCAAATTGGGAATTTGCAGTATGTGACAGCACAAGGTAGAGATGAGACTGGTCGCTAAGGACTAGTTACTTGGCTAAGCATCCCCTTCTCTAAACTGTGGCTTCTGTTCACCTGAAATATTTAGGAAAAGAATCAATAGAGGGAGAAATGAAAGCTCTGCTTCCCACTGCTCCTCGTCATGAACCTTGTGCTCCAGACGAACAAAGCAATGCACTGTTCTTTGTAATCACCCCCAGGCTTTCTCATTTCATGCCTTTGTTCCCACTGTCCTCTCTCCTTAGAAAACCTTTCTATCACCTTGCATCCAAGTCACTACCAGCTCCCAAGAACCAGCTACAAAGCCGACTCTTCCAAATGCATCTTCCCACCAGCTAGGAGTGATGTCTCCCTCTTCTGAAGTCTCAAAGCACTTTACCATTCTCTCTCATTATATTTTTCATTGTCTGCTGTAAAGGTTTATTGATGATTGTATGAAAGAATAGAGGGATGGAGGAGAAGGGGAAAGGAGAAAAAAAAGGAAGCAAATTTAGGGGATTATGGGTGGCAATATAGAAGTAACAGTTGCAAATTTGGGAAATTGGTCTTTGCCTCTCTATTTTATATTTTGGGCTTTCCCTCCATAAATTGCTTTTTATTCTAGTTACCCTCTCTGTGCTAACCCACTTTTTCTGTGCCCCACAGTTGCTTCTTCCCAGCTGTGTCTTCTGATTGGTTATAATGGGTTAATTGTTCAGATAAGATATATCTTTGCCAACAGGTGAAGAAATCTACGATCCTTCCTGATTAAAGTAATACATACTTCTGTTGGCCTTCCCTTCGTCTCTTGGTGGTTCATGATACACATTGATGGCAACTCTGAGTCGTCAGGGTAGACAGTTTGAAAAATTCAAACCTTAATTCCTTTAATGGCCCTTTTGAAAGAAACAAACCAATTTGCAGTGCTTGGCGCAAAATGAAATTTCTGGGTCTCGCTCAGAAGTTATTGAGAATTTCAAGATGGCGACAGCAGAGCATAAAACCAAGGGTGAGGCCCTTGTAAGTATGGGACCCTGTGTAACTGTGTGGGTTGCATACCCATGAAGTCAGCCCTTGCGTGTGATATGCGAGTTCTCAATGTTTTCAAATTCTGCAATGTAGCTGACAGTCAATTCTGGTTATGTATAGAGCTTCTCCAAACTGGCAACACCTTTATCTCCATCCTCCTATCTACTAAGCGTGTCCTAACCATCGTACGAAGACAGTGACATCCAGGAATCAATTACCTAAGGAGACTAACAACCTTCAGGAATGTTGCCTGCTCCTCTTTGTTCTCTGCAGAGGAAGCGGGATGCATTCCAGCATCAAAGCAGCAGCTTCGCTAGGCTTCCTCTAGCCGACTTTCAAGATGCTGCTATAGATTGTCTGTGTCCCCCGCAAAATTCATATGTTGAAACTTAATCCCCAATGTAATAGTATTTAGAGGTGAGGCCTTTGAGAGGTGATTAGGTCATAAAGGTAGAGCCCTCTTGAATGGGATTAGTGCCCTTATAAAAGATACCCCAGAGAGCTCCCTTGCTCCTTATGAGGACACAGTGAGAAGACAGCCGTCTATGAACCGGGAGTCCGGTCCTCACCAGACACTGACTCTACCGCTGCCTCCAGAACTATGAGAAATAAACTTCTGTTGTTCATAAGGCACTCAATCTACGGTATTGTGTTATAGCAGCCCGGATGGACTAAGACAGATGTCAAGGAAGAGTTTTGATTTGTCCTCATTTTCCTTTAACAGTTTGTCGACTAGAGCACCTATCTATTTCTTGACAGAGTTGAAAGTTTGCCCACATCTTCTAAGAACTGTGGTCTTGATGGTCTGGGAGTATGTTTTATTTTATCTTAAAAAAATTTTTTTCCCCTACCTAAATCAAAGCGAAGTTGAGAATACTTTTAGCTTATGTTGTCTAACTCCTGTACAGTTCAATTCCACATCAAGGTAACAGAGAAACTGTGGGATGTTCTCCAGTAGGGCAGGCCAGCAGGAGTTCCCAGCATGGATCTGTGGTGCTCTGTGATCCACTGGCAGCTTTGGAGAGTACACCACACACAGGGGAGGACGAGTCTGCTCCTGTTCAAAATTCCAGGAAACACCAAAAGATTACTACAGGACCTAGAAGTCATCTTGCTATTGTCCTTGCCCTGCCTCTGACAAACTAAGTCAGTACATTTGGGAAGAGAGTGCACAGGACAGATGAGGTCAAAGTGGTGACTTCAATTCCCTGAGGGCTGGGATGCTCTACTTTGTTGTACTTGTCATTTATAGTTCATATCTGCAGCTAGACCACCATCCATTCTGATGTCATATCAGTTGTTAAACTTTGTTTACTGTCATTCCTGGAACGAACCACGTGCTCATTTTCAATTTGGTGTCTCACACATGTATAACTTAGAACTACTGGAACAGCGGTCTAGGAAGCTCACACCATTCTTCCCAACGCCGTATTCAGTGATGCAACATTGGTACCTTAGAATCAGCCTTAGTGGGAGCATTTACACAGCAGAAATCAGCAAGTATTACAAATCAGAGCTTTTTTGGTTTTGTTTTCAGAAAGCCAGCTTATCTGTTCATCACGCATCTCAGACGGATGAGAGATGTGTGACTCATTTGTTTAGTCAGTCATCTATTCTTTCACCCATGATACAGTCAAAAACGTTTCTTGCTGTGTAATTTATCTCCCAGACTAGGACATTTTCAAGAGTGAAAGAGCAAAATTATACCAGAACAACCCAGAGTAAACAGAGACTGTGTTGGGCAAGTGAGAATGTGTCAACACCGTCTTACAGTGCCTCTAGGCACTGCGCTCGTGGTTGAGGCTACAGCGGTCATGTGAAAGACACGATCTCAATCCTTCTGACATCACAGCCTCGTGAGCTAAAGGAACATATCAATAAATAGCATTATTTACTGCTTCATCTCCCATGAATAATATCAAGAGGTCTCAATCAAATACGATCAGGTTAGTTCTGTGAAAACTGATTTTATCTTGATCATCTAACTTTAAAAAATTTTGAGTTGTGACTATATCAAGTAATTTTTCTGTCTTAAAAAACAAACCACATAAACACTCTTCATGTTCAAAGTGGTCACCCTAAGAGGCTGAATATTTTTCCCAGGGAGGCTGCCATTACAAGAACACCCAAGGCCTAAGAGTATTTTGATTGGCTTTGATGGTGGTCAGTCTTCATCCCTGCTGCACAGATTCAGCTTTTGAAATGGACCAGAAGTTACTTGGCGTTAAGTGTAATGAAGAAAGAAAATGACCAAGCTGGGCAGAATACTTTGGTTTAAAACAGGGTGGAATCATAAGGTCATGAGATGCAGCATCCCGTGTGGTTAGCTAAAGTGGCTTTGCAAGTAGATACTCCCAAGAAACCTTACCAAGTGAAGTCTTGCTCGATTTCTTTGGATAAGCATTCTTCATTTTTAAAATCACCCTGAGAGCTTTTGGCCACATCTTATACACATCAGGTATGGGAGAAGAGCAAGGCTGCAGTAGAATAAAGACATCTTAGTGGTTTGACATTTATGTCATAGCGTCACCAGAAGCTTACTGATAAAAATTGTTTCAATCTGCTACAAGAATTGAAATAGTTAGTCAAAATGTCCTAAATATGGTTAATCTTTCAATGTTGCTATGGAGAGAGAGTAGTTGCTGGTTTACTGATGTTTAGGAGGTGCTACTCCTCACATAAATTCCTATTAGTGGAAACTGAACTCAAGCCCTGGTCTTGCACCACATTCATTCAATCAGCACAGGGTAATGGAGCAACTACCATGTTTCAGCGCTCGGCCCTGGGCATAGGGCAGCAAGGAAAAGTCACAAGTCTCCTATTTTCTTGCAAGTTATAGCCTAACAGGCTTTGATCAAACAGTATGCAAATAAAAGGATAGTTTCAAGCTGCTATGCTAAATTCCATTAAAGGAAAATTCAGGGCTCTATGAGAGAGTATAACCCTCCCGAGGAAGTAAAGTTCAAGCTAGGTTGTGAAATATGAATAGGAATTAACTGGACAAAGTGAGAGAACAAACTGTGGGAGGAGAATAGCATGGGCAGAAACTCAGAGGCTCATGTTAGGATCAGGGAATCATTCTAATTTGGAGATCACTTGAGCAAGCTCTTTTTTTGGTAAGTGAGAAGGTCACTTCTAGAGACCAGGTGTCTTGACTCATACCTCATTCAGGGTGACACTTCTTAAATTCCAGCTGTGTCTGGAGCATACAGAGAACCTAAGTGTTGAGATGGTCACGTGTTGATCTGGAGGTTAGCATCTGGGGCTTGCACACGCACACACACACGTGCACACTCAAACTCATATGTGTGCATATGCACACACATACATACACACAAACACACACTTACATTTACATGGGTGCACACATATACACACCTGTATGTATTTTTTTTTTTTAATATTTATTTATTTACTTATGGCTGTGTTGGGTCTTCGTTTCTGTGCGAGGGCTTTCTCTAGTTGTGGCAAGTGGGAGCCACTCCTCATCGCGGTGCGCGGGCCTCTCACTATTGCAGCCTCTCTTGCTGCAGAGCACAGGCTCCAGATGCTGCACAGGCTCAGTAATTGTGGCTCACGGGGCTAGTTGCTCCGCGGCATGTGGGATCTTCCCAGACCAGGGCTTGAACCCATGTCCGCTGCATTGGCAGGCAGATTCTCAACCACTGCGCCACCAGGGAAGCCCCTGTATGTATTTTTTTACTTATGAGAATGACTGACTACTTTATATTGAGCAGCAAGGTAGAATAACAGAAAGTACACTGAATTCCACTCCTGCCCATATTGGTACAAGTCACTACATCGTTCCATGCCTCTGTTTCCTGATCTGTAAAACAGGGACAAATCTTCTGGTCTAAATAACGCATCGGGTTTTATAGGTGCTAATCAGATGGTTAATATGAAATCGTTATGTATACACAATAGTATATTATTATTAGGTAGCCAGAAAATTAAATGGTGGTTTGGTGAGTTCTCTTTTGTGGTAACACTATGACTTTGCTTCCTTCTTTGCCTGTTAATCTGGAATTCTTCACCTCTACGTGGCCATTTGGTGCAGGCTCCACAGATCTAGAACCATGAGAACTGCCCCGCCAAGCTCACAGCCCTTCCGGGTAGGATTCAGTGTCACGCGGTTTGGATACCAGATCGTTATCCCAGCTTCGTTGCTTTCCAGTTCAGTTCCCCTTGAGAAAGCTGCATAATCTCCCTGAGCCCCCGTTTCCTCATTTGTAAAATTCAGATACTAATATTTTCCTCACAGACTTGTGAGAAACAGAGGCTGTTTTTGGAACCCCCCTGGGCCCCTGTCTGACACCCAGTAAGCCTCAGGAGGCTGCATTTGGCAGGGCCAGTGCTTTGCTCCCAGCATCAGCCCCAAACATTGCCAAACACCCAGAAGTCCTGTGCATCTGTTGTACCATTATGGATCTGTCATTCTGTGAATGTTTAAACATCTTTCGAGGGTACTGTTTGTATTTTCACTCTGTCCCATGTCTTGGGGTTGATTTAGTTGTTTGTTCACTCAACGAACATTTAGTGAGCACCTACTATGTGCCAGACACCATTCTAGCCACTGGGATACATCATGAACAAGATAAACCAAAAACACTACTCTAGTGGTGGAAGACAGATAATAAACTATAAACACAACATAGTAGTAAATTCTGGAGTATGTTAGAAAGTGATAAGTTCTGTAGGAAATAAAAGAGCAGTGTAGTTGTTTAATGGGTGTAAGGTTTCAGTTATGCAAGATGAGTAAATTCTAGCAATCTGCAGTACAACATGGTGCCCATGGTTAACAGTACAGTGTTGTGCACTTCAAAATCTGTTAAGGGGGTGGATCTCATGCTAAGTGTTTTTACCACAAAAACCAATGGGATACAAAGAAACTATTGGAGGTGATGGACATGTCTGTTACATTGCTTGTGGGGGAGGCGTCATGGGTGTTTGCGTATGTCCAAATTCATCAAGTTGTGCACATGAATTATGCACAGTTCTTTGTATATCAATTATATGTATCAAGTATCTATTACATGTTAAATTTATATATAATATATATATAGCAATTGTATAGAAAGCTGTTTAAAAACCAAGGAGCAGTGTACAGGTAATAATGCCAAGGTTGGGGTGGCAGGGGCGTCTTCTTAGGGCGCTCAGTTTAAGCATACCTGGAAAGAGATCATTTCAGCAGAGACTTGAAGGAGGTGAGAGAGTGAGCTGTGCAGCTCCCTGGGAATTGGAGAGGACAGAGAACATGCCAGGAAGCGGGAACAGGACCATGGGTGACATGTGAGGAAGCATAACAAGGAAGCCAGTGTGGCTGGAGCAGGGTGAGCAAGGAGGAAAACAGTAGGAGAGGAGGTTGAGAAGTAGAAGGAAGGCCAGATCACTGAGGGCTTTGTAGATGTTGATTAGACGCTGAACTTTACTCTGAGTTTATTCATTTGACGCGTAGGTATTAGGTTTCTGTTTCATGGACAGCCATGGGTTAGAAGCCATGGGGGTCAGGAGGAAATCAGAAACAAAAAGAAATAACAGTCTGTTGGCCCCTTTGCTGTTGACACTGGTGGACAATCAAGGACATCTCTTAATGCACCCTTTCTTTTATTTATCTAGTCAACACATAGAGCCCTTCCTTCGATGACTGTCAGGGCACAGCCGTGAGAAAAACCAGAGAGGGTCCCTGTCCACGTGTAGCTTTCAGCCTGACACTGGGTGTCTGCATCTTGGCACTATTAACATTTTGGGCCATTTAATCCTGTGTTGTTCGGGGCTGTCCCTTGCACTGTAGGGTATTTAGTAGCATCCCTGCCCTCCACCTACTAGACGGTAGTGACACCTCTCCCGGTGTGGCAACCGAAATTTTGTGACAACCGAAAATGTTTCCATACGTTGTAAATGTCCCTGAGTGGAGGCAGGCAAAATCACCCCCAGAGAATCACTGCTCAAACTGGAAAGATACACTGGCCTCTTGTCATTATTTTTGTCTGGTAGCAGCTAACCTTTTCCCTGTTAATTTGGAATCCCCCACTTTATGAGATATGGAGACAGGCAGAGTCTGTCTCCTTTTGTAGAATCTGAAAATGCCAGAAACTTGCTTTCAAGACAAGCAAGGGTATACACCTAGGCTGGGCCAGTCATATGTATCTATTCCTAGTTTTGGACCTGAAGATAGAGCCGCAAAGAAGCAGGGCCTATGCAAAGTTCTTTGGCAGTAATGGGGGGAGTGGGAACAGGTAACATGTAGTTTCCCAGAAATCAGGGGAAGGATGATTCCCAAGACAGCCTGATCCAGAGATACAAGTTCCAGAGCTGAGTGCTCAGCACTGGAGGAAGCACTATCCTGCTCACATCATTTTGTGACAGGTCAGGGTCATCTTCCAGGCTCATAGTTTCTGTGCTTGTTTCCCACTGGTGTTTTCCCCTATATCCTTTTGTTAAATTATTTTTCTGTATAAGTCACCCCCATTCAGTTTCTGTTGCTTGCCACCAAGAGCTTTGTCTGAGACAGAATATAAGACACTGAATAAACAAGAGCTAATTTCTGAAGACAGGTTGAAATGGGGTTGGTACCCCCACCTTGGACAGAATGAGCTCTTAACTGAGTAGCTGCCATTTGAATGTTCTTGTGCATCTTGATATTTTAGCAGCCTGCCCGCACGGCCTTTGGGTTTTTTAAGAAGAGCAAACAATCGAAGGTCTTAAGTGCTCAGAGGCACTGCCTTAAGCCTTTCCTGAAGAGAGACTGATAATTGGGGGGCAGGGGACATTGTGCCCTATGTGGGGACTTAGATGGAAGATTGAAGCCTCAGAGAGCTGGCCACTGAATCCCACCCACCCATCACCCCCAAACTTTCCTTGAACTACAAAATGGTGGCAGCAATTTTTACTAGACTGTTCTGGTGTTTTGGTTTGGACCAGTCAGATCACCTTTATGACGTAAAACTTTCTTGGTATCTCTGCTGGTTGATAACCGTGTTAGAATCTGACCAGTCCTCAACCAGATTCTGTAAGAGAATTAAATCCTGATGTCTTAATGCATCCTTTTTATGAACTGAAAGAGAGAAGGGATTTATCAAGTAATGATGATAATAATAAATAAATACTAAGAGCGAGCACTGAGCACACTCCCGTGCCAGGGACTGTTCTAAGTGCTGCACAGGTAGAACTTTTCCTTTGATCTTCATCTTGATGATATGAAGTAGGCGCTGTTATTAGCCCCATTTTATAGATGGGAAAACCGAGACACTAAATGGTTAACGAATTTGTCCAAGGTCACACAGTCAATGAAGCACAGAGCTGGGAGATTGATGACTGATTGATTGATTTAGGAGCATCTACTCCTTTCAAGATAGGGATTAAATCTTCTGGCCTGGAAGCCATGGATTTAAATACTAGTTCTACTTCTTACTCACTATGAGAACTTACTTTTAACTTCAGTTTTCTCATTGCTAAAATAAGCAAATAATAGTATCTAGCCTTACAGGATTCTGAGAAGATTAAATGAGTTAACACATGTAAAAATTGAGAATAATGCCTGGCACCAAATAAGCATTCAGTAAATGTTAGCCAACATTATTATTATTATTATTATTCATTTGTGTATAACTCAAGCAGACTGGCTCCAGAGCTTATGTTCTTACTATTACACGATACCGTTTTCCTTATTAGACTCTGTTCTCAGTTCCTCAGTTGAACGATTGACACATATTAAGCAGTTGATAAATACCTGATGAATGAATGAATGAACACGTGAATTATTGAATGAATTAGTGGAAGATGCAGAGGAGAATTGGGTCTGATGCTACTGTGTGGGATTTGGAAGGGGAAACACAAACTCATATTTCTTAGGAAATAAAAATAATCACCTACGTTTGCTATCATTAATGGCTCAAGTAATGTGCCTTCCTTCAAAGGAAAATGATGAACTTGTCTACACTAAGGCAAACAGCAGGCTCTGGGACCTCCCAAGTGCTCCGAAAGTGTGGTCCCTTTCACACTTTCTCTTGGCTTCTTCGTAAGTACCTGCCCTCCCCCCTCTTCGCCCCACCCAGCCTGTGCTGTGAATTTCATGGCCCTAGTTTATGCCAGTAAAAAGCTTTCATGCTCTGCTAATGTGGCATTTGTTTGGTAATATGAGAGCAAGAGCGTTAAAAATAAATCCAGAAATGGCATCTTATAAATTTGGATTTTCTGTTCTCATAATTTATAGGAGTTCATGTTAGAGAGCGCTGTCTTATGCATAAATACAATATCTTTGTGGGCTGATGATGGAATTTATATCAAAGGGGGTCGAACATATACTTCATGAACTCAGCATCTGCTATTAGAAGCTATTTCATGTATAACTGGAGACAAATGATCTCTCCCCCTGTTTGTCTTAACTTAAAATTCAGTTGGTTTGCTTGAATTCATTTCCAAGGTACTGGAGTGGGGCAGGGAACCCAAGATTTATGCACCTTTAATATAATCAATTCTAAACATATCTTTAGACAAATAATTTAAAAATCTATGCATCTCAAAACACCTCTATTAATTTTAGGATACACTGGTGAATTTTTATATGATTGTGGGTTTATGTGTTTAAAGAGATTTTTTTTAAAATTCCATCTTCTCTTTCCTTCCCCCTCAGAAAGAAATTTTAACAGGAACATTTTGAAATACAATCCCACAAGGAAACAATCCCCTTAGACAATTAAACTGGGAGAAGGTCCCCTGAGGGCAGACACAAAAAAATATCTGTAAAAATCATTGCCGTGCTGAGTTTCCGCTGTTTTCTGGCTGGGCGTAAGCAAAGACGTCCGGCTGCCTGTGCCCACACTCAAGGAAAACACACACACACACACACACACACACACACACACATACACACGCAGAGTAAGCGTGTCCCTCCATGGAGCTGACTTGTGACACTGCTGTGTGTAACTACCTGGCCACACTTGGGGCCTTTCTGACAAGCAGCAGTGATTTGGAGACTGTAGGCAATATAAACTAACAATCAGGTCATTTACAAGGTTCTGCCAAATATTAACCTTCTATCCAATTCTCCTCCAACCTTTCAGAGCCCCTAATGTAAACCAGGCCAGCTCCCCCATCGCTTTGCAATATTCTGGAATGGGGGTGGCAGTAGTGGGTGAGTGGAGGGAGCTAACACACTTGTTGGAAATATCTTAAGGGGGTATGTTTATACCAAGATAATGATGTGGTTTGTTGTTGTAGGTTTTTTTTTTTTTTTTTTTTTTTTTAAGTACCAGAAAGATTGTTTAATTGCCCTCCCCTTCCTTAGGGGAAACTCAAAGGTTAATTCGTCCAAGAAATTTGGGTTTGCATTTGCCCTACAGATAACAGAATTACTTGAGCTGTGGTGAGGGTATAGGAAACTGTGGTTTAGGGCCAGGTGGCTGAGAGGGTTTTGGCAGGGACGACTGAAGTTATGGTTTTGTGTCTGTGTTAGGGAATTGCTTTGGACGAGAATCATGCAGTCCTGCATTTAATGCCACACTTAGGAGTGTGCTCAGACAGTTCATGTTGTGTTAGTATTTATTTTTTAACTTATCATAATTATTGTTAGCCCTTTAAAAGAAATCATAGGTTTGGACCTTGGTCGCTACTTCTTCACTTCTCATTTTTTTTTTTAGCAACCATTTTTGGGCCCTTACCTCGTGCCAGATACCACGACTGACATGCATCATAATCCTGTTTAATCCTTACGACAACCCATGGAGGTGGATATTGTTAACATCTCCATCTCAGAGATAAGGAAACACCTTTCCCAGGTTAAGTCATGACTGAATGTGGAGCTGGATGCAAATCCCCCTCCCCTGGCAACCCGTACCCCTGGGCCCTGTGAGCCTTCTGGTTTAAGATGGCATTAGCCATCCATGCCTGGATCCCTTCTGCAAGGATTGCTAGTTTTTGCTTTCAAATGCCAAGGAAGCAAAAGCTGCTGAACTAGTCTGAGCGATGTCTCAGAGAACTGTACTTCTCAAATCATCCATGATCACCAAGATTCAATAGAGAAATCATTCCTAAGTAAGCCCCTCTGTTTGAAGAATGGATTTTATTCTCTCTCCCTGCTGTATAAATCCCAGCCAAGTATTCCTTCCCCCTCTAAAGACTGATCATATCTTCATACTGAAGGCCTTGGAGAACTTTGGTGCAATTTCCCGTTTGAAATTAAGCCAGGTGAATAGTTCAACAATAACAACAACAAAAAAATTGGTCTCTCTGGGTCTTCGCTGGAAATTGGTGTTGTCACAGCTTCACTGGAAGCAGGGGTGACATTCCTTCTTAGCCAAGACGCCACATCTTCCAGGTAGTCTTCTTTGAATTTCTTTCTTTCTTTGTGGAGCGTAAAGGGGGAAGCCAAATTCTTTAGCGAACAGTGTTAGAATAAAGACCTCTGCTTGAATGCCGGGATAGCATACTAAAGTGAGTACCAGGGTTGTAGTCAGGGAACCCAGATTTAACAGCAGGGCTGTTATTTTAACAATAGGTTACCAGATCCATTGGGCAATCTGACTAAAAGCCCATATTTATTTCCCTAATTTTATAAACATTTAATAGGTCCTTATTAAACACATCAGCCAGCATGATTTAATAACACAATCAGTCTAGAAGTTTAAGAAAATTGAAAACAGGATTTGAATGTAATACAGCCACAATTACTGGAGATTATAGGGAATCATTCCCATATGTCTCCAGTGGAGAGCTGCTAATCTCTGTTTGCGTGGAGGTGATTTCCTTTGGAACCCTGCCCAGCCTTCAACGGCACTAGCGCTGAACAAATTAGATTTGAAAGTCCCCAATTTTATGACTAAGGTAATATACTCTGAATTTAGAGAAACACTGAGTTCCTATTTTCACTGGCGCTCGAGTGCTGGACAGAGACCTTGATTTCATTTAGTTTGGCTCCACTTAGAATATGGTCATAGGTTTGAAGGGGTCAGCATGTGTTTTTGTGTGTCTTTCATAGATATTCTAACTCCTCTCCACCCATAATGCTGAGGCATTCACATCATGGCTCCGTGAATGACGACAGATCTCAGGAATGGGCTGCAATTAGACCTGGAAGACAGCCTGATGCTTGGGGCTTGGGGGCCCAAACCCCCTCCTCTACAGTCCTGAGCCCCCTCCCCCCTTCCTTGTCCTCTGCTCGTAGGCCCTCCAAGTGGCTCTTATGCTCAGAGTGGCAACCTGGGAAACTAGGCTTTGTTTTTCCCTCCTTCTTAGGCAGCTTCTAGAAAAAGGGTGGATTCTTTGCAAGGAGGCAGAATTTCCTGACTCTGGGTAAGACAGCAAGAACCAGTAAGCTTAAGATTGAAGTTCTAGGAGCTGTCATTTTAGGGGCAAAGCTGAAAATAGGTTTCCTGTTTTCTGACAGTGTCTACTGTAATGTTCTCTTCCCATACTGCCTCCTGTTTTTGTAGAACTAGAAAAACATAACAACAATGACCCCTGATTAGTGGGCACTTACTACATGCCAGCACATTATAGTATTAACGACTTGAAACTTCATCATAACCCAATAAGGTTAGTATTACCAGTTATGCTTTATGGAAAAGGAAACAGATTCTGTCGATGTCAGATCCTTGCTATGGTCATAGTGAAGCAAGTTTTCATACCCAGAGGTCTTTGATTCCAAAGCTCCAGTTGTTAATTGCTCTTTGGAGCTTGCTTCCAACAATAGTGAAGATAATGAGATGATAGCAATGCCTTATGTGTGTATGAAAAGAAAGTGTAAATTTTTCTAGACATCTTCCCGCCCAATCCCAGAGTTCTGGTTTTATCCGTTCAGTTTCTTCCTGGCCTTTCCCCTTTATAATGGTTCTTTCAGCTTTTGAAGATACAGGAGCAGCAAGAGGAGGAGAGTCATAGGACTAGAGGAAGAAATGGGGGTAGGTTTAGCAAGAGTGCTGGGCAGCTTGCAGAGAACCAGAGGAAATAAGATTTTAAAGTTCTTGAGTTAAGATTTATCAATCACCTACCATGTTCCAGGAACAGTTCTAAGCACCTTTCTTGTATTTCCCTTCATTTCAGTCCTCCAAACCCTGTTAATTTATCGAATTTATCCTAAATTAATCTTTATTTTACCCACGTTAAGTAGCTTGTTCAAAGGTACCCTACTAGTAAGTGGCATGACCAGGATTTATACCCAGGCATTCTGAGTCCAGCGCCCACTCCTACCACTACTCTATGGCAGTTGTATATCAGGTAGAACCTGCAGTCTGACAGACACAAATAAGGAATTCGAGTCACGTGTTGGTTAATTTTTGTTGTTGAACTGTATTTGTTTGCCCTTCACTTGACCCCTTGCCTGAAGGCTGCAGTAGATTTATCTGAGCAGAGGGCGAAGCAAACCCATTACTTAGGAGCTCACTTTACAACCTGAGCACATACCCTCCTCCAAACTACACACATGCATGCGTGCACGCACGCACACACACGCACTTATGTGGTACGACTCACAAGCACAAACAAATCCATTACTGTATGTTAAGGTTATACCTGTTGAATATTAAAACAGAGTGGAACAAAATTATACCCTCAGGCAATCAAGAACACCAGAATTCTTCATTCATCCTCCATTGTAGCCAAGGATTTGAAGGTTGCCCAAAGGTGGAATGTTTGACACCCAGACATCTGTGTATAGACTTTCCTTTTGTTCTTTCTTTTGATCTAGAGCAGTTGGTCCTCAACTCTAGCATGCATTAGAGATATTGTAGAGAATACTATATCCTATAGATAATTGATACAGTATTAGAGATAGCATTGATATATAACACGAATACCACAGATAATTGAATGCACTAAGCCAAAGGCTCTCTCCTGAACATGATGGGCACTGACGGCTCTGCCTCCCCTGCAGACTTTAGACCACCCAGGTAAGAACTGGTTCAGTGGCCCAACACTTTGAGGCTTTTGAAATTATACCAAATCTGGGAGGTACCAGTCCAGGGCCTGGCCCAGTGAGGTGTCCTATCTACACCACAATTTTTCATCGAGAGATGATAGCAGCACAGGGAAGGGCCTCATCTTAACTCAGAATGTGCTGGACTCCAAAGAGAACCTCAGAACTCCCCTGAAATATGTTGCTGGGCCACACAGAGTAGCATCTTTTATCAACAGTCAACTTTTACTACAGATGATTCAAATAGCTCCTAGAGCTATTGAACATAGCAGCCTGAGTATTTAACAACGTTTTAAAAGAAATACAAGTAAGTTCAGTTGAACTGCCTGAGAACAAATCCAGCTAAACAAATAGCAGATAGGATTTTCTGTTTCCAGAAAACTAACCCTCCTGAGTATCATCCCATTCCATCACTAAGTCTTTTATTTAATCAAAGTTTTCCAGTGTAGATTTTCCGCTAAATCCTCAGGTTAATTCTAATTTCATAGTGTGGCTAAGTGGTTATAGAGCATGACCTCTCCAGAGCCCGCCTGCCTGGCTTTGAATTCTCACCCTGCTAACCACTAGCTTTATGTCCGAGGCAAGTTCACTTCATCTCTCTGTGCGTCAGTTTCCCCATCTCTAAAATGGGGACCATAATGGAGTCTACCTCCTGGAGTGGTTGTGAGGGTTAAGTTAGTGAATCCATGTAAAGTACTTAGAAATAAGGGCTACTATTCAGAGTTGAGTGAATGTTATCTCCTATGCCTTCAAATGGGAAGATGCTGCAGTCAAGATGGAAGTCATTGGGCAAGATACAGGTTTGGTTTTAAAATTAATAAAATCAATCGAGTGTTATGTAGTGGACAAAGGGTAGGATTTTAGAATCAGGCAAACCTGACTCTGCATCCCGGCTCTGCCTCTTTCTAGAGCTTTCATCCATGGAACTTCTCTGAGCCTCAGGGTCCTCATTTTATTAAAAATGGGAGGATGATACCTCCTTTACGGGGCTTAATGAATGGAATCTACATGAGGCAGCGTGTGGTCAGCTGTGTGAACTTCAGAGCCACGCAGTTTTGGGTTCAAACCCTCTGGCCACTTAGTATCTATGTGATGATAGAAAAGATATATACCCTTTCTGAGCCTCAGTTCCTTCATCTGAAACAAAGGAACAATAAAGCCCATTTTATGGCATTGTAGTGAGGGTTAAATGAGATTTGTGTATAGTTCCTGGCATATAGTCAATACTCAGTAGATTGTAATAGTGTTACCATTATCAGACTTTTTCAGATCACATAGGTAGCTGCCACCTCCACAGCCACACCTCATGGGAATGACTTTTAAATTTTAATTGTGCTAAAATGCATATTACATGAAATTTACCAACTTAGCCATTGCTCAGTATACAGTTCAGTGGTATTGAGTGCATTCACATTGTTACGTGACCGTTCCCACCATACATCTCTAGAACTCTTTTTATCTTGCAAAACTGAAACTCTGTACCCATTAAACAATAACTCATTTCCCTCCCTGCCCTCAGCCCCTGGCAACCACCATTCTCCTTTCTGTCTCTATGGATTTGACTACTCTAGGTACCTCACATAAGAGGGATAGTATGTGTTTCTTTGTGGCTGGCTTATGATAAGCGTAGCATAATGTCCTCAAGGTCCATCCATGTTGTAGCATGTGTCAGAATTTCCTTTCTTTTTAAGACTGAATAATAGTCCATTGTATATTTGTACTACCTTTTGTTTACCCATTCATCAATCAACAGACACTTAGGTTGCTTCCACGTTTTAGCTGTTATGAAAAATGCTGCTACGAACATGGGTGTACAAATATCTCTTTGAGACCCTGTTTTCAGTTATTTTGGATATATACCCAGAAGTAGAATTGCTGGATCATATGGTAATTCTATTTTTAATTTTTCGAGGAACTGCCGTACTATCTTCCACAGTAGCTGCACCATTTCACATTCTTACCAACAGAGCACAAGGATTCTAATTTCTCCACATTCTCACCTACACTTGTTATTTCCAGTTGGTTTGATGGTAGCCATCTTAATGGGTGAAATGCTATCTCATTGTGTTTTTCATTTGCATTTCCCAAATGATTATTAACGTGGAGCATCTTGTCATGTGCTTATTGGCCATTTGTATATTTTCTTTGGAGAAATGTGTATTCAAGTTCTTTACTTTTTTAATAACATTTTTTATTGTTCTTATTCAGTCATAGAAAAAGACATTTCATAAAACTTCCAGAGACTCATAGAGAAACTTTTATTTTTTCTTCAAAAAAATAAAAGAAACATTCTTAAAGGAACTATGAGGTTATTTTTGCCATAGACTGCCATAAAATCTCCCTTTCCCTAGGAGCAGCTTAAATAGAGGCCTTGGGTGAGGGAGTACAGGAAGGGCCTCTGCCTCTTGGGCCCTGACACTTTCAGGTGTCCATTCAGGCCCCATTATAAATGGCGGGGGGGGGGGGTTGCTTATCCTGCCTTGCAGCTGGACTGTCCGTGAGTCTGGCTAACCCAGTTTGTCTCAGGATTAGTTCAAGAGAAGAGCGTACCTCACAGTTAACTGGATCCCACCCCATCCACTCCATAACCTCAAACGATGACTCCCTCACCGCACCTTATCACCTCAGAGCAATGGCCCCTGAGAGCCTTCCTTTTTGGGAGCCTTCAAAGAGCTCCTAACTGAGGACTGAGCTGGGTGACTGCATGTGACAATAAAATTCTGCTGTGTTCTACCAGCTCAGCTCTGTGGTAAGAGGCCAGGAGAAGCAGCAGGTGGATTTTGCTAGAACCCGATGTCTTCCGTTCCTTTCATTCTCTTGCTGCTTATACTAGTGTCCCAAAACCCAAGACCTGCCTGGCACCATCTCCTGCCTGCATCCTTGGGGAATGGCTGGATCCTCCCTCTTTGCCCTTTACCAGGTGGGTCACTTGGAATTCCTTGCCTTTGGCTTCTTTTATTTAAGAATAAAAGAAGCTTCTTTTTTACCCACAGACTTCTACCATTACTTTAATATGCATTTACTCAACCACGGGACTGGATGAACTTGCCATGAAACAGAAAGGGAAGTTCAAAATGTGTAGGGATGTAGTGTACAAAGACCAATGAATAACTTCTTTGGGGTGAGGACCATCAAAGGTCTGGCAGGAACCTGTGAAAATAACATTCCTGTGGTAATTCCTCCTAATATGCAGAGACCTGAGAACATTTCAGGCATTTTATTTTCATGTCTGCTCCAATCACTGAAAACAGTTTAAAGAAGCAAATTATCAGGGCCAGAATTTTTCAAAGAGATGTTTTTTTTTTTTCACCTCTTGCTTTAAAGCAAATTGTAACTTTCTAAGCAAGCAGACAAAAAGGGCTTTTGTGCATATCTGATTAGCTCATTTCCTTTGATTTTGGTGAGTGATGTCATTTGGGCCCAGCTGTTGGTATGCTGCAAATGATTTCCCTTCCTTGTGTTTCAGCTAGCCATTTCTGCCCCTAATAGAGTTACTTTGACTGGAACCCAGCATTTTTCATGGTTCACCTCTTCTGTCAGCTGATACCCAGGACTCCTCTGGAAAGAACGAGGAATGGCCACAAAGGCATTTAAATACCTAGAGAACAGTCATTTCATGTGGACCCTCATCAAGGAGTTGTCATTCTGAGGTCTGTTTGCTTCCATGGCCTTAGCAGCTTCTTCTCGATTCATCCTATGCAATAATAGAGTCTAAGTAGTTGAGGGACTCTGAATTAAAGGCTCCTGGGTCCTCAGAAGCAGACGTGGCCCCCTTCCTGCCTCAAGTGTTCACAACAGATCTCACAGGTTAACTCAGTAAGGAAGGCAGCAGGGCTGTGGAAGGAACTAGATAATGCTCTGAAGCATCGGCTTTCATATTCTGCTGACTCTAGTCGGGATTCCAGGGCCGCACCTTGTTGGCTGAGTATCAGAACCTCTGTAAGCCTGTTTTCTTACAGGTAAAAAAAAACAGCTACTAAAAGTAAGCACAGATAGGGGAGGAAACTGTGGGTTTATAGGGACAGGAGGCATACGGGAAATCTCTGTACTTTCTGCTCAGTTTTTCTTTTTGTTTTTTTTTTTGTTTTTTTTGCGGTACTCGGGCCTCTCACTGTTGTGGCCCCTCCCGTTGCGGAGCACAGGCTCCGGACGCACAGGCCCAGTGGCCATGGTTCACGGACCTAGCCGCTCCGCGGCATGTGGGATCTTCCCGGGACCGGGACACGAACCCGCGTCCCCTGCATCAGCAGGCGGACTCTCAACCACTGCGCCACCAGGGAAGCCCTCTGCTCAGTTTTGCTGTGAACCTAAAACTGCTCTAAAAAATAAAGTCTGTTTTGAAAACAATGTAAGCACAAAGTGTTGTGGAGGTCTCAGAGTGCTTAGAACCCTACGTGACACGGTAGTCGTTATCCGCTGCTTCTAGTTATTAGGTATGGGGCTAGGCCTCATCCACTGGGTCAGGGATTTTCAGCCAGGGCACTGTTGACGTTTTGGGCCATTTAATCCTTTGTTGTGGGGTGGCGGGTGTCCTGTGAATTGTAGGATGTTTAGCATCATCCCAACATGCCTGTTCTCTACCCACTAGATGCCAGTAACACCCCTGCAATACACACACCCAGTTGTGACAAACAGAAACATCTCTAAACATTGCCCAGTGTCTCTTGAGGGGCAAAACTGGCCGTGATGGAAAATGACTGGGTTAAAGGAAAAACGGTAACCAGTGCGTCTGATGGCCCCGCTGCTCAGTCAACGTAAAAACTCTCTCTCTGAGGGTTTTGCTCCCTTGTCTCCACAGTACTCAACCTCATCTGCTTGGGTTGGTCTCACAGGCACATCTGGCTCACCTCATCGTTGTTCCTAGTCTTTGGCTCCCACATCAGGAATGTACTGTTTTTCCTCCCTGCCTCTCTCCTCCAGTCTGGACCCTTCCTAGCTTCAGCCCCCACCTCCTTAAATAATAATCCATCCTGAATCTTTTAAGCCTCTGGGTCATCTTCTCTTCCCAGCTTCTTAGCCTGCCACTGAATGTATCACCCTGCAATCATGGCCTTAAGACAAGGGGTTTTAGAGCAGGAAGGGACGATGCTCATCGTGTAACTCAGTGGCCTTCTGGAGCAGATAAGGCAATTAGGGCCCAGAGAGGTTAAAGCACTCAGCCAAGGTCACAGTGCTGGTTGATTGCAGGGTTAGGCTTGTAACCTCTGCCTGGCAGCCGTTACCCTGGAGTGCATCGTCACAGGAGTTCGGCCCTGTGTCCAGCCTGTGCCTTCATTCACAAATAGCTGCTCCGTTTATGGACTGGCTGGCAGGTGTAGACTCATCAGCTGTTCAGAGATATTCAAAAGCTTCTGGTCCTCCCATGGATGCTTAGTTTAAAAGACTTCCTTCCTTGCTGCCCCTGCTTACACTAAACCCCACTTAAACCCCCAAAAGTCAGAGAAATGGTGTAAACAGGCTCCAACTTGAGCCTGCATCAGAATCATCTGGGAAGCTTTTAAAAACACAGATTGCTGGGCCCCAGCCCTGGAGTTTCTGGGGTGGGCCTGGGACTTTGCATCCCCACGTGATGCTGGTATTTCAAGCCCCCACTTGGAGAGCCTGATGGAGAGGGATGAGGAATCTGGACTTTAGGACCAGACAATGCACAGACAAGTGACTCAATCTCCTTGAGTCTCATTTTCTCATTTGTAAAATCAAGATAATAATAATTAGAAGTGCTCATAAAAATGAACCTTTTTTTTTTTTTTTTTTGCGGTACGCAGGCCTCTCACTGTTGTGGTCTCTCCCGTTGCGGAGCACAGGCTCCGGACGCGCAGGCTCAGCGGCCATGGCTCACGGGCCCAGCCGCTCCGCGGCACGTGGGATCTTCCCGGACCGGGGCACGAACCCGTGTCCCCTGCATCGGCAGGCGGACTCTCAACCACTGCACCACCAGGGAAGCCCTGAACCATTATTTTTTATTAAACATAGTACCTTCAATGTCTGGCATTTACCAGCTCTCAGTATGTATCCTGCCCAGAGGAGTAAAAAGAGGCCAGTTTCCTTCGATTTGTCTCAGCTGGTGGCTCACTAGGTAGTTGAGCTCAGGGTATGTGTTTAATTTGGTATGGAACTCTGAGGAAATTGATTTCTCAGCCATTTCTTTAAAATGGGCAAAATGGTTTTTTTTCTGCTCCCCTCTAGCCCCTAGCACCTGTTGGACAGGTCAGAGGAGGTTTAGTACTTCCAAAAATATTACTTGATAATATGAGACTGTTTATTCGTGTTTATTCTTGAAGACCCTTTTGGTGATCATCCTTTGTTGCTTTCAAAACCCTGTACGTTTTCCTTCCACTAGGCACTTTCTTTCTCATTCTAGCCTACATGGATAGCTCCCTTTTCTGACTTGTCTCTATTACCTGATTGCTACTTAACAATAAGGAGCAATCTATAAGCTTACTTTGAAACCTACCTGCCTAATGAGTGCTATCTCCACGTCTCTTCTCTCCAATTAGAGTAGATGTTTTTTGAGGAAATGAACTATGCTTTCCACTTCTTTTGAATTCTCCCTGAGTGCCTAGCATCATTCCATGAATAGTCAGTGGCTTCAACTGTTGGTTGAATGTATATCATAGAGTTTGTGTAGAATTAATATCAAAGTTTTAACCCGGACATGGGAAAATAGTTTCCTATATCCTTTTATTTAAAACGTAGGTCTGTTCATCTTCCATGTTGTTGGTTCTTGTGTACGAGGAATTAGTCACTGACAGACTCCTGAACACTTGAGTTGACCGCCTACAGAAGGATAACTTCTAGGGTGAATCTACATGCAACCTATTCCTCTGATATTATATTAACAAAAAATTGTGGGGGGATCACAGTGTTAGGAAACTGAAAGATGTCTGGCTTTCAATTGTCATATCACTTTATAACTGAAATTATAAAAGCATTATGCTGAGTGAGTCACCCAGCCTTCCCAAGTTAAATTTAAGGACAAACATTAAACTCTTAAAATAATAAAACCCTGTGGAACAGAAAGGAGGGAGTCGTGAAATGAGATGAGGGTTTCCAGTCCTGAGTTGCTCATTTTTGTCCAACTAAAGTGTAGCCATAAAATAAATAATGGGTTGGTTGGAATACATGCGATTCAATTTGTATTTCAATTTGTATTTGTCTGTGATTTGAGGAGGTGGTCCCACACAGATCAGTTGGGAAGGAGAAAATTATAGTGATGCATTGAAAGCAGTCACTGCCAGGAAAAAGGATGGCTGACCTGTTTGTCTACCAGGGAGACAGGATGTTTTACGGGATTTAAAAGAAAAGCATAGTGTGTACACACTTGCCTTTCTAAACATTTGTGTTAGCCAGATCCCCATCTCTCCGGACATCAGGAAAGAACCAATATGAGCCATTCAAGAAGGAAGTGGCTGTGCTCTGAAGAAACTCGAAGCTAAGTCCTCTCTCAAATTTTGCCCAAGCAAAACTAAAAATGTTCAGTTGTTGAATTGCAGACACTTGACCCTAGTTTTTGTTATTTTATTTATGATGATGATAATAATGTTATTTTATTTGTGATATGATAATGTTATTTTATTTATGATGATGATGATAATGTTGCTATATCCAGATTCTTTTGTTGCAGCAGGCATAACTCAAATTGCTGTAAGCGGTAAAGCAAACAAGAAGCTTTCAATAAAGTTTAAATAGTCAAATAGACCAGGGTAGATATGACTCTACCTATTGCTTATTGCATGGCTCAAATGATGTCACCAGGGCCCTGTTCCTCTCCATTTCCCAGTGACCTGTCCCTCAATGCTGGCTCTTTTTATAGGTTCCACGTACTCATAGAACGGCTGCAGCAGTCCGAGATGCTCCTTTTGTTCTGATTCATTTCCTAGAAAGAAAATTGATGATCTCTTTCCAGGACTCCTAGCCAATGTCTCACTGCTGTAATTAGGTCATTGGCCCATCTCCAAATCAATCACTATAGTCATGGGTGGGGACATGACAAAGTCATGGGCTTCTACAGAAGCCCAAGGGTTTAGAGTTACCAAAACAGATATCCATGATAAATATGAACACTCACTGCTGTTGAGAGCTCTTTATCAGGTACTACCTAATATTATCCCCACAGCCTCTTATTCACTCATTTGTTCATTCATTTGTTGTGGTCCTACCATGATAAGCAAAAACAAACCTTGTCTCCATTCACAGTTTAGAAAGAGAATGCACTATGGGGTATGTATGACATCTACATTTTACAGGTGGGACAATTCAGGCTTCCTAGAGTTATTTCAGTTGCAGTTATTTCAGTTCCCTACAGTATTATAATTACTAACAGAAAAACAGAGATCCGAACCCAAATCTGTTTCCATAGCCCATGTCCTTAACTGCTATGCTGGTCTGAAATGTCCTTCTTTGGGGAATAATCTGCCCCAGGCTAACGTATGTTTATCTGTGACCATGGCAGCACATCATGAGAATTATCTCATGATAAAGAATGAGGAACACAATATAAAAGGTCCAAGGAATACGTATCCTCCCTCTCCACCCCATAGTAATGAGGCAATATTAAATTCCTCTGGCTTCTTAATAAAATGACCACAAACTGACCAAGTAACTTTTGTGGATGTGCTTTCGCTTATAACATGGTGTCTCCTCAGTGCTTTAGAAATAACAACCAATCTGGTCTCAGATATTTGGTCCTATCAGAGCATCTTTGCAGCTCCTTTGTAAGATCAGCATTTTTAATCCTCTCTGGCTTCCAAGAGTTTAACAGACCACCTTACACTACTTATGAAGAAACTGAAGCTCGGAGAGGTTAAATGACTTGTCCAAAGTCACTCAGCTAGTAAAAGGTCGAGCAGGAACTTAACTCACATGTTCTTTTCACTCCTGTGCTGGTGTTCCATCATCCTTCAAGATTTTAGGATAATATACTTATCAACTTTATTTAAATGTCTACTCTAGTCTCATTCTAAGTGACAATACTTGTCCGTGTTAGTGTATTATTTTCCTAAAACACATTTCAATAAACATAAAACTATCAAAAAATTTAAAATCCATCCATGAATCCCCTAAAATTTTTTCATGGATCGTCAGAAGTAGTGTCTGACACATTCAAAAAGTTCTGTGCTATGTAATTGCCTCACCAGTGAGTTTCAGAACAAGGCTTAGGGTTACAGGCAGGCAATAGTCAATTTCCATGGAAAGTTTTTTTTTCTTTCCAGGAAAATATATATATATGAATGGGGATATGATCATTTTCAGTTCTTTCCCCTCTGGTGTTGGCCTTCCCAATCAGAGTCACATCCTCACCCTCTGCTCACTTCCTGTCTTTGCTTGTGGGTGAAATACACCTGCTACTTAAAGGCTAACCTGACTTTTCAAGTCCCACTAATATTTAAGGCCATTTATTGTTCTGCAACTTGAGGGCGTTTTTGTGGTGTGCTTTTCTAGTTGTTGTCAAACTGCATTATTATTCTGATTGAGAATTATGTCTTTTGGAGGGTGACTTCAACAACGAAGCTATCGCCACCTTCACTTTTTTTTGTTATAATTGTGTTTGGCTCTTCATAAGTTTCCTACTGATTTCTGAAGATCTGCTACCCTTGTAAGCCACTTAAAGATGAAAATTCAAATACTGAAGTGCGTTTTTATCCCTAGTTATTTGGAAGGAAGGATTAGGAAAACTACTTAGTACCTCTCTATTTAAACACAAAGATTAGGAGAAAGAGAAAAGACCCATTGCATGAGCACATTTCTTCACAAAAATTCAAGCACTTGGAGGTGGCTCATTTGTTTTACCATTTAAAAATGAAATTAAGGAAGTCTTTGTTTGTCCTCATCTCTGTTCTTGGCTGCCATGATGCTCAGGTAGATTGGGGATATTGAAGGCAAGTGGTCCTTCTTGAGGCCAAGGGGTTGCGCGTTTATGTTTCGTGTTTTATTCTTCCTCAGGACAGAAACTACCAAGCTACACAATAGCACTGTGATTTTTTCCGACTCCGCCATTAGGGTGCTAACCAGGTTACTGATGGCCGTTGTTAAGTCCAGAGAGAGATTAGATCCTTTCTCCTTACTGTAATATACCTCAAATGTGTTGCACATTGAATCACCTAAGATGCGTTTAACAAATACTGATGCTCAGGCCCCAGGCTGACCAATCAAATCAGGATCCCTGAGGGTAGAACCCGGGTATCCTTTTATCCTTTTGAAAGTTCACCAGGTGACTCTAATGTGCACAGAGGGTGAAGAACCTCTCTTCCACGGGGCTCTGGTTTTAAGAGTTCCTGTACTGTCATGGTTAGATGCAGTCAGGCAGGTCTGGGGTCGAATCCCTGCTTCACTGACTAGCTATGACTTAGGGCTGTTCATTTAGGATCTCTCTCTTTCATTTACAGTGCTTTCTTTTTCTTGTTTTGAATTATACCATTTTTATACTTTTTTACCTGACTGGTTTCTCTTCCTAGCCATCCTGAAATAATAATAATTGAGCACTTAATATGTCAATTAATTAACTGTCCCTACAGACGTCCATAAATTCATTCGTTAAGTCCAGACAGTAACCTTTGAAGTAGGTGCTATTATTATGCCCATTTTACAGATGAGGAAACAGAGGCACAGGCAAATTAAATAATATGTTCACATTCAAGCAGTTAGTAAGTGGCAGAATAAGGATTAAGAAATACTGTTTTATCTTCCTAATAAGGCTGTTGTAAGGACTAATGAGATAATGAAGGAAAAGAGCTTAACATCGTGGGTTTCCCAAAGGAGTTCCTCGTGCTTAAGCTGGTTTTGAATCCCTGTTTCGCTGCTGAAAACCTTTCTTTAGTCGTCCCCCAACAACATGAGGCCTGAGTAAATTTTGTTGTGTATACTCAGGTGTATATTGCCTTAACTCATTCATTCGTAGAGTTCTGTTTGCCCCCAAATTCAAGAAGCCATTGGAACTTGTCTGAGTAATCTTTGCCTTCCTATTAAGAAAAGTCACATTAGTTATCTGCTTATTGATCAAAAATGATCAGGGGAGTTGCTTCAGTCCAGCATGCTTTTTTAAAGACTTGCAGATCCAAATGCTAATATTCAACTCTCTAAAATTGAACTAAAGACACCTCACACATAGAGAATGTTCAGGAGGCCCAAGGCTTTGTAAATCACTGCAAACGTTCATTTCATGAAGGCCTCTGAATTTTCAGGTGGCAACCTTTTGCCAGATTAATTGATCACCTAGTTAAATGATTCACAAATCCCTTTGGTAAGCTCAGAATTTGTGTAAGACAGTGGGTCACTTTTTCTATTTATTGCAGCACACAAAATTTAAATACTTCTGCATTACATACCTGCTGGGGACTCATTTAGTTTTCTTTTTTTTTTTTCTGCGGTACACGGGCCTCTCACTGTTGTGGCCTCTCCCGTTGCAGAGCACAGGCTCCGATGCGCAGGCTCAGTGGCCATGGCTCACAGGCCTAGCTTCTCTGCGGCATGTGGGATCTTCCCGGACCGGAGCACGAACCCGCGTCCCCTGCATCGGCAGGCGGACTCTGAACCACTGCACCACCAGGGAAGCCCTAGTTTTCTTTTAATACATATTCAGGGGATCTTTTTTATATTTGTCTTGGAGTCACACAACTCCACCATTAAGCGCTTCCATTAGGGATGAGTCTCGTATCCCAAAGGAAAAGAGTTTTCAAATGTGTTTGAAACGGAACCATCTCAGGTGGGAAACACACAGTTTCAATGAGATTCAGGAGTCTGGAAAGAGAAAAATTCTTAGAACGTCATGGGAGACACAGGACATTGAGTTCAGTCTGAATGCTTTGGGGAACCTGGGACTTAGGAGATTCTGAGAAGATAGGCATGTCTGGTGTATTTGAACTTACATCAGACTGCTTCCCACTTTGGGGTGACAGGAGCCTAACAGTATTTGTTTATAACCTTCCATTCTTTTCACTCATTAAGGAGCATTCTGTTTTTGCACCTCAGGGGCTCTCTCACCTTGCTCTCTAAGGACTCCAAACTGTGGCTATTGTGTTGCTTAAACAGTGCAGAGGAGAGGGAGAGGAAAAATGGAAAAGCTAGGAATGGAGGTCTTGTTTGGAAAGGGACAAGATTCAATCAAGGGAGAACAGAAAAAAGAGAAAGGAAGCATGGTGGGTAAGGGATGAAGCCCCACCCAGCCTTTACACTCACAGCTGGGTATAAAAAAAGAACTTGTTTGGGAGTTGAGAGTGGGAGCAAGTTTGGAGGAGATTAGAGGTCATCAGTGTGCAGGACATAGAATGACATAGATGAGGAGAGAGCATTTTCAGTGTATACGGTAGACAAATGTACTTCTTTTCCTGTCCTTTGAGAGTCATTAAAGATTTAAATTGTTTTCTTGGATTTTTCTGCTGGCCTGTGTTGCTTGGCATATGATTCTGCACATGGACTTGACGTATGGTGTGATTTGCCCCTTACTTGGGGATCACATACGCTACATTTCACTCAGCCTATAAGTGAGCCTGGGTCATATTCAGAATGTTAGGTTTAACATTCGTGGCACTATGATTCAAGAGACCTATGTTGGCACTTAGTTCAACATGGTTGCCACCAGGAAGATGAAAGAGCTCAAAACCACTTCATTTTAGTATCATTAAAAAGAGTTAGGGGCTTCCCTGGTGGCGCAGTGGTTGGGAGTCCGCCTGCCGATGCAGGGGACACAGGCTCGTGCCCCGGTCCGGGAAGATCCCACATGCCGCAGAGCGGCTAGGCCCGTGAGCCATGGCCGCTGAGCCTGCGCGTCCGGAGCCTGTGCTCCGCAACGGGAGAGGCCACAACAGTGAGAGGCCCCTGTACCGCAAGGAAAAAAAAAAAAAAAAGAAAAGAAAAGAAAACTAAATGAGTCCCCAGCAGGTATGCAATGCAGAAGTATTTAAATTTTGTGTGCTGCAATAAATAGAAAAAGTGACCCACTGTCTTACACAGATTCTGAGCTTACCAAAGGGATTTGTGGGATAGTCAGCAACCAGCAATAAGTTTTTCAGGGGGGATATTCAAGCACAGTGTTTGTAAAAATGTGGTAAGTGGATGAGCATGAATTCAGTAATTCACAAATCTGAACGATCGTTGGAAACCTATGCTCCAATCCAAAGAGTCTAATAAAGTAGGTCTAAGGAAAATACATCTCCAAAATGCAATGCAGGACAAATAAATCAATACAGTGGAATGCTATTCAGCCATAGAAAGAATGAAGTACATGCTGAAAAATTGACAAACCCTGGAAACATTAGATAAGTGAAAGAAGTCAGTCACAGAGACCACATATTGTGTGATTCTATTTATATGAAATGGCCAAAATATTTGGCAGATCTGCAGAGACAGAAAGTAGATTAGTGGTTGCCTAGGGCTAGGAGGCATTGGGGGGTGATGGGGAGTGACTGCTAGTGGATATGTGATTTCTTTGGAGTTATGAAAATGTTCTAAATTGATTGTGGTAGCAGTTGCACAATTCTGTAAGTATGTTAGAAACCATCAAATGGAATACTTTTTTTTTTTTGGCGGTACGCGGGCCTCTCACTGTTGTGGCCCCTCCCGTTGCGGAGCACAGGCTCCGGACGCGCAGGCTCAGCGGCCATGGCTCATGGGCCCAGCCGCTCCGCAGCATGTGGGATCTTCCCGGACCGGGGCATGAACCCGCGTCCCCTGCATCGGCAGGCAGACTCTCAACCACTGCGCCACCAGGGAAGCCCCATCAAATGGAATACTTTCAATGGACGAACTGTATGATATGTGAATTACATCTCAAAAAAAAGCTATCATATTAAAAAAAAACAATTCAGATGACACTATCTTTGGTGAAATTTGAGAATCAAATCTCAGTCCCAATCTTATAATCATCTGAGGATTTTTCATAAGTTACTAATACCCATGTCCCACCACCTGAGATTCTGATTCAGATGAGAGTAGAGCACCAGTTTTTAAAAAGTTTCCTACATGAGTTTAATACACCACTTAGCCTAAGAATCTCAGGAACAGATGAACTTTAAATTCCCTCTTTCTTTGAGATGCTGTGATTTCTCAAGCTTCTAATTCTATCTTAGCGTTTACAAGCATGAGCTCTGGATCAGATACCTGCATTAGCATTTAACTCTACTTGTCATAAGCTGTATGATATTGAGCAAGCTATTTAACCTCTCTGAGCTTTGATTTCCTCATTTGTAAAACGGAAGTAATGCTAGCACCTATCTCATAGAGCTCTTGTGAGGATAAATGATTTGTGTAAATTATTTAGTCCAGTGCCTCACATATAGTAAGAACTCAGTGTTAAAGAGGATGATGACATTGATGATGATGATGATGATTCTCCTGCAAGGAGAAGAAATATAAATTTGGATGTTGGAGGGCCGGATATTTCTTAAGATGAAGTAGGGCCAAAACACATATCAGGTATATATGCAGTGGCTTTTGTGGACAAAGATTATGGGGTAAGAGAGTCAGTGGCTTTGAGAAATATTCTTGTTTGAATACTACAGGATTAAAAACTAAAAAACTAATGTTACTCATTTTAATGATCCTTTTTTAAGATGACTTAAATGGGGCTAAGCATAAATACTGCAGTCCTTCTCACTGGCTACGTTAACCCAATAAGGCAGTTTCTGCTCCTGATGTCTAGGAAAGATGGGGGATGTGTTCTCATTAGGAGAAAGTTCTCCATTAGGTGCAGGTGTATTTTTAGACTGGCAATGTTTTAAAAATACATATATATATATATATATATATATATATATATATATATAGTCAACAAACGGACATGGAAAGCTACCAAGCATGAGGAAACAAGACCCTAATTTGAGTCTTCTGGGAGATCCAACCTCTATCACATACCTACATGTGGAACAAATAATGTGGCACAAACTTTCTAAGACTGTATTTTCTAGCTTCGGAAAACAAGCAAGATTGATGATGCTTAACCTGCCAGAGGATCAGTTCCCTGCTGCTGCGTTTCTTTTTCAGTCCTCCACCCCCTTCCCCCAAACCCACTTAAAAACAAAATCAGAACCTGGTATCCTCTGAGCACACTTTTGGCAGCCCTTGGCTTTGGCATTGTTTTTCTGACCAGTTTACTGATTAGTGTTTATTACTAATCGTCTGTGGCTAGAAACATGACCCAGAGAAGAGAAAGAGCAGGGCAACAGCATGCAGTGCAATTGTTAGAATTATTCACAGTGTTTTCAGCAGGAATCACTCAACTCAAATCCACAACCACAACTGATGCCTTAGCGTGCCAAATCCCAAGCATTGGCAGCTAGGCAAAGCAGGTTTCCCTTAGCACTTGGCAAGATTCCCTTTCCCTTTGCCCAGTATCCAGAGCCCAGTGCTTGGCCAGGAGTGAAGGTGAGACAGGCTGAGGGAATAATAGTTTGCTGTATCTGACAGCAATGCTCTGATGTCATATATCTCCAATATACCATAGAAAATCGAGTTTCAGTGAGTAAGGACAGGGGCACACTTGGGCACAAAGGCAAGATGGCCAAGGGAATATCCAACAGTGTACTTTGAGTTATGATGCCTCTTGGAGTAATTTAACCTCTCAGAACTCAGGCTTTCTGATGAAGAAATTTATTCACTCATGTAGTACGTCAACAAATGTTCATTGAGTCCCTGCTATGTGGCAGATCCATAGTGCTAGAAGGAGGGCAGTAGATGAACAAAAATATTAAAATTCACTCTTCAAACAAATGATAGAAATTTATCTACATCTAAATCTGTGACTGTGTAACTGCCACTGTTTCTATAGGCACTTGGGAGAAACTCATAGACTGAGGTTTACGTTGTTGAATAGATATGATTATATCTCTTACCAAGTCCAGAGTGTAAATATTGCTTACCTTGCTAATATAGTAGTTCCTTTGTCTGGAAATAGGTCTTTTAGTAGTTAATTTTTCCACTCTACTCCCAAAAGTAAAAAAATTCCAATTCTTAAATTCATTTGGAAAACATGGGAAACATTTTTAAAAATCACCCATCACCTTACAACCCCTCAAAACCACCCTTAACATTTTGGGCATAGAATAGGGGATTTTAGACCATGAAAATATGTATTTTTATATTAAGCTAATAGATCTTGTTATTATATTGCAAATTCAGCTTCCTGGAACAAAGACAGAGACATAATATTCTGATGGAAGGATTCTTCAGGAAATGGTGATTTCTATTCTGAGTGAAATCTTTTAAGTCAATTTAGTATTTTTGCCAAACCAGTAGGGTATGAGAGGATTAGAAAATGATGAGGGATGAGATAATGGTATTTTATTTGATGTTTTACGAGCATATTTGTTTAAAGGTTAACAAATGCTTTTTCATCAATGAAGAGAATTATTGTATCCAAGAGAGCTATAGCTATTGCTGAGTGGTGAGAATGGTTTTTACTTATTCAGTCAATATTCTTATCAAGTGTCTTTTATGTGCCAGCAGTTAGGTGAGGAGACTGGAAAAGGAGAGGTATGGAGGTATTTAGTCTGGGGGACAAATGACCTTAAGCCAGTAATAATACTCAATTAAGTGTCATGGGTGCACGCCATAAAGGGAAATACAGATGCCATGAGATCACATAGCAAGGTCCCTAACTTACCCTAGATAATGAGAGAAGCCTTCCATACTCAAGTACCCTTTAAGTTCACACATGTGAAGGCAAGGGGTTCAGTCTGGTCCATGGTGGAGACCATTCGAGCAACCGCAGCAGGTTAGGATTTGGATTCCAACTGCTCAAAGTAACCATCCTGCACCAGGAGCATTTTGTACCTTGCTGACATGTTGGTGCTGTGAATACGATTACACAGTGAATCTAGAAAATTATGTCCTTTTGTGGTCAGTCCAGTAACTGAGCTTCCTCAGAAAAGAATGCCACTTCCGGGAAACCATTTGCTGGAGCCCCACCCTTCAGCATTTGATGTATGGTATCAAGTTGCACCTAGATAAGGGGATACCAGGAATTCCAGGCTGTATGCCTAAATGGATACAAAAAGCATGAGATAGGTTCTTTGCTTGGCTGTGGCAAAAGGACTCCTCATGATTTATGCCCTGTACATTGGGAGATGGCTGATGTGAAGTCAACAGCTGAAATCGAATGAATAATTCAGCATGCGGATCAATCGCATCATCTCCCTTGCCATGTTATTGCTATTTTTACGTAATTGCCAAGTGAAAAATAAATTGATGCCATAAATAAACAACTGTCATTTGATATGAAATAGACCCTAGCATCTTAGGGGTATTCTATTTTCAGGTACTACCCTGAAGCTTTTCATGCAATTAAAAATATGCTCTTATTAAAATACGGGGAGACATACCTCTAGGTGTTAGTTCAGTGCCAATGTGGAAAGGAAAATAATGTAGAAGGACGAAACATCACATCTCTTCTTCAAAGGCCCCGTTCTTTGCTGGTCTTGTTCTGGAAGGTACTGCTCAGGAGAAGGCTCTTAATGCCCATCACATGGTGTGATAGGACAATTGACTATGTAACTAAAACAAAATACTAAGTTTAATTCCTTTCATATTAGTTTTTAAAGTAGGTAGATATGAATGGACAAAACCTAAAAGCCTACTTTTCTTCTCCATGAATCTTTTCTTGATTAAGTGCATAGTAATTAATAGCTCCTTGTCATACTCATTTTATGCCTCTTTAAAGAAAAACACAAAACATAGTATAGATAATCTCATAGCTTAGGTAGTAACTGTCATATCATTGTCATAATTAATGTTACAGCTAGCATTTGTTCATCCTGGCACAAAAAGAATAATCAATTTAATTAATTGTGCAATTATTGGCCTTTCCATTTTTAAGGGTTTTTATCGAAGTCTTGCCTCCCTTGATCAGAAATTTTGCTTCTTGAAAGTGTTGAGAGAACTTGTTTGCTGGGTGGCAAATATAAAATCTCTGAAGTTTAAGCTTACTATAAAAATGAGAAACATCTTTTTATTTATTAGCTTTTGGTCAAAAGGCAAGCTCTAGCTTTATCTTTAGTTCTGCAAATATGTGTTATCAATAAAATTAGTCAATCTTTTAGCATATTATCAACTGTATCTCCCCTTAACAGGTTAGTTTTGTATCTTTAAACATCTTATCTCTGAGAGGCTGAACTTCATTTGAACATCAATTAAATGCACATCAATATTTGCTGTTTTGGAACAGCAATTCCCTCTGGGTCAAGTAAGCTTTCCAGATAATATATCTTGTCTAACAGTACACTAGGTAGAGTTAGTAATAACAGAACAGTTGCAGATTATAGCATGATTTAGAGAGCACAGCCTTTTCGCTGTCTTTTCAGATAACTACAGTTCTCTTTTGTTCATTCTCAGAATTGAAAACACAGTGACTTTTTAAAGCCAACTATAATTTAAAATAAACTCTTGCATTCTCCTTTCCCAGCTCAGATCTGGGAATGGACAAGAGCTAAGTGGGAAAGAATTAGACCTTTTGAACTCTTCGGGGGTTGGGGGGGGAAGCGTAGGGAATTTGAAGGCTTCTGATGTTTCTCATGCGGGCTGGGTTTGTATCACTGAGAGGCTGGTGTTCTTGACTGTGCCTTCAATACACTTGAGCGTGTTTGTGCAGCCAAATGTCATTTCATAGGAAAAATCAAACTCGATTTTTGAGATTGGTGAGATTTCTGGAGAAGAATGAATCCAGACTGGGGTGGAACTGACAAAGCACACCAACTGAAACAAAGGCTATGCGGTGCCTTGCACGTGCCATTGTAATGTCTAAAGATGATTGCTTTTAGAGAAATACTATGGTTTTAGCCCAGAGGTGACAAAACACATTCTCTTTCCCTTTTCTCTTGGTAGATCTTCCTTTCAGAAGGGAAATGAATCTCTTTTATGTCCCAGTGTTCAGGGAGGAAAGAAGTACCTTCTGCCAGAGCTGAACATCGGAGGATATTAGTAATACTGACTGAGCAGATTGGATTCGTGGAACTGATAGATTCAACACTGCACATTCAAAGGAATACCGTGATTTTGTACAGTGCATGTTTATCTGATCCTATATTGAAGAAGCTTGCTATTGGTTTTCTTGGGACCAAACTGAATGATTTTTGTAGCCTAGAGTTAGATGGGTGGATCGTTGGGCTCAAGTGCCAGAGAGTCCAGTCAGTAGTGCAGGTTGGGCACAGCACACCTTCAGGACAACCTCGCTCACTTAGACTGCAGTATGGATGTTGCCCCCTCAAGTAAAGGTGCGAGACCTTTACAAGAATAGGAGCAGCCCTACCAGTTCTCCTCATTCAGATCTGCTTCAGTTAGTCACTTAGCCATTTCACTCAGCCCCCACTCAGTGCAAGAATCCAAAAAGACAGAACTGTTTACAGTGATCACTTTTAAAGCAGCAACGAAATAGATATATCCATTACAATGCAGCGCGTAACCCATTCTAGATGCTCAGTAAACGTTTGTTGGATGTATGATTTTATGTTGTATGTGTCGGTGAATCTCTTTCTCTACTGTTAAGCTGTAACTCTGTGACAGCAGGGATGATAACTGTCCTGTTCATCTCTGTAACCCAGGTGCAGGCCCCGGACAGTGGCAAACATTAAGTAAGCATTCAATTAGTATTTACTGAATGGATTAAAAAATGATAAACCATTGCCTAACAAGGTATACACTATTAACATTCCCATTTTACATATGTGGAAACCGAGTTCTCAAAAGGTAAAGTGAGGATCCCAAAAGGACTGATGCATGGTGTTGTAGCTCACCCATCCTTCTGGTCTGGGTACCTAATCTCAGTCAGACCATGAAAGCTTTGCACCTTTGGACCCTTTTGATCCATGTATAATCCGTCACTTTGAACAAATTGTTTTGGATTCTGAGGGATGCTGAGAAAAATGGCCAAACAAAACTCACTATTTTATTTATTATCCAGATATTCTTGAAGGTACAAGTAATAGCCTACTTAGGAAGACTCTGAGAAAGGTTTCTCAGTGCTCTGAGCGGGCAAACTTTGATTCCTACTGAGTTACTAGTAGGATTTTGTTTTGGGTTTTTTGGCGGTTTTTATTTGTTTGTTTTTATTTTTAAATAGACTTGCTTTTTAAGGAAGTTTAGGGTCACAGCAAAATTGAGAGGAAGGTGTAGAGAGTTCCCATATTGTTCCTGCCCCCGGGGCATGCATTGCTTTCCCCACTGTCGACACCCCCGCCTGAGGGGTACATTTGTTACAACCGATGATCCTACACTGACACATCGTCGTTATCATCCAGAGTCCGTAGTTTACACTGGGGTTCACTTTTGGTGGTGTACGTTCTTTGGGTTTAGAAAAAGTATATAATGACATATATCCACCCTTATGGTATCATACGGAGTAGTCTCATGGCGCTAAAACTTTTTGCTCTACCTATTCATCCCTCTTCCCACCCCACCCCAGCCCCTGAGAACCACTGACCTTTTCACTGTCTCTGTAGTTTTGTTTGTTTCAGAATGTCATATAGTTGGAATCATACAGTATGTAGGCTCTTCAGGTTGGCTCATTTCACTTAGTAATATGCACTTAAATTTCCTCCAGGTCTTTTCATGTCTTGATAATACATTGCTTTTTAGTGCTGAATTTATCACAGTTTATTTATCCATTCATCTACTGGAGGACATCTTGGTTACTTCTAAGTTTTGGCAATTATGGATAAATCTGCTATAAATATCTGTGTGCAGGTGTTTGTGTGGATATAAGTGTTCAACTCTTGGGGGTAAACACCAAGGAGTTCAATTGCTGGATCCTCTGGTAAGAGTATGTTTAGTTTTGTAAGGCTGGTGGGCTTTTTATCTTATGAACAATGTGCATTATGTAACTGATTGCAGTTCCCTTTTTGCTTTGTCCACTCGGAAATTCAAAGCCGACTTTGAAGGCCAGCTTTAGTCAATGTGTACCAATGTGTGTTTTTCACTTCTTGCATTTTATAGTTCTTCCTTTTCTTGCCATGATGCTTTTTTACTTGTTTTACTCTTACCGCATTTTAACATGCTGTTACATTTTGCATGCTATCTTTAATTTTATTAATTGGAAATGAGAATCTAATAAATTATCCCAGTAGAGGCACAGTTTGTGGGAGTGGTTAAGAGATTAAGAGACCCTGGCTTCAGATGCCAATTGTACTGTGTACTACTTGTATGACCTTGAGTAAGTTCCTGTACCTCAGTTTCTTCATCCATAAAGTATGATAATGATAATTTCTACCTCAAGGAATTGTTGCCAGTATTAAAGGAGGTAATTTATGCATGTTATTTTATTATTGTTTTGGTTTCAGCCCCACGCCACCCGTACTTCTCCTACCCAAATCCACTGACTTAATGCCCTGGAGAAGGTTCTCTCAACCTCCGTACTACTGACATTTGGGGTCAGGTAATTCTGACCTATGGGGGTTGTTCTGTGCATTGTAGGATGTTTTGCCGCCTTCGTGGACCCTACCCACTAGATGCCACTAGCGTCCCCTCAGTTGTGACAACCATAAAATGTCTCCAGGCATTGCCGGATATTCCGTGGGGAGCAGAATCATCCCTGAGATGATTGAGAACCTCTGCTTTAAAAGTCTCGTGCTGTCATTTGTTGTTTTCGACCACTTTTCCTCCAGTAATTCTCTATGTCAGATCACGTTTACCCAGACCAGTGCACACGTTGTTGGGTTCATTTATTTCTTAAATCCAAATTTCATGGCCCACTTAGAATCCTGTTCTCCACTAATCATAGGGAAACATTTATTGAGCACTAGCAATGGACTTTGTCTTTGAGGAGACATCATCTGGGGAGGAAGTTGGGCCATGTATGCAAACCACTGTGACACATCCCAGTGACTGCTGAAGCTGGTGACATGCAAACTCCCCAGGCCTACACCGTACTTTCAGAATGAAAATGCACGACACATGCTTTGACACAAGATTTTTTTTTTTGGTTGACATTTCAATTTATGTAAAATATTATGAGTGTATACAAATAAGTAGGTAAAAGTTTAATGAGTCATCCTTTTGAAAGGAGCAATTACATGAAATTGGAAAGTACTTGGAAAACTGGGCTATATGGCAGCTCTCTGAGGAGGGAGTGATTAATTTTTCTAGAAATAGGCAGATAGCCCGATTCATACTGAAGCAGTGATAATTGATAAGAGGTTAAAGTGATGTCCCTTCCTGGTACCATTTACATTTTGATGTGGGGCTGGAATGTGCTAAGTGCAAGTATGAGTAATATGGATATGATACTTATAGAAATGGAACCTGAACATATTTTGTAAACAAACTGAAAGCTATTGGGGGGATGGACTGGGCAGGGAATGTTCTTTTTAGCAAACAAAAACAAAGGAAAGCACACCTCGAAAACAAACAAACGAAAGCAAACAAACCAAAGAAATTTCTGGGTCCCTGATGATCTTGGAGATTTTTGCCATGACCAGCCCTGGAGGGAAAGGAGCTTGGATAGAGTCTAATAAGATATGGAGGCGATTCCTAAGAATAAAGACGATGATAGGGAATGTATGAGTTAATGATAAATGGGAAAAAAATTTGGCAGTATTCTTCTTAATTTTTATTAAAAAAATAAATCAAGAAAGCATGACTTTCACAAAAACTTGCCTCCCTGCACTTTTCTCTTTGCATCCCTGGCTACTCACCATCACACAAATGAAACCACCCCTTCAGTGCATAGTAATATAGAAGTTTACTGAAACATCCTAGAATTCATTGTTTTTTTATCGAGCTTGGTGCTGCTAATCACCAAAAGTACTTCATTGTACAAGTTTCCTCCCGACTATTACTGTGCTTTATAAATGCCTCATCTCCAAATTCAAGTATATACTAAGTGCGTTGATGTGTCCCTCCTTTCTGATTATCACTGAGATTGTGGTCGGTTTTGAAGATGGAGGGAAAATGAGAACGAAGATGAAGTGCTTTCTGAGCAAGGGCTGAGTTTATGTTCTCACATCAGGCTGTACCACAGAAGTTACAAAGAGCCCCCCCCTCATTACCTGTGTACAAACCTATTTGTCTTCAAGCCTAAAGAGCCATATAATCCAATATAGGGACTAGGTGAGAAGGCACTAATACGAACGAGAAATTCATTCTCCATGTGTTTTCTGAAGCTCAACTTTGTACAATCCCATGAAAAACAAAGATACTTGCCCAGTGTGTATAATAGGGTCATTTTAAGGACACATTTGTTGGACTTCACTCTTTTGGCATCTGTTCAGGACACCTAACAAAAGTCAGTTGTCTCTTACCTTCTCATCACCCCCTCAGCGCTCCCCCTCACCGCAACAAATCCCTAGCAAATTCTACTTGCTGAGTGTCCTCCTATTAGCATAATGGTGTGTGTTAATTTGGAGAAGAAGCATGTGTTTCCTATAAGAAAGTTGTTTTAGGTCTTTAAATGTCTCTGTCAAACACTTTCTTTTTGTTTGGAGAAATAATTACAGATCAGTACTGTTAAAACCAAAACATCAGAGAAATTGCCTGTCCCAATGTTTCTAATTTGGTGGATGTCTGCTTAGTGAATGACAAAAGTTTAGCTTGGCCATGCCAAGAAAAACACATCCAGTTTGAGCATTGCAATTGCTGACTTGGTTATAAGGGATGACAGTCACTGCACTTTAGTTGTTTTCCTCACGTCCCAGTGAAAGAGCTCTCCTTCTACAGGACAGATCTGTTCCTATGACTCCAATAAAGGCAGACAGCTGGTTAAACGGTGATGTGAACCATGGTTGTGTTTGGATACCATTTTTCCCCCTTTTTAAGGAGGCATCTTATGTTGGCCCATAGATACTCAGAACCACCACATTGATAACTGATTTCTCTTCTCTGTAAACATTTCACCCTAGACTTTTTTCCAATCCCAGACCTGGATGTGGTTTTGTCATAACTGTCATGGCTCCACTGGCTGAAGTGAGAAATATATCATTTTGAGAGACTTGTACAGCGTAGCATTTAAATGGACGGTATATTCATGGGATAAAGGTGACAAAGATGTACACACGCACACACGTACATATGTATGCATATAAAACTTTCTTTGGGAAATAGAGAAAATTATAGAGCACAAATAAAAATCAGTCACAATCATAGCGCTGAGTGTGTATTGGAGACAGTAGAGAGTGGGTCAAAGGGAAGTAATAGATGGTGACCCAGGCCTTCCACCTCTGCTCCTACCAGCACAGTTTCTCTCCTATTTGCTGTTTTGTATGATGGAATCCCACATGAGGTTTTGTGTCAAAGAAAGTTTCTACTGCTGAAAAAGATAAAAGTTGAAAAACCACTTTCAAGTCGCACATGGAACAGTCTGCTGACCATAATTATGAACAACACACAACAGCCTGGGTGAATCTCATAAGTGCAATATTGAGAAAAGAGGCCAGGCAAAATAGAGTACGAAGTGTATGATTCCACTTATACGAAGTACAAAATCATGCAAACTAGTCTATGGTGTTAGAAGTTAGGACAGCGGTTAGAAGGGAGAGTAAGTGGGCGTGCTGTAGGGTTCTGGAAATGCTCTGTTTCTTGATCTGAGTGCTGGTTTCATGGGTGTGTTCAGTTTATGAAAATTCATTGAACTGCACTTACATGTGCGTTTTTCCTATGTATGTTTTACTTCAATAAAAAGATGAACACACAACCAAAGCTTGGCTACTAAGGTAAGATAGTCATGTATTTTGGAAGTTTACTGAGACGAGGAAGGCTTCAGGAAGATCCACCGGGAAGAGGCAGGTGGAAAGAGAAATGCCGAGATGTGGTGGTCTTTAAAACAAATATGTGGCTCTCTAGGATCGATAGGGATGGGGCTGCCATGTCTTCTCTCCACACTGAGCCTCTGGTACAACCCAGTCTCTGAGGTTCACTCTCATCCATACTTCTGAATCCCAAACACACCTGATCCACAGTTGTTTGCTGTGTTGATCCATGGCTGTATGCTAGACAGATAGGGCATTCAAATCGAAAAAAGATGTATCCTCCTCTTAAAAATCTTGCATTAAAAAGTTTTGGTTTATTAAAGCAACAATTTGGAAATAGCCTAAATATCCAACAATAGGGGATTGTTTGATTCAATTACCTTAGATCCATACAGCCACATAGTAGCAGTCATTAGAATCAATGTTTCATAAGAATATTTAATATATTTTTATATTAAATGTTCTCTTATAGAGAACATCTAAAATATCCTCTATATTTGTTGGGAGAAAATAGGTGAAGAAAACATATTTTATACTATGATAGCCAGATATGTACCCACAGCAAAAAAACAAAAAAACAAACAAAAACCTGGAAGGATATGCACCAAAATGTTATCATCTAGGCATGAGACAATGATGATTTTTATTTACATTTCTTATATCAATTTGCTAAATTTGTCATCTGGAACATGTGCTGTTTTTGTAGTACAGAAAAATTATGTTTCTTTAAAATAAGAGTCATTGGGGCTTCCCTGGTGGCACAGTGGTTGAGAGTCCGCCTGCCGATGCAGGGGACACAGGTTCGTGCCCCGGTCCAGGAAGATCCCTCATGCCGCGGAGCGGCTGGGCCCGTGAGCCATGGCCGCTGAGCCTGCACGTCCGGAGCCTGTGCTCCGTGACGGGGGAGGCCACAACAGTGAGAGCCCCACGTAACGCAAAAAAAAAAAAAAAAAAAAAAAAAAAAACCAGAATCATTCAATTTAGGAAAGTTAGACAAAATATAAATATTAAAAAAAGTAATTCAAATTCCAGGGAATAAATAAATGCCAGGCATAAGTACTGACATTAAATCTTGTGAGCACGAAGAGGGAGCAAATACTAAGAAGTCATCAGAGGCAGTGGGACTTCAGCTGAGCTTGAATTCTGATATCAGTGATGATAGATAGCATTCAGGCAATGCTTGCCCTCTGCTGAGAATTGCTTCATTAGGATTTTCCATACATTACCTCACAGTAACTTCATGATGTAAGTGATGGTATTTCTCTATTTTTTTAAGATGAGAAAACCATTTAGAACAGAGAAAATATCTCATAATCACTCTCATCATACAACAGAGAAAATTACCTGTCCTAGATCCCATGGCTAGTAAGTTTCACAGCCAGTGTTACTAGAATCCACTTTTGTCTAATTCAAAAGACTACTTTCCCTACCTTGCCTTGTTCCTTAGAAGGAGAAGCAAAACTCAAAAAGGTTAGCTTTCTTTGTTTTCAGTCAGTGTGTATGTTTGGGGGTGGGGGAAGGTGATGGAGACAAAAAATGGAACCACTCAAGCAAATAGCATTTCCTCCACCTAATAGCCTTTTTGCCTGATAGTAAGTTATGGGTCAGGAAAAATGGGAAAGTTCTTCCTCTGATTCAGCATAGGAAATCATTATGCAGAGGCTCTGTTGCCTCTTTCAGAATAAAATGTAACATGATACTTTGGGTTTAACTTTGAGAAGTGTACAGCCAAACTTTCTGGGTTTGTTGATATATATTGTCTTCCAAATTGTCTGCACTCCATTACCTGATTGGAGATGCTCTGCTCTCAGATGGCTTGGAGTTCATCCTCCAAGTATCTGTAAGAGCATCCTGGGCCTGTTTATCAGATTCCTTGCTAGTGCTACAAATGGAAGGATCTTTAAAAGGTGCGAAGATTTTATGCAGGTGGTAAATCTAAATCTATCAAAAATAAGTTCTCTACCTCTCTGATGAAATGGAGATACAGAATGTGAGAGGTATATGAAATGCATTTGCTCTTATGCACCGTCCACCTGGAGAAAAGAATTAAAATTCTGAGTATTCCTCTAAACAGATATGACAATACCATTTGATGTATACTAGACAAGTTTAGATGTTAGATCTTAACTTATATTTAAGAATAAGCTTTCAACTTTATTACGTTTTTAAGGAACCCCTCATATATATAGTTTACCAAAACGTAGACTGGAATGACACTTTTTGTGTCTTTTGTTTACTAAATTGCAATGTCAGGATAATAAATGCTGAGGTTGGAGTATGTGTGTGTTTCATTTCTCTTAGGGAGTTCTGTACTTCAAGGGCTTTTCTCTTCAACATTGCAGATAAAACACTACATCACACTCTTTAGTGAAAGAGACACTTTCTCCTTCAAGATGCCTGTTCAGCTGTTCCACAGCTGAAGAGCTGGGGAGACTTAAAATTACATTCCTTTTCCTGCCATTAAAAGGGAATGGGGGGAGGAGTGAGGACAAGAAACTTGCATCTGGTTCAATTTCTTTGCCAAATTCTTCATTTAATTGTTTTGTAATTTGAAGAAAACCACAAGTGACAAGATGAAATTGCTAGGAACATAAATACAGAATTTAATTGTTCATGTCAGAATTTCAATTCCCAAACCATGGTAATCCAAGTCGCAGTTTTGGACCAACAAAGAGGAAAAGCAGTGGAGACTGTTGCTGAGTTTTCTGAGCCCCCATGATTCCACCTCCCCACCCATACCAAGTTCATATAAAGTCCTTCAATCAGGAAGAGAGAGAGGAAGAGGGAAGTTCACTCTTCTTATCTCTATGGATTTGATCCTAACAGCTGGGATCCAAGGTTCCTCAAGAAAAGCCATCACATTGAGTCCATGATCCAAAATAAAACAGCATCTAAGTGTTAAACACTTCATTGATAAGCGCCTATAAATTCAAAGAATCTTTGATAGTAATGAGGTTCTTCTAAAGGGGTGCCTTTATTTTGGTTTATGACATAAACTTCCCTGGACTAAGGGGCAGTTTCACCCAGTTGGGGTTACTCTTGATTTTAAGTTAGGAAATGTATGTTACTCTCAGCCACCAAGCAGAGGTTGCTTTTCTTGTTCCACTGCCTGGAATAGCGTTACATCAGTAGTATATGCTCAATTTGTATTTGTTGACTAAATTTGTTTGATGAGCAAATGCACAGTAGAATGAGCCCTGGGGTTTTATAAAATAGTTGAGTAGACAAGTGTCTCAATTCTCTATGTTCTTTTCAAGTCTTATGAAGTCTCCAAATTCTAACTTACCAGGTCTGCATCACATTCCCTTAAAGCTCTGGTTTTGGCTCCATTAAAATCTAACAAAGTAATTGGGACTAAGATGCTATTGACTTAGAACGGTTTAATTTGCCATCTAACTCAGATTATTTTATTTTTATAAGCTTGATTTGTATTCAGAAATCACAGGGTCTATTTTAGAGTCAAAGGGGACTGTGTTGGGGGTGGACTTACCTCTATGTGTCTACAGGCCAAATTATTTCTTTCTTTGAACGTGAACCTTGAAAGGAAAGATTAGTTCCTAATCTTAGCTCAGGGTACTATTTTCTAAGATAGTTTGCGGGAGTGATTGGTTATGCTATACAGTGAAGCAATTTAAATCCCTTTTATATAGACATATTCACAAATCTTAGAACAAAAAAGTGAAAAGAGTCACAAGAGAGAAAAATCCAGAATTACTCAGGTCATGTACATGATTAAGAAAATATATTATAAAGGGACTTATTTATCCAGAAGATTCTTGTGAGGTTTTAAAGGACAGTGAATTCTATATACGTACCTTACAACACTTTCTTTCAACAACAGATAGTAGACATGACTCGTTACTTGATGAGATATGGAAGAATCTTAAAATTTATATACATACTTTTTGCTTCATGAAAAGTACATTCATGATTTTCCCTCTTCCTGATGATAGTGGGAAAATCCAGGCAAATCTTAGTTATCCATCCCATGTAGTACATATTAGTGGCTCTCAATCTCATTTACATTGAATCTCACCAACCTATCAAAAATCTTGGATTTATCATGACAGGGAAAAAATCGTGTTTTTTTCCTAAGTAAGAAAAACTCTATTTCAACAGCAATCTTGTTATATTTTTAAGGATGTCAAATACTGTAGTAAAAAGTACGGTCAGGAATGAGTTGTGTAGTTCTGGCTTTAATACTCAGATAAATGAAGACAATGGTGTATTGTTTCTTGAGTTGCATTATGATACTTATACCAAAGATTTTCTATAAAATTTCACCATATGGTTTGGGTATGATGCTAATAGTTTGGTAATTAAGGTAAGTCAAAAGTTGCAAACTTTGGTGAGTGACCACTTATTTGCTTCTCTATTCATCCCAATATACCATTATATTGAAAATTAGTACTATAAGAGATGCTACAAACACCTCCTCCATGCAGCCTTTCCAGATTAGCTCCATTAACCACCTGAGAAGTTTTCAGATAGAGAGAGCTAATTGGTTTGTCTTGGGTGATATACTTCTCTGGTAGGGCAGTAGTCATCTTGAGGTATCTTTCTAACCACAGAGCCATCTACTCCCATGTTATTCTGGAAACTGCCTATTCCTTTCCTTCCTCCAGGAAGGACCCCAGCAGCCATTTCTGTAATGAACAACTATACCCTCACTGGCAAATTGGGCCAAAGCTGGCCATGATGCAAGCAGGGTCATGTGGTTCTCTTTCTTGGAAATCTATAACTAGGACCAAGAGAAGATAGAGTCAGCTTGTCTGTGTGGCTAGAAGTCAACATGTAGACTCAAATTGGAGGTAGCCAAATTCAGCCACATGTACCTAAGATGCAGAGATAGTGAAGAACAAAACAGAGACTAAGCTGAGAGAAAGGGAGAGATGGAGAGAGTTCCTTTCAACTTCCTAGTTCTATATCCTGAGATCCAAGTAATTCCTGCCCTTGATTTCTATGAGACACCTTTTTATCTCATAGCAAATTCTCTTTTTTATGCCTTAAACTGGCCAGGAATTAGTTCTTGTTACTTGCTGCCTTAGTGTCCCAGTGAATTCAGGTAATTTGCCCTTGGGAGGTTTTGAAAATATTGGCCTGACTTCTTCCATTTCACTTCATGGTCTCTAGGACCAGGTGTCAGGCATCCTGGGAGCATCTTCTGAATGCTCCAATAGCTTGTTTCAGGGATCTGTCTTCAGCCTGTGCTGCCATTTGGGGTGGGATGGAGTGGGGGTTAAGATGAAGGGATTTCTCCATAAATCCTAATCTCGCTGGGAACCATCTCAGCTCTTCTGAGTTGCCTGGTCTTCTTGGATGAGGATTCAAAAACTATGTTTTACTTGATGTTCTCACGCTTCTCAGTAACAAGTTTATATATGAGTATATTATATATAATTTTGAACTGGGACATTGGTGGGAATCTTACGGCAGACATCTTCTGATGAATTCAGTGCCAGCTGCCAATTTTCAAAATTATGTTTTGAATAGATTTAGTTACAGTTTGTGTAGAAGCCAATTTTCCTTTATTATATTTCATATTTTGTAGTTTGACTTTTAATTTGCTTCAATCTTATTTGGAGAAAATGTATCCTTGGCTTTAGAAGGAAAGTCTTGCAATCTGCTTAATCTTGCTGCCACCACTTAATTCTCTTTTTTTTGGTTTTTTTCTTTTATTTATTTTTTATTTTTTGTATTTTATTTTTTTATACAACAGGATTTTATTAGTTATCTATTTTATACATATTAGTGTATATATGTTAATCCCAATCTCCCAATTCATCCCCCCCGACCCCGCTTTCCCCCCTTGGTGTCCATACATTTGTTCTCTACATCTTTGTCTCTGTTTCTGCCTTGCAAACAGATTAATCTATACCATTTTTCTAGATATCGTATACACGCATTACTATATGATATTTGTTTTTCTCTTTCTGACTTACTTCACTCTGTATGACAGTCCTTAGGTCCATGCATGTCTCTACAAATGACCCAGTTTCGTTCCTTTTTCCGGTTGAGTAATATTCCATTGTATATTCTTTATCCATTCATCTGTTGATGGGCATTTAGGTTGCCTCCATGAAATGGCTATTGTAAATAGTGCTGCAATGAACATTGGAGTGCATGTGTCTTTTTGAATTATGGTTTTCTCTGGGCATATGCCCAGTAGTGGAATTGCTGGGTCATAGGGTAATTCTATTTTTAGTTTTTAAGGAGCCTCCACACTGTTCTCCATACTGGCTGTATCAATTTACATTCCCAACAACAGTGCAAGAGGGTTCCTTTTTCTCCACACCCTCTCCAGCATCTGTTGTTTGTAGATTTTCTGATGATGCCCATTCTAACTGGTGAGAGGTGATACCTCATTGTAGTTTTGATTTGCATTTCTCTAATAATTAGTGATATCAAGCAGCTTTTCATGTGCCTCTTGGCCATCTGTATGTCTTCTTTGGAGAAATGTCTGTTTAGGTCTTCTGCCCATTTTTGGATTGGGTTGTTCGTTTCTTTAATATTGAGCTACATGAGCGGTTTATATATGTTGGAGATTAATCCTTTGTTGGTTTCTTCGTTTGTAAATATTTTCTCCCATTCTGAGGGTTGTCTTTTTGTCTTGTTTATAGTTTCCATTGCTGTGCAAAAGCTTTTAATTTTCATTAGGTCCCATCTGTTTATTTTTGTTTTTATTTCCGTTACTCTAGGAGGTGGGTCAAAAAAGATCTTGCTGTGATTTATGTCAAAGAGTGTTCTTCCTATGTTTTCCTCTAAGAATTTTATAGTGTCGAGTCTCACATTTAGGCCTTTAATCCATTTTAAGTTTATTTTTGTGTATGCTGTTAGGGAGTGTTCTAATTTCATTCTTTTACATGTAGCTGTCCAGTTTTCCCAGCACCATTTATTGATGAGGCTGTCTTTTCTCCATTGTATATCCTTGCCTCCTTTGTCATAGATTAGTTGACCATAGGTGCATGGGTTTATCTCTGGGCTTTCTATATTGATCCATTGATCTATATTTCTGTTCTTGTGCCAGTACCATATTGTCTTGATTACTGTAGCTTTGTAGTATAGTCTAAAGTCAGGGAGTCTGATTTTTCCAGCTCCATTTCTTTCCCTCAAGATGACTTTGGCTATTCAGGGTCTTTTGTGTCTCCATACAGATTTTAAGATATTTTGTTCTAGTTCTATAAAAAATGCCATTGGTAATTTGATAGGGATTGCACTGAATCTGTAGATTGCTTTGAATAGTATAGTCATTTTCACAGTATTGATTCTTCCAATACAAAAACATGGTATATCTCTCCATCTGTTTGTGTCATCTTTGATTTCTTTCATTAGTGTCTTATAGTTTTCTCAGTACAGGTCTTTTACCTCGTTAGGTAGGTTTATTCCTAGGTATTTTATTCTTTTTGTTGCAGTGGTGAATGAGATTGTTTCCTTAATTTCTTTTTCTGATCTTTCATTGTTCGTGTATAGGAATGTAAGAGATTTCTGTGCATTAATTTTGTATCCTGCAACTTTACCAAATTCATTGATTAGCTCTAGTAGTTTTCTGGTGGCATTTAGGATTCTCTATGTATAGTATCATGTCATCTGCAAACAGTGACGGTTTTACTTCTTCTTTTACAATTTTTATTCCTTTTATTTCTTTTTCTTCTCTGTCATGACTAGGACTTCCAAAACTATGTTGAATTACAGTGGTGAGAGTGGACATCCTTGTCTTGTTACTGATCTTAGAGGAGTTGCTTTCAGTTTTTCACAATTGAGAATGATGTTTGCTGTGGGTTTATCATATATGGCCTTTATTATGTTGAGGTAGGTTCCCTCTATGCCCACTTTCTGGAGAGTTTTTATCATAAATAGGTATTGAATTTTGTCAGAAGCTTTTTCTGCATCTATTGAGATTATCATATGGTTTTTAGTCTTCAATTTGTTAATATAGTGTATCACATTGATTGACTTGTGTATATTGAAGAATCCTTGCAACCCTGGTATAAACCCCACTTGATCATGTTGCATGATCCTTTTAATGTGTTGTTGGATTCTGCGTGCTAGTATTTTCTTGAGGGTTTTTGCATCTATGTTCCTCAGTGATATTGGTTTGTAGTTTTCTTTTTTTGTAGTACCTTTGTCTGGTTTTGGTATCAGGGTGATGGTGGCCTCGAAGAATGAGTTTGGGAGTGTTCCTTCCTCTGAAATTTTTTGGAGAAGTTTGAGAAGGATGGGTGTTAGCTCTTCTCGAAATGTTTGATAGAATTCACCTGTGAAGCCATCTGGTCCCGGACTTTTGTTTGTTGGAAGATTTTTAATCACAGTTTCAATTTCATTACTTGTGATTGGTCTGTTCATATTTTCTATTTCTTCCTGATTCAGTGTGGAAGGTTATACCTTTCTGAGAATTTGTCCATTTCTTCCAGGTTGTCCATTTTATTGGCATAGAGTTGCTTGTAGTAGTCTCTTAGGATGCTTTGTATTTCTGTGGTCTCTGTTGTAACTTCTTTTTCATTTCTAATTTTATTGATTTGAGTCCTCTCCCTCTTTTCCTTGGTGAATCTGGCTAATGGTTTATCAATTTTGTTTATCTTCTCAAAGAACCAGCTTTTATTTTTATTGATCTTTGCTATTGTTTTCTTTGTTTCTATTTCATTTATTTTTGCTCTGATAGTTATGATTTCTTTCCTTCTACTAACTTTGGGTTTTGTTTGTTCTTCTTTCTCTAGTTCCTTTAGGTGTAAGGTTAGATTGTTTATTTGAGATTTTTCTTGTTTCTTGAGGTAGGATTGTATTACTATAGACCTCCCTCTTAGAAATGCTTTTGCTGCATCCCATAGGTTTTGGATCATCGTGTTTTCATTGTGATTTGTCTCTAGGTATTTTTTGATTTCCTCTTTGATTTCTTCAGTGATCTCTTGGTTATTTAGTAACCTATTGTTTAGCCTCCATGTGTTTGTGTTTTTTACAGTTTTTTCCCTGTAACTGTTTTCTAATCTCGTAGCATTGTAGTCAGAAAAGATGCTTGATATGATTTCAATTTTCTTAAATTTACTGAGGCTTGATTTGTGACCCAAGATGTGATCTATCCTGGAGAATGTTCTGTGTGCACTTGAGAAGTGTAATCTGCTGCTTTTGGATGGAATGTCCTGTAAATATCAATTAAATCTATCTGGTCTATTGTGTCATTTAAAGCTTATGTTTCCTTATTAATTTTCTGTCTGGATGATCTGTCCATTGGTGTAAGTGAGGTGTTAAAGTCCCCCAATGTTATTGTATTACTGTCGATTTCCTCTTTTATAGCTGTTAGCAGTTGCCTTATGTATTGTGGTGCTCCTATGTTGGGTGCATATCTATTTATAACTGTTATATCTTCTTCTTGGATTGATCTCTTGATCATTATGTAGGGTCCTTCCTTGTCTCTTGTAACATTCTTTATTTTAAAGTCTATTTTATCTGATATGAGTATTGCTACTCCAGCTTTCTTTTGATTTCCATTTGCATGGAATATCTTTTTCCATCCCCTCACTTTCAGTCTGTATGTGTCTCTAGGTCTGAAGTGTGTCTCTTGTAGACAGTATATATATGGGTCTTGTTTTTGTATCCATTCAGCTGGTTTGTGTCTTTTGGTTGGGGCATTTAATCCTTTCACATTTAAGGTGATTATCAATATGTAGGTTCCTGTTACCATTTTCTTAATATTTTGGGTTTGTTTTTGTAGGTTCTTTTCTTCTCTTGTGTTTCCCACTTACAGAAGTTCCTTTAGCGTTTGTTGTAAAGGTGGTTTGGTGGTGCTGCAGTCTCTTAGCTTTTGCTAGTTTGCAAAGCTTCTGATTTCTCTGTCGAGTCTGAATCAGATCCTTGCCGGGTAGAGTAATCTTGGTTGTAGGTTCTTCCCTTCATCACTTTAAATATATCGTGCCACTCCCTTCTGGCTTGTAGAGTGTCTGCTGAGAAGTCAGCTGTTAACCTTATGGGAGTTCCCTTGTATGTTAATTGTCATTTTTCCCTTGTTGCTTTTAATAATTTTTCTTTGTCTTTAATTTTTGTCAGTTTGATGACTGTGTCTCGGTGTGTTTGTCCTTGGGTTTATCCTGCCTGGGACTCTCTGCACTTCCTGGACTTGGGTCGCTATTTCCTTTCCCATGTTAGGGAAGATTTCGACTATAATCTCTTCAAATATTTTTTTGGGTCCTCTCTCTCTATGTTCTCCTTCTGGTACCCCTATAATGCGAATGTTGGTGAATTTAATGTTCCCAGAGGTCTCTTAGGCTGTCTTCATTTCTTTTCATTCTTTTTTCTTTATTCTGTTCCATGGCAGTGAATTCCACCATTCTGTCTTCCAGGTCACTAATCTGTTCTTCTGCCTCAGTTATTCTGCTATTGATTCCTTCTAGTATATTTTTCATTTCAGTTATTGTATTGTTCATCTGTGTTTGTTTTTTCTTTATTCTTCTAGGTGTTTGTTCTTTAATTCTTCTAGGTCTTTGTTAAACATTTCTTGGTTTATTTCTTCTAGGTGTGTGTTAAACATTTCTTGCATCTCCTCAATCTTTGCCTCCATTCTTTTTCCGAGGTCCTGGATCATCTTCACTATCATTATTCTAAATTCTTTTTCTGGAAGGTTACCTATCTCCACTTCATTTAGTTTTATCTTGTTCTGAGGTTTTACCTTGTTCTTTCATCTGGTACATAGTCCTCTGCCTTTTCATTTTGTCTATCTTTCTGTGAATGTGGTTTTTGTTCCATGGGCTGCAGGATTGTAGTTCCTCTTGCTTCTGCTGTCTGCCCTCTCACACCAGTTGATTTTTGGCCACTGTTTTTACAATGATGGCTACCTTTTCTTCAGTGTCTTGGTGAATTGAGGATTACAAATCCTGGTTTTTGGGAGGTTTTTCTTTTTTTTTTTACTTGGCCCCATAATTAAGAATCTACTACTTCTCTCCTTAATGAACAGTTAGGTTGAGATTCTAGATTAGTGGTCCTCAAATTGTAGAACATAGCAAAATCACCTGAAGGCCTTGTTAAAACCCAAGTTGCTTGTTCCCACCCCAGAGTTTCTGATTCAGTATCTGGCATGGGTCCTAATAAATAGTGTTTCTAATATGTTTCAAGTAGGTGTATTGCTGCTAATCGGGACCACACGTTGAAAACCACTGTTTAAAACATGAAAGGAAGAGCTGCCCTTGGCTTTCCACATGTGTTACACAAATCACCAACTTTTGATTTTCTTTAGCCACTAAACCAGTATCATCATACAAAACCCACCAGGCTAAATTTTATTGAAAATGCTTGGAATTACTGTGGTGTAACTCAAGGGTATAAGAAGTTGATTAGGATTATTCAGACAAATGGAATCAATAGGATATTTATTAATTTTTATTAATAAACCAATAGGATATATACTTATTAATAAAAACTTATTATAAGGAATTGGCTCATGCAAATATGGAGGCTGAGAAGTCCCAAGATCTGCAATTGGCAAGCCAGAGACCCAGGAAAACCAATAGTATAGTTCCATTCTGGGTCCAAAGCCCTGAGAACCAGGAGAGCCGATTGGTGTAAGTTCCAGTCCAAGTGCAAGAGAAAACCAGTGACCAGCTCAAACAGGCAGAATAATGTCCCTCTTACTCAACCTTTTTGTTCTATTCAGGTATTCAATTGGTTGGATGAAGCCTATCCACATTAGAGGGGCCAATCTGTTTTGTCTATGGATTCAAATTTTAATTTCTTCCAAAGCCAAACCCTCACTCAGAATACTGTTGGACCATATGTCTAGGTACCCCATGACCTAGTCGAATTGATACATAAAATTCACCATCACAGGAGCCATTGTTTTCATTTATTTGAATATTAAAGCAGAACTGCATGATTCATTCTCAACAGTACTTACTACTGTAGCTTTTGGTATCATTAAAAATTAAAATTCATGAAATATATAATAAGGTATTTATCAAAATAGGAATCTTCATATTGAGAAAAAAAAGACTTATTTGTCTATATCATGATAAAAGCCAAGACTTTTCATGTTTATTATAGACATTCTTATTGCTGATTACAGCCAGTTCAAAGCTGTAATGATAACTCTATCACTGTCCTTCATGTACAAAACTATATTTTCTTGAATAGGAAAGAAAAGTGTGGAATTGCTTCTAGTTTATACCAAGAATTTCACTAACCCTCAACCTACTGTATTTATGACTTTTATTGATCCAGCTGTAGAATTGTGTCTATTTAAATGCTTCTACTTCCTCACACTCATTTATTTTGTGGGGTGGAGAGGTTTTTGAGGGTCAAAATATGGCTAGCCCTCGGGAAAATGTGATGAGCGTGAACATCATGGGTATAGTACGAGAAGAAAAGGCTGAGATCCACTGCCTCATGAGACCAATTGCCACTTTTCTCCCCTTGGAGTTCACAAGCTTTTAATAGGAATCATAATTTATTCTGAATGATCAGTATGTTCCCATTGTGGACATGGCAGTGTTGCCAGGCAACATGAAAATACAAGTGATGGGTCTTAACACTGTCACAGATGATAAAGACATAGGAGTAGAAAGAGTCCCAAGTACTGCAATCTTAGAACCATTGCCTTACCAAAGAGGTGATAGACCTGGGGGCTGGAGGCAAAGATGGAGGTGAGGGAGATGGAGGGTCAGGACTGTGAGTCAGAAGTTGCCAATATCCACATCATTTTAACTGATGCTGAGGAGCATTGCAGGCAGGATTCTAGGTCCAGCCATCCAGTTTTGAAGGGAGCAAGGATGACTTCAGTAGGCCTCATAATTCATTCATGCACTCCTTCCTTCCTTCCTTCCTTCCTTCCTTCCTTCCTTCCTTCCTTCCTTCCTTCCTTCCATCCTTCCATCCATCCATCCATCCATCCATCCATCCATCCATGAAGAGACATTGAGTCTTTGTGTGTCAGGTACTATGCTGGGCCCTGGAGATCATGAGATAAACAATCCAAACATGGTTCTACCTACCCAGAACTTACACAGTAGCAGGGAAGACAAGTCAGGAAAGATTAATTATCTAGTAAATTATTTAATTCCATTTCTGCTGTTATTAATGAGAAGTATGTACAGAAGTTTGGGCAGTCAGGAAAGGTTTCCAGGAAGAAGCAAAGCTGTTTAAGCTGAGGCTTAAAGGAATGAGAAGAAATTAATTAGTTTTAGAGGAAAGGGCTGCAAGGAAGAGGAAAATGATGGGAGAGTGTTCCAGGTAGAGAAAACAGCAGGTGTGAAGTGCCTAAAGTGGGAAGGAGCCACCAGGTGTTGGTGCATGGATGCAGGGGCTGGATCTCACCCCCATAGCCACAGTCCTTGTGCAGGATGCAGTCTACAAACCTACAGTTACCTTGGTGCTATATTATGACGGCAGATTCTCTTTGCTCATTTTGTTTGGCATCTCAGTTATATTTCCTACCAATTAACTGTTGCTTTCTTCTTGAAACACTTTCTTCCCCAGGCTCACATGACCCCACACTCCACTCGTCTTCCTTTTACCTCTGCTGGTGCTTCCTTTTCAGTCAGCCTCTGCATGATGGTGCATCCCAAGGTTCAGTCTTCAAACTTCCTCTCCTTTATTGACATCGGGGCTCTTTCCTGGACCCAGGGCTTTAAATCTCAGTATTGTGATGATGTCTTCATTATTATCTCCACCCTGACTTCCCCTTGGCGCCCCACCTTCTTGAGTCCTACTGCTTATGTGACATCTCTACTTACATATCGAATACACATCACCTCATACATAGCATGAATTAAACAGATCTTCATTTCCCTTCAAACCTAACTTATGCCTTTCCTATATCCCTTCCATCTCAGGAAATGGCACTTAATTCATGCAGTTGTTTGGGTCAAAAACCTAGGTGTTATACCAGAATGCTCTGTCTCTCTCTCTTTTTTTTTTTTTTTTTTTTGATGCCACAGTAACTCCATCAGCAAGTCCCATCAACTCTACCTCTAAAATATATTCCAGGTTTTTATCACTTCTCCCATCTTAGTCAGTGACACCATGACCTTGTACCTGAACAGAGCAGCAGCCCTTCAGCAGCATCCCTTCACTGGTCTCCCTGCTTCTACCTTGTCCTTTAAAATCTATATTCTATCAAGAGGTTAGGAGACTGTTTCCTGCAGTTCTACAACTCTCTAATGGATTCTTATTTCAACCAAAATTGAATTTTTACCATTATCTACAAGGTCCTATTTGGTGTGTCCCCTGACTACCTGCCTACAGCTCTCAACTCCTCCTCCTTCTCTTCTCACCCTCATTCTAGGATCAAGTCACACTGGGGTCTTTCTGTTTATTAAACTCGTGGTGCTTATTCCCATCTCAGGGCCCTTGTACTTACTGTCTTCTCAAAGAACGTGGTTCCCCCAGATATGCTCACCCCTGTCTCATCTCATCACTCAGGGCACTGCTCAGGGAAGATGGTCTTCAGTAGCCTTTCCCTCCCCACGGTCACGAGCTCTCCCAGGACTTGCTCTTATTCTCTTCATAGGCTTGGAAAGTCTTATTTTATGTTACTTGTTTGTTTCTCTGGACATCTTCCTCTAGTATATAAGATTCCTGAAGGCACATTCTTGGCCTAACTAGTAACTCCAGCACCTAGAATACTACCTGGCATACAATAGGTGGTCAATAAATAATTAGGAGTGAGTGAAGGATAGAATTTTTGCTACTTGAAATGATACAGTCAAGGGCCAATACATTAAATTCCCAGACAAATGGACAGATGAATGTCTGTATCATATCTAGATTGGAATGTATGGAAAAGTAGGTAGTTTCTAGGCCTATGGCCACACTTATATTGTAAACTTAGGGAGGGGTTGAATGTACAGCATGTGGCTGATACTTACAGTTAGTAGCTCCTTGGAAGGGAGAATATTGAAAAATAAAAAACACGGGTTCTTTAGGTCAAGGGACCTGAATTTTAATTCTGTCTCCTGTTTTTGCTATGCCAGCTTACAAATATTTCTTAAGCTATATCATCAACTATGCAATAGAAATCATACCACCTGACTTGTAGGTCTGTAGTAGGGATTAGCCACATGTACAAAAAGGCATAAGATGAAATCTGGCACATGGTAGATGTTTACTAAACCACATTGGGCCTGGCAGTGACACTGATATTATGGCTGTCATTTTACTGAAACAATGAGAGTGCTGTGCCTAACCTAGTCAGTGTTTCCTCCTTGCCCTTGTAATTCGCTCTTTTTGATTTCTCTTTGCCCTTTCATGGCCCTCCTTTCCCTCACAACTCTATTCCAGACTAACTCTTCCATGTCCTTCATCCGTCAGTCTATCTGTCTCTACATTCTTATCACCTATGCATGGACGTATACACTCATTTATTTGTCCATTCAGTATACTCATCAAATATTTATTCAGTGCTTACTTTATGCCAGATTTTAAGCTTTAGCAACAAACAGAAGCACTTGAAGTTAGCATATTGGCTCAATCATTTAAGCTCTTACATAATTAAGGGTCAAGATTAGTACATTTAAGGAGTAGGAGCAAACCTTATGGCATAGTGTCTGCACATAGCAAATACTAAGTAGATATTTAATGACTTTGAAGACTGCTTAGTGTAGTAGCAAGTATAGGGGATTTGGAACTAGATAGACCTGGGTTCAAATCCTAGCATTACCACTGGTTTTCTGTGTCATGGGAAATACATCTTCTTCACCTTACATCTCCTCCCACCAGCACGGATGATGCCTTCCTTATGCTCTAAGGTTCAGCTCTGGGAAGGCTCCTCTGACCCATCTCACTCCAAGTTAGTCCCTATCCTCTGGACTTCTGAAATTCTGGGTACCTCTGTTTTAGCATTTATCACATCTGGGTTTATGTGTCTATTTCCACGTCGCATTTTTAAGCTACTTAAGGAATAGAAAAATCATATTTGTGTTTCTGTCTCATCTCTAACATAGCACACGCAGTGATTTGCCCACCGTCCTTTTTGCATTGCCCCACTCAGTTTGCACACTTCACTTGCCCTGGTGTGTTAGTTGTTTTGGAAATATTGCTGAGACATTACTTGAGTGTTTGACCTTCCTAAATAAAGTATCAGCTCTCCAAGGACAGGGCCCCATCTTCTCCACCTTGTTTATCACTCCTTCCGACCCATGCTCTGGTCTGGTCTGTGTAAATGTCCCCTGTCCATATTGTTGACCAAGTGTTGAGAAAGTAACTCTCCAAATGTTAAATCCTTTAAAGAGGTCAGCAGAATCCTTATTTTGCCATTTTCCTTGTTCTTTGATGACAAAAGAATCCCCCTAGAATTTCTTCTATGCTGTTCACTTGCCATCAGCCCCAGATGACCTCCTCAAAGGCACAGCCTCTGTAGGTAAAAGGTATTTGTTCATCTTTATGAATGTCAGTCTCTTGACATTCACGGTAAATAGACAAGTTCTCAGTCTCTTGACATTCGTAGCAAATAGACGAATCCTTCAGTAAATGACAGTGGTCCCCAGCATCTCATTAAAAACTCTTGGGGATAAACACTCAAGGGTAGTCGTTGTTCAGGCTCAACTTTCAAAGGCTTTGTAATGTGCTTACCTACAAAAAAAAAAAATGTATACCGTCACCTGTTACAGCCTCAACAGCAGCATTTTTAGAGCCCTCATCTATATTTAAACTTGGTCTTGCTTAGTCAGGAGCGGAGATGTTGCCTGCCAGCATTTCCAAACAGCAAGAAAGACACAGCAGCTTCCAGTATAACGAGCACAGCTCATGAGGGCTGCTTCTTTGGTATTCACTACTGCATCGGTTTGCCAGATGATGCTGATCTTATGCCATTTCGATGACTTTCTCTCCAATCTTCAACAGACTCCAGGGCCTTGGGCTTCCCAGTGGGTCATTTAAGCAATAATCCATTCATTATTCATTACTGAATTAACAAATATTTATTGAGTAGTTACTATGACTTGAGCCCCACCTACTACTTTAGAAGGCGGTTGTGTAATGGTTAAGAGCATGGGTTCTGAAACCAAATTACATGGGTTCAAGACCCAGAATGTTCCACTTATTAGCTGTGGAACTTTGGGCGGCTTATTTAACCTCTCTGTACCACAGTTTCTCCATTAGTCAAAGGAGGATAATAATACCTTCTTCATGAGTTGTTGTGAAAATTAAGACTTAACACCTAAAGTGCTTAGAACTGGGTAATGATGGCTGTTGTTCGTTAGTATTACTATTATGTCTCTGGCCCTGAACAAGGCTCTTGGAATTACAATGATGAACAGATTTGTTAATGTTCTTGCTTAGAGTCCAATAAGAGAAATTAATAAAATAATGATGCTAATGATTGTATACAGTAATTACGATAAGCATATATCGGAAAGGAATGTGAGGGCATAATCACAAAGGAATCTGTCCCTAACGAGTATTAGGTCTATCTTCTACCTAATCTACAAGCAGTAAATTTGTGCTTTACATAGTCTACAAGCATTAGGTTTGTATTCTATGTAATCTGTAAGCATGTACCGAGGTCGCACAAGTGGAGACAGAGTGGTAGGCCAGGAAAGAGTGAAACAGAAGAGCTATAAAGGGTTTTTAAAGCCATGTTAAAGATTTTAGTCTTTATCCATTTGGGAATAGAAATTCACTGAAGGATTTTAAACAGGTGGGGACCTGGTGTTTCATTTGTGTTTGAAACTAGTATTCCGGCTACACCTTAGAAAATGGATTAGAGAGGTGCCCGAAAATAGATACGACGAGACTGCTTAAGTGACCATTTTAATGATCAAGGCAAAAGACCAAGGTAGCTTGGATTACAATGGTGTAGGTAGAGAAGGTGATAAATATAGACTAGATCCTTCTCATGTTGCCTGGTATCTTCTACCCTTGGAATACCAGCTCTGCCTTTGCCCAAGGTGATGGAGTAGTTTACTTTAGTAAACCCTCTACTAGAATCTAAATATTACCAGGTCTCCTAATGGGAGGGACAGGCCTCCAATTGATATTCAGATGTTCAGAAATTTTTTGTTCAGATGCATGGAATCTTCTGGTGGTGCTGAGAAGTCAAAAAAATATATGTATACATGTTCAGGGGAAGAGAAGGAAAAGAATGTTGAAAGTAATTATACATTCTCTTGTCATGCAATGAAAATAAAAGTGCTCCAAGGAAGTGTGTTAAATGACTTTTCTAAGAATGGATGAGCTTTTTGGGAGGTGCACAGCCCTTTGGCACCTCCAATGGAAAAGCTCATCTCCCTGGATATGGCAAGACTTCGCTCTTGCATGAAAGCAGATTTTGGCTAACATTTCACAGGCCTGTGTTGACAGTTTTTAGATAGGGAATTTTCAGAGACAGAGGTTTGGAAAATGGGTCTTTAGCCAGAGTGCCTGATGCAGGAAGAAAACATTTGGAATTAGATTAGAACATCTCCATTTACTACCAAGAAATGGAGACAGGATAACAACTCTTATGGTACAGGACACTGACATGACAAGAGGGAGAAAAGATCAACAGCCTAAATCTTGTTGAGCACTACATGCTAGGTTCTTTGCTTACCTGGTGTTTATTTAATCTTCATGACAACATTGGGGTATTTAATGGTATCTTTTTATTTTTTAATGAAGAAATTTAAGCTTAGAAAACTTAAATGACTTGTTCAGGGTGACTCAGCTTGGACATACAGGTAAGACTTGAACCTTCTACCATCTGGTCATCAAATAGTCTCCTTTTACTACATGAGACCTCCATGTTTATGGCATTGTTTTCCCAATCTTCATGGGCTTAACTGGGCTTCTCTATAAGGACTTTCCCCCTCATTCCTCTCTTGAAAGTAAAAATAGCTCCCTTTGTGGAAAGTGAGAGAGCAAGACAAGTAAGAGAGGGGAAATCAACAACTGTCCTACTTTTCTGTTTCTCCAGCACCAAAGCTTAATGCTGCATGACAAAATACTGGAAGAAGGAGGAGAAAGATATTTTATAAGAAAGCAACGGTAAAACGGGTTGGAAACCTCATCATCCACCAATAATATTTCATAGCTTTGAAATGGGTACCAGGTGCTACTTTATGGGGGTTTGATGGATTTGCTAAAGGGAACATTGGGATCAAAATCGGGTGCACTATTTCTTTTATTTCCATAGGGTCTCTACCTTGTGTCTCACACAGGCCCTCCAAGGCCCAGCCTCCTTTTGATAAGCTTCTTGTCATGAGAATCATTAACAGTGGTCTCCTCACTGGGTTATTAGTTGGGTGATGTGGAGTACCAATATTCTCTGGAAGGAACTAACTGCTTGAGTCACAGGCACATGCCATAATCAGACCTCTAACAGCTGTAGTGAGGATGTGTTGGCAAGTTATATTGAAATTCTAGGATGAATTTTAAAAATATATATTCCAGCCTGTATGTCTGAATCTCAACCTTGTACCCTTTTCTTGATCTTTTTCCTGTTGTACGTTAATGAGAAGATAGTTCTCTCTTCCTCTGCTTCTGTAAATCACATTCATAATTTTAGCCATTTCACTGTCTCATCTGTATTATTAGTAATTTTAAATCAACTTAATTTTTTATACTTAGTTTAATCCTAAATATATGAGACATGAGATCAGTAGTAGCTGTATTTTTGTATATGCATTAGTATAAATGCATAACTATTTTCCCGTTTACCATTCACATTAGCATCCCATTAAATGATCAGTGATATGCATACTATATTGGAGAAATTTCTCGTACAGTAAAAAGAGGTCAACTCTGCCACTTAAAGGCCATGTGGCTTCAGTCATGTTTTTTCCTTTCTTAACATCAGTCTCTCCCTCTGCAAAATAGGAAGGCTTCTACCTGCCATCTAAAGTTGGGAAGTTTCAGTGAGAGAATCAGCTATACCTAAAATTTATTCAGTTCCTACCATGTACCAGAGACCATACCATGCCCTTGATGTGCATATTTTCCTGTGTAATCCTGATCATGATCCTAAGAGAAAAGTACTACAATCATGTCCCTTTCATAAATGAGGACTCTAAGGCTTTGGGCTGTTATGCAACATGACCAAGGCTCTCCTTTCATCGAGTGGTACGGTGAGAATTTGACCCCTGTTCTGCCTGATACAAAGCCCAGGCTCTATCCCATCAGTGTGTCTGTCACCGTGCTTGGCACCAGGAAGTGCAGAATAACCGTGTACTCCTTTCGCATTGTGTGGAGATACCGACTCGTGTTGTTCCATCATGGGTGCTAGATTCTTGCTGACCAGAGCTGCCTTCTTCTTCCCCCATGGCCACCAGTACTGTGTTACACAGAGCTGATGCTCAAGGGCTATTTGTGGATGACTTAACTGAAGGCTCTAAGATCCCAGTGGAATCATGTCTCACATTTGCCTTGAGGAAGATGATTTTCACATCTCTCTAGTGACTCTGGGACAGCATGGTTGTAAACAGAAATGACATAAGCCCAGAGCACTCACCAGCTGATGGAGTCTGAGAGTCTCGTTCCCTAGTTTTTCCCAATAGATGAAGACTTCAGTCTCCAAAAAGAAACCTTTTATAAACATTTGCTGTTATGTACATTTTTCAGAGAGAATTAGGAATCAAGATTAAGTTTTCATAGGGAAGTCAGGAAAGATTGCATTTGGGTGCTTGGTGTCTGAGGAAGGATAAAGGCCAGTGTGGGGATGAGGAAAGGGTATGCTTAGAGGAAAGAGACTTTGCTTCCTTCATAATTCTGCATAGAACTCTTCCTCACTCTGGCTATCTTCACTCCCCTGTTATAACTAGTTATTAACTTTTTATATATTCTGATCTGATGCAAGCTATTGGCCCTCTTCCTAGGAAAATGCAAGCCCATGCATACACGAGTTTGTACACAGTTGCAGGGACTAAATGGACCCTCCTGAGAATCTATGGACCTCCCCCCATGCAGGTTAATAATGCCACAAGTTCTGGAGACTTACTGAGGTAATCCCCTCAGGGAAAGATAACAATCCTTTTGGGGTATCTCCTATGATATAGAATACTTGGTGTTTGTTTCTTAGGAACTAGAGTTATTAGGAAGCATTCCAAACAACAGCCTTCAGTTTTGACATTTTCATTAAAAAAGAGTTACAATAACACTAGAATTTCTTGCTTTGGACAATATACCAATATCTTTTTGCAACATTTAAACAAGAAGAGAAGAGAGGATAACAAAAAGAGACAGATATGGCATATCATCTATTATAATTAAACATCAAAAATCTGACCATTTAAGAATAATTTTCCTCTGTATACATTGACGTTCAACATAGAAATGATGGCATTGTTGAAAGAAAAACTCAACTAGCTCTTACAAAGTACTAAGGTTATTCCATGTGCTTTAACTAATATATTGATATATGATCTTTTTACCTCTTCTTCCATGAAATCTACCAGAAAAGGAAAATATTTTCTAATTCCTAGATGGACAGAATCCAGGGTGAAGGAGGATTTAAAAGACTCCATTAAAATGACAGAAGAGTTTGTATTGCTTCAGTGTTATGATACCTTATTATGTAAGTTTTTACATCTCTAGGGACTTAAAGGGATCCACTTAACTGGTCACTCAGCAGAGGGGTCCAAGAATTCCCAAGTCTCTGAAGTTCATCTTGGTGGCAGCAAGTGGGTTAACTTTTCCAGAGGCCCAAAGGCCCTCCTTCAGAGGAATCTTGTGAAGCAGAATGCCTTGCTTACCCTCATTGTTCTCTAGGAAAACTCTTGTTTTCCACCTCGGTTGGTATTTTGCAAACACTTTATCCTGGAGACACTGGGGGCCGTAGGGAATGGAATGTTGCCCATGAGCCAGATATTTGTAAACCTTAGCTCTGAAATGTGGCACAATACCACAAACTGTCAAGTTGTGTAAAAACTAAAGCAAAGACAAAAACAGAATGTAATATTTACCAGATGAGAGTTTTGTGTGTGTGTAATCTTGCTGGAATTTTGGGAGTATCCAACTCTCATACATTTCAAAATGAGCCTTGTGTCCCACCCTATCCCACCCCCACCCCCAGTTTTTCCCTCCTGCACAGGGAAGGAGAGTTATGGAAGTGAAAGGCTTCGTCCGAATAAACAATGAGCTTGATATAGCCCTCTGCAGTTAGCTATATATTGAAAGATGAACAAGAGGGTTTTGGCCCCGTTGCAGAGGGAGGGTTCTGAAAATATTATTTCTGGAACAATATTCAGAATTAATGCGAAACAATGGGATATTGTGTGTGTTGGCAATTTTCATTCAGCATAAGTGATTTAACTGTATGTTCATTAGCTTGTCCACAATTTTCATTGTACAAAATAAAACTAGATTCAAATGAGAATTTCCAGTCATGTGGAAGAAAATATTTTTTCCACATGACTACTGACATCATTACACTGTGTCCTCTGACACAAGTGAACAACCTAAAGAAACCAGTAGAAGATACCCATTTAAAGGAATTTAGTTTAGAAAGAATCAGAATGGGGAGAAATGGGAGAATTTTAAGTGCATCTGAAACACAAGCCTTCTGAAGAAGGATCAGGTTATTTGGGTTTTAAGTTTGAAAGTAGTTTGAAGAGGCACATCGTGAGTTCCCACTACCAGCGGGTACTCTTTCTGTTGAGAGAGGAAGTGAGAAATTTGATTCAGTGACTTCATTATGACATGTTTGTGAGTGCTGAGTCTAGGGCAGCAGGCTTGTACCATGTTACCTCTCCCCTATTACAGCTGGTTAGATCAGGGGTAGACTCATGGCCCAGGGGATCTGGTCCATGGATTAGGTGATGACTAACCCAATTCTGTCTTTCCTTTGAAGATCTGAACTAAGAGACCCAGTGCCTGAGATCAGACAATGGCAGGTTCCTAAATTGAAAGGTCACATTCAGATGGGAAAGGGAAGAGGGGAGGCTTTTTCAGCCCACTGCAAGCTAGAGGATTAGCAGAGAAAGCCAATCTGCCCAGAGAAGTGGGAAGTTTGATCAGCTGCACAGAGAAAAGGATATAAGATGACGTGTTCCCAGAAAGAGAAACATGGTAAGCATAGATAGCTCGAAAATGGATGGTTTTCCATTTCTAGTCCATCTAAGACCCAGAAATAGGTCACTCTCCTTTGTTTAAACTAGTTACATAGGTGAATTTCTGTAACTAGCACTCATACAGGTCCTTCTTGTACAGATTTAAATTTTTATATACAATGATGGGGATTTTTAAAAATTGTTTACTTGGTTCATTTTTACAAAAGTCTCTTACACCCTTGGGTGACACTGAGGTGCAGCAGAGTTGGTGTAAGACATGGGTTTGCTGGGGAAAGCATAGTGGCTGTGCTTGGCAGAAATCTGTGTGTAATAATTGTGTATTGAGTGGAATTTGTGCCATGACACAAGTAAAGTGAGAGTACGGTGGGTTGGCAGTTGAAACTGCTAATAGCTACATTCCAATTCTACCATTAGATGGTTGATTTCAATTCTTTTTATCCAGCTGTGTTGAAGTAAGTGAAACTGTAAGTGTTAATAGCAAATTAAATGAAATAGATACTGTACGTGTGCATTATGGGAACCATAAACTCCGTAACCTTAGCAGAAGATTCTAGAGGAGGAGAAAAAGATCCCTGTGGTCTGCTAGTGAATAATTTGAAAGAAACTACCTTACTTTCAAGTCCCCACTTCTGACTAATGGAGGCTCTGATGACAAAAGATCATGCTGCCGCTTTGGAAGGTCAAGATTCTAGTTTCAAATTGCGATTAAAATGGATTTCTGCATCACCAACCCCTCCCACACCTTACCTAGCACCTCCCTTCTCCCACCCGGCGCCTGGATTTCTCATTTATCATGTGGCTTTCCCAAATACTGAGCTGAGAAGTAAGGGTTTTTTTAGTTTTTGTTTGTTTGTTTGTTTCTCTTAACAACTTTAGCGCACACATTAACAGTGAAGACTCTTGGTTGACACATGTGCTGCGAACCTTGCTAAGCGCTTCACCTATATCTTATCTCTTTAAAAGTCACAGCAACCCCAGATGATGGGCATTTCCTGACCTCCTTTTGCAAGTGAGGAAAATGATGCTCCCAGAGGTCAGGTTACATGGCCAGAGTCACACAGCTCTAAGTGCCAGGGTTGGTATTTCCCCATATGTGACTGCACAGCTCCTGTTGTAAACAGCTAAGCTCTTCAAATTACATAGTTGTGTGCTTGAATCTTGAAAGGCCCAATCTCAGGGTCACCTCTGATATGAGATACTTTCCCCTAAATGACCAAGAACCTAGATCAGAAAGCTATAGATTCTCCAGCTGAGAAAAGACTGGTTCTCAGTTTAAGTAGTATGGTTTTTCATGTGCTCGCTAACATGAAATGATCTTGAAAATTCTTTTCTGTATAAAAACAAAATCACCCCTTATTGTATTATCTGTGGCAGCACGTTGAGTCAACATATAATCAATGTTTTATACATTTAAACTACAAAGGTTATTCAACTTCATATAAATTAATATACATACCTTTAGGCTTCATGCTTTGAGACTGTCTTATTGTCAACTCCCATTTCAAGAGACCTAGAACAGACCCACCTCCTGCGTAAATCCGTGTGGTAGCAAGGCTCAGGCAGTAATATAACAAATGAACAGAATTCTTTGGATTTACCTGCTTTATTTCAGGAATTATTAGGAGAGATAGTTGATCTCTCTTAGGATAAATTGAGGCTATTTTTGGAGACCGTTTTCCAGAAAAACACAAAGATCTCACATTCTGGTTTCCAGTTTGTTTTTAACCTTATACCAAATTTTCATCTTAAAAGTAACATCAGGATAGAATTTAATCTATAAAACATGTCAGGCTTCCCTGGTGGTGCAGTGGTTGGGAGTCTGCCTGCCGATGCAGGGGACGCGGGTTTGTGCCCCGGTCCGGGAAGATCCCACATGCCGCGGAGCGGCTGGGCCCGTGAGCCATGGCCTCTGAGCCTGCGCGTCCGGAGCCTGTGCTCTGCAACGGGAGAGGCCACAACAGTGAGAGGCCCGTGTACTACAAAAAAAAAAAAAAAACATGTCAAACATTTTCCCTGAAGGAATAAGGTAAGGGGCAGCAGGTGGTATGGTAGGGAAAATTTCTAACTGGCAAGAGGACATTGGCCTTGGAGGGCATGATAATTGCTATTTACCCCACTGGCTGTTCTCCAGTAAGACTTAAGGTCTTGCATACTGTGTCCTTCTGAATTGAAGACTATTGGTTTTGCTGCTGTGCTAATACAGAAATGGGAGTCACAATTGTGCAAATAAATATTTGCTTAATGTAACAAATTGTTCTATTTTGGGTCCTTTAGCTGTATGGTGTGGTATTTTTTTTCCTTTGAAAAATCAGCTGACATTGGAAATAAAGGAAATGTAATAATTACCACGGGAAATATAGTTTGAAGATGGCAAAGGAGCCAAAATAGCAGTTGTGGAAAAAGGGAATCAAAATCATTTGATGTTACCAGCTGTACTATTAATAGGGCTCCGAGGAGAGGAAGGAGTGAGTGAGTTCCCAGAGCTATTAAGATTCCACCAGCCCTTCTCTTGCATTCAGCAGTCCCGCTGGATACCTTTGATTGTTGGCATGGATTCAAAGCATGGAAGTGTACTTCACTTAGAAATTCTCTCTCACACATGCAAAGAAGAATGGGGGATTAATGAATACGACACCTTAAAATGGAAGCCTCAATACAGCACTAAGCGAGTATAGCAAATTCGTTTAAAACATTCCCCATACGTATTTAACCAAATTGATCTCTTCTCTCCAGCCTCTTTTTTTTCCTGTTTCTTATTTTCTTTCTTTCCTTTTTTTTCCTTCTTTAAAGAGAAAACTTCATCTGATCTGGCAGAGAGTGACAAACCTCCAAAGCAGGTAGTTTGTATTCTAATGACAAACGTTATCCTGGGGCAGCAAGCGGGGCCTGGATGTACACACAGAGAGAGTTATCTAGTTATAACTGGGACAATGCCTGGTAAGGGGAGAGCTTGGGAAAGGTCTTCCATCAATGGCTGGGTGCATTTTCTCTTCTGGGGAGAGTCCGAGTCAGCAGGTGGGATTCTCTCCTTGCCCACTACAAAGGTTTAGGGGCATTAGCTAAGATTGCAGACCTCACCCTTATCGGAGTGGTCAGAATACGGTAACATGAAGCCTTTCTTTCTCTTACCAAACACAAAAACCTGTCCCAAAGAAGGCAATAGGAATCCCTTTGTGATTTCCGCGCTTGGATGGAGTTTAAGATGCTTCTCTGAATTCATGGTACATTCCAGCTTAGAGCTGCCCTACACTCTAGGCTGGCTTATGTTGGAGTGGGATTTAGGGCAGGGGCAGGACAGAGATTTAAGGTTCCTGCTAAAACTGTTGGGAAGGGAAAGTTTTGCTTTTTATTTTGCTGTGTTTTCTTTGGTCCATCACTCCCTGAATGGCCTTGGACGTGGAGCACGGGTTGGAAGAATAGGGGCTGCTTGTTTAACTTTAGGAGACTGAAGAGTGGGATAGAATGGACCATGAATCATGGTTATATACACAGCCTCCTAAAGGCTAACATGCAAACACATACATAGTATATCATGGGGGAAATAAAAATGGGCCATGATCTAATGTGTATGATATCTCTTTCTTTAAAAAAAAATGCAAAATGTATGTATTTTGAAAAAAATATATGTTTGGAAGGTAGTAGACCAAAATGTTAACAGAGATTGTCTTAAAACTGGAGATTGGGGTAGTTTTACTTTTTTTTCTCTTTGCTTATTTATAGTCTCCCTTTTTTCCTAGCATGTTCAAGTGTATTATACATATATTTCCATTTAAAATTAAAAGCTAAAAATGTAAGACACCAAAAGAAAATAAAAATACATAGGGATTCCAAAGCTCAGGTCCTGCCCCTGCCTCATTCTGGCTGAGAACCTGTTCTCACATCCTCAGATCCACTTATAAAACAGTGATGATAACTATACCCTCCTCACATTGTGGGCATTTAATAATTTAATATCCACGGCAATGCTTTGTAAAGTATATACTAAGGAGTTGTGTTTACTAATATTTGGCATCCTTCTAGTCGGGGGAGCCACGTCCTTCCTTAAGAACTGTCTGTGAGGCTTGTATGTGGCTAAGGGGTGGTGATTGTGTCCTGCCCCATGGGAAGGCCCACAGCCTCCAGGGCCCTGCCAGAGCCCCCTGGCTTCCATCTGGCCCTTCCTTCATCCTGGTGGGGGCAGTGGTATGGGTGTTTGGAGGGGGCGTGACTCCTGGATATCTAGTCAGAGAAAAATGGGAACCATGTAGAAACAGCTCCAAGATGGAATTGTGGCTGCAGAGGAGGTCGGACAGCCTGGAATTTAACCCTAACCAGCCTGAATCTCAGCTTCCTTATCTGAGAAGGAGAGACAGCGTAGTGGCTCACTCAGCGCATTAGCACAAGTAGTCAGAGTGAGAGAACGACCTTCAGCGCTTAGCAGAGAGCCTGGCGCAGAGGAGTGAGTGCTCGGTGAATGTCAGCTGTGCTGCTTTTTTTTTTTTAACTTTTAATTTTGTATTGGAGCACAGTTTGATTAACAATGTTGTGTTAGTTTAAAGTGAACAGCAAAGTGATTCAGTTGCACATATACATGTATCTATTCTTTTTCAAATTCTTTTCCCATTTAGGTTATTACATAATATTGAGTAGAGTTTTCTGTGCTGTACAGTAGGTCCTTGTTGATTATCCATTTTTAATATAGCAGTGTGTGCATGTCAATCCCATACTCCTAAATAACCTTCCCCCACACCCTCCCCCCTGGTAACCGTAAGTTCGTTCTCTAAGCCTGTGACTCTGTTTCTGTCTTATAAACAAGTTCATTTATATCATTTCTTTATTTTTTAGATTCCATATATAAGCGATATCATACAATATTTCTCTTTCTCTGTCTGACTTACTTCACTCAGTATGACAATCTCTAGGTCCATCCATGTTGCTGAAAATGGCATTATTTCAGTCTTTTTAATGGCCAAGTAATATTGCATTGTATATACGTACCACATCTTCTTTATCCATTCCTCTATTGATGGACATTTAGCTTGCTTCCATGCCTTGGCGATTGTAAACAACACTGCAGTGAACATTGGAGTGCACGTATCCTTTTGGATCATGTTTTTCTCCAGACACATGCCCAGGACTGGGATTGCAGGATCATATGGAAGTTCTATTTTTATTTTTTTAAGGAACCCCCATGCTGTTCTCCATCGTGGCTGCGCCAATTTACATTCCCACCAACAGTGTAGGAGGGTTGCCTTCTCTCCACACCCTCTCCAGCATTTATTGTTTGTGGATTTTTCAGCTGTGCTGCTTTTAATCCACTGAACAGTCCCTGCTAATGACAGTGCTGATGAGGGGGTACACTTATTATTACAAGGTATTCACTAATAGTAAGAAGCATTGTGATGTGGAACCAGGAATGCCTGGATGACATGAGAAGGTAATGCCCAATGTGCTGCATTCTTTTGATGTTAACTTTCCCATCTTACTGGTATTTGAAATGCAGCAGGCTTGGTCCTCTGAGTGGCTTCAGGGTTTTATTCTCTTCTGCCCAAGAGTGTTTTCTTTGCCTGACTCAAGAGGCTCAGGGAGCAAGTCAGAGAGAGTTGAGCTATTGCAGGAATGAATAAATAAAGCTGTAATCTGAACACTGTCCCCAACCGGTGCTGCAGGGCTTGCAACTCATTTTACAACTTTGACCTGCCTGCCTAAGTCAGGGGTCCTGTCATTTCTTGGAATTCACTGTATACAGTGAGGCAGCATGGAGGTGGCAAGAGAGCCCCTTCTGAAGCCCTGGGATCTGTTTGGATCCTGGTTCCTCTGTACCTTACTGATATGTCCCTGTCCAACCTCTCAGCTGTTAGAAGAATGAGAAATGATGCATTTAAAGAGTCTAGCAAAATATCTACCTATAATAGGCCCTTAATGTATGTTTTGTTATTGTTAAAAACCCTCCTATTACAAAGCTGAATTAAGAAGGGAGGAAAGTCCTTGTCTATCCTGTGTTGTTCAGACAACCGCTAGTGTTGGGCTTTGCTCTGATCACCACGATAAGAGGGATCTAACACACTGGGTCTAACACATTGGGTTCTGGAAAAGACCAAGGGGATGAGAGCAGCCATGTCATGGTAGTCTGATAAAAGGATACTTAGTGTAAAAGTGAGAAGACAAGAGACCTCTTTACAAAGAATAAGAGTAACAGTAACAATTAACATTATTGATCATTAATTATATGCCAGACCCTGTTCTAAATTCATTGCAGGCAGTAAATTTTTTAACCTTCAAAACAAAAATGAAACATTTGAAGCATTATCACCATTTTTTACAGATAAGGAAACTGGGTCGCAGGGAGGTTAAGAACTTGTCCAAAGTCACACAACTAGTAAATTTGGGAACTGAAATTCAAAGCTGGGTCATCTAGCTCCTGTGTCCATGTTGGGCCCCACTGTGCCAAATCCGTTTCCATTATCTAGTGTGTCGTCAGGAGAAGAGAAATAAAACATCCTCTGCTACTCCAGGAGGTCAAAATAGGGCCAGCAGTAGAAACTTCAGGGAGAGAGATTTCATCCTAATATAAGAAAGGTTAACAGTCAGCAGCAGTAATTCAAGGATTGGCTGCCACATGAGGTAGTGAGTCTTCTGTTGCTAAAAGTATTCAAGTAGTTGTTGAACAGCCATCCGGTATGGGTAAGCTTTGAGGGGAATTCTAGTATCCGGAAATGGCTTACACTAAATTAATCCTAATTCTTCTCACAATGCTGAGATTCTCCTGGGCCTGGCCTAACACGTTGCAGTCCTTTAATAAGAATTTGGGGAAATGAATAATAATAATGAATAAATGAATGAGTCCACTGATTTCATAAACGTATCAGATCAAAGACTTACCTAATACTTGCACAGCAAAATGACCTTTCCTTCCCGATGCCTAAAGTGCTTAGTGACTTTAGATATTGTCAATCAACAGTAAAGGTTATCCTCATATTGTAATTTTATATTTGACTGTTTTCTTTGCTATAATTGGATTTTAAAATCCTTGCCCACAGAGATAATGCCTTACCTAGTATAAAACAGAGCACATATTAGAGGCCCTAAATATGTTATTAAATGATGAAGTCAATAGAAATATGATTCAGTTCCAGGTAAATATTCTAGATGCTGCCAAGATGTCTTGGGTCAAAGATCCATTCTGAACCACTCATTCATTCATTTACCAAAAGTTGATGATTTTGCTTACATTAACCTTTACTATGTGCCAAGAGCTGCACACAGAAGAATGAGAGTGACCCTGCCACCAAGGGAGGGCAAAGTGATAGATTAACTCATGGTGGAGAAAGCACAGGTGAGGTCCCAGGAGCCCAGATGAACTCAGCCTTGGAGGTAAGGAAAGCTCCAGAAAATTTCCAAGCCAAAGAAACTGGATGTTCAAACACCTGGAGGAGGAACAGGGCCAGGCACAGGAGGCATTTGCTAGCTGATGTGTTCACTGAATATAGCTGATCTGTGGGGCTATGTCACGTAGACCAGTGGTTCTCAAAGCATGGTCCCCAGCCTAGCAGCTTCGGCATCATCCAGAGACTGGTTAGAAATGCAGATTCTCAGACTCCACCCCAGACCTGACTCAAAAACTCTGGGCGTGGAGACAAACGCTCTGTGTTTTGACCAATCCAAGTAATGCTGGTGCACACTCAGGTTTTTTGTCCTCTTTAGAAACCAGGCACCTAAATAGGATTAAATTAAACCAGGCACCTAAATAGGATTAAATTAAATCCCCCAATCCTAAATAGGATTAAATTAAATCCCCCCCACTCCCCAGCACACACACACACCTCTTGAATGAGATTGTAGGTAAATACTGGTAGAGTATCACTTCTCAGAAAAGGCAAAGCTCTTCTGCCCACGGATCCTTCACAGCATTCTCTTAGTTGGGAAGAGCAGATGGTCCGAGGGGTCTGGAGCTGTAATGCACAATAAGAGGTTAGTACCTGCCGGCCCTGGCAGGCAGCCCTTGTGCCTGCTCTGATGACGGAACAACATGGAGAATTCCTCTTTGTTCTCACTGGGGTTAATGACGATCTGTGACTGATTTCACCGGGACATGCAAAACCGGGGGTCCAGGTCTGCTTCCTGGGTCTCCAAGGACAGCCCTAAGATTTGGGCTATAAGTCTCTGAAAAAACCAAAGAGACAGAAAGTGAAAACAAACATGGACATTTATTTTCCTAACTTGCCAATGGCAAACAGAATTTTGTTTAATAAACCATGAAATGATTCACAGAGGTCTGTGTATTATTCCATTGTGCAGCTGGCTCATGTAAAAGAATCTTTTCTCTTGGTCTTTCAAGCCATATACAATTCCCAGGCATGCCAATTTCTATTTATTTACTGGTAAGGCCTGTATCTGCCTTGTGAGTCCGTGCACTGGAATTCACACTTTCAAGTGGACATGGTAAACAAGAACCTGCAGGGGCAGATGAGCTGTTGTTAACCTCAGACACTCAAGGCCCCCACCCCAGCCCAGGTCATCATCTGCATCAGTGGATAACTGCATCTCCAAGATAGTCAATCTGAATATCAACATGAGTTCTCTCCAGTCTGACCTCCACACACAGCCAGAGTAAATTTTTTTTTAAATGCATATCTGATTATATCACCCACTTGCTTATAAGAATATCTTCACTGTATCTTCACTTGTATTCTTACAAGAACATCTTCCCACTGTAATTAGAATAAAACACATGCTCCTTATTAAGACCACCAGCCTTCCTACCTTTCATCTTCTGTCTCTGTGGCTCATTCTACTCCAGCCACAGTGACCTACCTCCTTGTTTTCAGTTCAGGGCAATTGGTTTGTTCTTTGCTGCCTCAGCACCTTTGCATGTCTGTGGCCTCTGCTCTAAATGCTCTCACTTCTGCTCTTCACCCAGTTATGTTCAGTTCATTCTTGAGGTCTTATCTGAGCTGCACTTCCTCAGGAATTCCTTTCCCTCAACCCCACCAGACCTCACAGACTAGGTCAGGCCCTTCTGTTATGTATTCAAAACATTATCAATTGCAAGAAAGTAATTGTTTACCTGGCTATCAACTATCCTCTTTCCTTGTGAGACAAAACTTCATAAGAACAAAGACAACAATTGCTCTGTTCACTACTGCATTCCCAGCACCTGGCCCAGTGTGTAGCAGAGAGTAAGTTGCTAGTCACTATTATTCAATATCATTGAATGACCCAATGAATGAACTAAGTCTTTAGAAGGATTTGGGATTTCTGAAGAAATTTAAAGGAAGGAAGAGAGATGGGTTAGACGTAGGGTGAAGACCATTCCAGCATAGGAGGAAGGTCAGATTCAAATTTCTAGGCAGAGGATTTGTAACTCAGAGGCCACAAAGTGAAAAGTCATCGTTTGAGAGTACCCACGTGTAGGCTCCCCTGTGCCCAGGAGCACAGCTTTGCAAACGGAAGGGAAGAAGTGGAGAACCCCGGCACAGTCACACAAGATGTGTCTTTTTACTAAAAGTTGGATGCGTTGTTGAAAACTCTTTATGGTTTTCCAAATCAACTCTGATTTTCAGAGTTTAGAAGCAAGAGAATTTCCTTGTGCCATTAGCATTTAAAGGCCTTGATTCCCGTAATATTCTGCTTTCTAGAAACCTCTCTCCACAGACAGTATCAAGTGTGGAGGCTCTGAGGACCTGGGCAGCTCTGGATTTAGAGTGAGGGGGTAGGGCAGTTGATGCAGCCTGTGACGTGGGTTCTCTCAGGTCTTTTGGAAGGGCCAGCTGTCTTATCTATTATTAGACTTTGCCAGTCAGGAGGAGACGTATATAAAGAAAGCCATCTACTTTCAAAGAAATATTAGAGTCTTGAGCTAAACAAAGTGTCAAAAACACACCTTCTGGGCTTCCCTGGTGGCGCAGTGGTTGGGAATCCGCCTGCCGACGCAGGGCACACGGGTTCGTGCCCCGGTCCGGGAAGATCCCACATGCCGCGGAGCAGCTAGGCCCGTGAGACATGGCCGCTGAGCCTGCGCGTCCGGAGCCTGTGCTCCGCAACGGGAGAGCAACAGCAGTGAGAGGCCCGCGTACCGCAAAAGAAAACCAAAACACATATTCTCTCATTACACGCGCACACGTGCACGCGCGCACACACACACATACACACGGTCCATAGGACTCCGTGTTGCAAGATGGCTTCCACGTCGGACATGCCATCCACAAGGCGCCTACATCACACAGTGTGATTCGGGTTTGACATATCCCTGTCTGAATCACTTGAAGGATGCCAGGCAGATATTCCATTTGTTTTCTCCCTTCCCGAGTAGTTTTCTACTTAAAGCCTCAGTGTCTGAAATTCCTCCATTAGGTGGTCCTTCTTTGGGATAAAGTACTGCCCTTTCTGTGTAGTCTCTTTAAATAGCAAAGGCTTAAATTACATCAAATCAAGTATAAAATAACCTGCCTAATATTCCATATCTTGACAGCAGTTTGAGTTACAGAGATAGATGCCTCTGTCCAAAGTCAGTGAATAGTCACTTAAGATTTGAGCATTTTATTTTTTGGAAAGCTTACATTAAAAGAAAAAGTAAATAAATATCATACTTTAGTTAATGGTATGCATCTGAAGTATTTAAGGGAAGTTGTACAGATGTCTGTAATTTACTTTGAAATATTTTTTTAAAAATAGATGATGAATAGTTAGAGGGACAGATATATGACAAAAACCCCAAATAGTAAAACATTAATGGTATAATCTAGGTGATCTTTACATAGGTGTTCACTGTAAAATTATTTCAACTTTGCTGTATGAAAATTGTCATAATAAATTATTGAGGAAAAGAAAAGAAAGAAAATATAACCTGCTCAAGTTCCTATTAGAGAGCCTTGTATATACAGGCCACTCAGTAAATGGGAGCTGTTAGGTGAGTAATGAGAGGACTAGGACAGTGGTGTCCAACCTTAGCTGGGCTTTAGAATCAGTGGGGAAGCTTTTCTAAAAAACAGATGCCTGGGCCCCCCTTCCCAACATTCTGACTCAATTGGTCTGCAGTGGAGCCCAAGCATCAGCATTTTTTAGTTTCACCCCAGGTGATCCTTCTAGGTGACAACGTTAAGAGCAACCGTCCCTCTGGCCTGCAGTGGTGACCACACTGCTTTCCTCCTGAGGCTGATTTGCAGGGCACACTTGGCCTAGGATTGGGCCCAGACCCCCCACAGAGAAAGGAAAGGGGGCGAGTTCCTCTAACAACCAAGGCCTGAGATCAGACCAGATCAGCCTATGTAGTTCAAGAGTTCTGCCTTTGCCCTTTATCTGGGCTATGGCTTCCCTGTTGATGACCCAAGTAGAACAAAAAAGGTAAAAATCACATCAATTATAAGGAGATCTCTTGTCGAGGTGGATGGCTAAAATAATCCTTATTACTTTTAACTTTGAAAATAGACACAATAGCATCCATGAAGGGGAAAAATCTTTTCTGTTAACTTTTATTTGCCTTCATTTAAGCTTTAAATATGTAGTAAACATGATTGTAGGGCTTCTCATTAACTGGGGTATCTTACAGTCATAATTTTTGATACACAACATTACTCACCAATTAGCCTGTCTTGTTCATTTAAATTTCTTTGCTCATATTTTAATGGGAGCTAATGATGCCTTTGTTGACTTATTTAATGTTATGTAAATGTGGCTATAAACTGTGAAGTGTTTAAGCAGAAGCACTATTTTTGCTTACTTGTCAGATTTTGGAATGTGTAGAATCCCCAGGAAACACACATCAACACAATGAATGTAAGCTTACTGAGGAGACCAAATAATAATAATAATTTTTAAAACAAGCAGTGAAGGATGTTTAGAGCATGAGATTTTTACTTTCCTCTGGGGTTAATTGTTATTTGAGCATCAAAGGAATTTCAAAGTTAACTTCAACCAGTTTTTTTTCTTTTCTTTTTCTGCTCCCATAATGACTCAATATAGGCTAATCTTAAGACCATCTTCTAAGCTCAGGCAGGGAGAGCTGGGCTAGACAGGCTCTCTTGTTGAGTTTCATGAGCCTTGCTCTCAGTAGAACTCCATTTTCCCTTATGGCCAGCACATAAATATTTGAATGAAGAAATGAATGAATGAATGGAAACTTTATAATTTCAACATACACATAGATGAAGCTTCCAAGATACTGGATTCTCAATACTATGGCCTCTACTCCTCCAACAATCCTTTCCATTCCCCAGCCTCAACCACTCCCTTGTCATACCTGAGACATTGTAACTAACAGTAACCAAACACCGTCGTATCTTAATTTCACGTGCTTTACTCTCTTCTTACTACTTTGTGACTTTCCAGCTACCTTCTTCAGGTGCCCCAACTTCATCTTTCCACCCCACCAAGAACCCTGATCCATTGATCCTAACACTTTTTCTCAGTCCCTTACCACCTTCAAGTTCTCTCTTCCCTCCTGCCCCAGCTTAAGCTGCATAGTGAATCATAACAGTCACCGACTGGCATACATCCTTGAATTCCTTGCTGAACTTATCAGGTAAAAGCACAGGCTTGGTTAAACCTCATTGTCTTTCTACTCTGTACTTGCACTCGTGCTGCTGAATGTGGGTGGGGAAAATGGTCTCCCCAAGCTGAATGGACTCACTTTGGAGTTATGATCACAAATGTTATGTGGCTCCTGCTGCTGCCAGGTAAGCACAGTATACTTCCAACCTATCCTGCTTCCAGTGGGATTGAATAGTGTCATCCCCGCACCCCAAGTCATATGTGGAAGTTCTGATCCCCAGTACCTAAGAATGTGACTTTATCTGGGAATACTATTGCAGATGTCATTAGTAAGCTGAGATGAGGTCATGAGGGTGTGCCCTAATCCAACATGACAGATATCCTTGTAAAAAGAAGAAAATTTGGACACAGACACATACACAGGGAGGGTGAAGATGAAGTTTAGAGATCAGGGTGTTACTTCTACAAGCCAAGGAACACCAGAGATTGGCAGAAACTAACGAGGAGAGAAGTGTGAAACAGAGTCTCCCTCGGGGCCCTTAGAAAGAAACAAACCTGCTGACACCTTGATCTTGGACTTCTAGCCTCCAGAACTGTGAGAATAAAATACAGTTGTTTAAGTCACCCAGTTTGTGGTACTTTGTTATGCAAACAGATATGTCATTCTGTCACATCTTCTCTAACCTCAAATCATCAGCATCTCTTGCCCGACCTCACTCTCCACCAATGACTGTTCTTTATTCTTCGCTGAGAAAAACAGAAGCCATCAGGAAGCCCCATCTGCACATACACTCAGCTATGCAGGAACATTAACTATGCACCTTTCTAGTGAAAGCCAGTTCGATGTACTACATGCCATCCTGCTGACCTCCTCAAGGGTATCACCCCAGCTAGTGTCTCCTTTGTCCTTCTCATCAACTTTTCCCGCTCGACTGGATCATTCTAATAGGAATACAAACATTCTGTATTTCTCCTATTTTTCTCTTAAAAGAAAAATCCTTCAAGAAAATGTCAAATCTCCTTTTGACTCCCACTTTCCTCCACCCATACTGCCTCATTTTGTTGCTCCCCTTTGCAGCAAAGCTGCTGGAAGAAGTTACTCATGTTCACTGTCTCCTCTTCCTCTCTCATCTTCATAAATCCACTCCAACCAAGCTCACACTGCACAGACATTTCTTTCTTCAGGTCACCAGTGACTTCCAGGCTAAATCCAAAGGTCACTTCACAGAACTCATCTTACTTGACTTAATGGCAGCATTTGACACAGCTGAGCAAACTTTCCTCCCAAAAACATTCTCTCCACTTGGTTTCTAGGGCAACACAAGACGCTGTTGCTTCTTCTAGTCTTCTTTGCTGATTCTTCCTCTTATACCTGATTTCCTCCTTCTAGGGTTCCCTGGGTCTCAGTCTTGGTTTTTGTTTTGTCTCTACTACACTCATGCTCTTCTATCCTTAGCACAGTTCTCTATTCCAAACTTCAAACTCCAATTTAGACTGCTAATTTAATGTCTCCGTTTGGATGTCTGGTATGTCAAACTCAATGCCTCAAAAATTAAATGACTTTTCTTCCTCTTCCTATCACTTCTCCTTGCAGCCTTCCCCATCTCAGAAGGGATATAGATGTCCTTTCATTTGCTCAGGCCAGAAAACTTGGGGTCATCCTTGACTCTCCTCTTTCTCTCATATCTCATGTCCAGTGTCTCAGGAAATCCTGTTGGCTTCACCTTCACAGTAGATTCAGAACCTGACCATTTATTACTACTTCCATGCCTACTCTAGTTTGAACCTACCATCATCTCTTGATGGTAAAGTACTGCAATAGCCTAAATCTGTTCTTTTTTTTTTTTTTTTTTTTTTGCGGTATGCGGGCCTCTCACTGTTGTGGCCTCTCCCGTTGCGGAGCACAGGCTCCGGACGCGCAGGCTCAGCGGCCATGGCTCACGGGCCCAGCCGCTCCACGTCATGTGGGATCCTCCCGGACCGGGGCACGAACCCGTGTCCCCTGCATCGGCAGGCGGACTCTCAACCACTGCGCCACCAGGGAAGCCCCTAAATCTGTTCTTTTTTAAAATTGTTTAGCAGTTTTATTTTTTTTTGACGTATGGTTGATTTATAATGTGTTAGTTTTAGGTGTACAGCACAATGATTCAGCTATACATATATATTCTTTTTCAGATTCTTTCCCTTATAGGTCACCACAAAATGTTGAGTATAGCCTAAGTCTATTCTTAACACAGAAGCCAAACTGATTCTTTTAAAATATATGCGGTAGTGTCACTCCATGCAGAACCTAGCAACTCCATTTCATGCAGATCAGAAATCAAAGTTCTTCCAATGGCTTACAAGGTCTTGCCTGACCTGTCCCTCCCCTGCTTCTCTGGCCTCACCTATTGCTACCTCTGCTCATTTTTCTCTAGCCACATCTTTCTCAACAATTGTTCCTCAACGTACCTGGAACACTTCCATCTAGGGCCTTTGTACCAATTGTCCCCTCTACCTGGAAAACCCTTCTTCCAAATATCTCTGTAGCTAATTCCCTTACTTTCGTCAAGCCTTTGCTCACATCTTCTCTTCCCAATCGAAGGCCCTTTTAAATACTGCAATCTGTTCTTCCAAAGCTCCTTATCACCTTTAGCATTCTCTTCATTTACTTTTTTTCTGGAGTATTTATCAACTTCTCTTATTAGATGTATTAGTTTGCTAGGGAAGCCATAACAAAATACCACAGACACGGTGACTTAAACAACAGAAATTTATTTTCTCACAGTTCCGAAGGCTAGAAGTTCAAGGTCAGGTGTCAGCAGGTTTGGTTTCTCTTGAGACCTCTCTCCTTGGGTTGCAGATGGCCACCTTTTGGCTGTGTCCTCGCATGATCCTTTCTCTGTATTCACACCCCTGGTGTCTCTCCTTGTGTCCAAATTTCCTCTTCTTATAAGGATACCAAACAGACTGGTTGAAGGCCCATCCCAGCAGCCCCATTTTAACTTAATCACCTCTTTAAAGGCTTATCTCCAAAACCACTCACTTTTCTCAGAATATACTGGGGGTTAAGGCTTTAATATATAAATTTGGGGCAGAGAGGGAAACACAATTTAGCCTATAACACTAGGTAGCTTACTTATTACATTTGTTCATCATTCTCTGTCTCAACTCCATAAGCCCCAAACATGGGAAGCTGAGTTCATGACCAGGAGCGCCTTGTCTGTCTTGTTCCCTCCTGTGGCCTCTGCATCGGAAACAATACCTCATACAAAGTGGCCTCTTGATAAATATTTGTTGAATGAGTGAATGGATAGATGCAAGTCCAGGGTATTAAGAGTTAAGAAAAACAAGGGGAGGCTTTGTGGGTCACTTGGGCACAGGAGATCTAGGTTGTATTCCAGTTATGGGATCGTGAGCAAGTAGGTTATTCTCCTAAGTCTTAACTTACTCATCTGCAAGAATGAGGGTTCTTATCTGCCTGTCTCACCAGATGGTTTTGAGGTTCACATGTAAAAATGTATGTGGAAGAACTTTGGGATCCTCAATTCTCACTCATATATGAGTCATTTTATTTACCATGTGGCTAATGGTAATTATAATAGTAATAATGACAGCTGCCTTCTAAGTCCTTACTGTGTAACAGGCACTGTATTAAGTGTTTCACAGTCACTACCTTATTTAATCCTCATAGAAACCTTCAAGGTAGCTCCTACCCTTTCCATTTTTCTAGCTAGGAAAACTGGATAGTGGTCATGGAGCATTAAAAAGATGTATTTGCTCTATGCTCTTTGGCAGAAATTAACTTGACCTTTAGAACTTTAAAGAAGTGTGTGTGTGTGTGTGTGTGTGTGTGTGTGTGTTCGTTCTTCTATTAGAAGTCTATCCTTCAGATGATTAACAGTAAAAATCAGAGATCTAGATTGGTGCTGTGTCTTATGACATTGTACTCTATAAGGTATTGTGGTGCCTAGGGCATTTCAAGAATGGCAAAGTCTCTGTTTTTTCATTCTTTTTTTTTTTTTAACTCTTAAAAGGGTAGCCACTAAACTAGAGAACTTAATCTACTGGCTGTCCTGACTACATATTTTTAATCTCTAAATGCCTCATTCCTTCTTGTTTGTCCAGCGTTGTAGCATGCTAAAGGTCTGCCGAGAGAGATTTGGCTAACCCTTGTCAGAGCGAGAACCAGCCATTTGTGTGCAGTACAGTTAAAATTGCACCATTCTACTCGAAACTAATATTATCCTAATGCATTGAGATAGGGGGAGAAGGTTGCTTAGAAAAGATCGTAAGTGACTTAGCACTGGTTTCTCACTTCCAATGATAATGTTCTTCAGAACTGTGTTTTGAACACATTATTATAGATTTAAATATTTTAATATTCATTTATTCTAATTTCCCTTTTGATAGGTGCCATCTCCGTACTTGCATTTCATCAGCTCTGACTAGTGACACCGCTCTGTTTAATATCTTCCTTGGCCAAATTTCTTGCGATTTGGGAACTAGATTTTACCTTCTTAAGGAGGTTTCAGCAACTCCTTTGTGGTTCAACATTTAAAACTCAGATACTCATCTAAAATCCTTTCACAAGGAGTTATTCAATCTAGAGCTTATATAAATGTCCTGGGATACAGTCTGTTGGAGATATTGTCAATATTTGCCCTAAATCGCAACCTAGCTCCATTTTCAGTTGTGTTTGGAATTGAAATAGAAGTCTTTATTCTTTCTTAAGTGTCAGTTTGGAGTATATTCTAGGCAGTCAGTAATTTCTGCACATGGGTGATGCCAGCCCTGAAAGGGAATATGGAACTCGCTATGCTGGCTAGCGTAGGTACCGTAAGATCCGTCTGCTCTAAAATACACCCTCACAGGCCCCCATGATGCCTGCGTCTCCTCATCTCTGCCATTTGTCTATAATCACGTTGCCTTTAGTAGGTCCCTGTGAAATGCAGATGGCTTCTGGAAGAGTAATTTATGCCACTTACTCATGTTAGCACATATGTGTGACTGAGGAAATGGGACACAGAAAAGGCAAATTATTTATTTATTTTTTTTTTAACATCTTTATTGGAGTATAATTGCTTTACAATGGTATATTAGTTTCAGCTTCACAACAAAATGAATCAGTTATATATATACATATGTTCCCATATATCTTCCCGCTTGCGTCTCCCTCCCTCCCACCCTCCCTATCCCACCCCTCCAGGCGGTCACAAAGCACCGAGCTGATCTCCCTGTGCTATGCGGCTGCTTCCCACTAGCTATCTACCTTACGTTTGGTAGTGTATATATGTCCATGCCTCTTTATCGCTTTGTCACCGTTTACACTTCCCCCTCCCCATAGCCTCAAGTCCATTCTCTAGTAAGTCTATGTCTTTATTCCTGTTTCACCCCTAGGTTTTTCATGACATTTTTTTTTTTAATTCCATATATATGTGTTAGCATATGGTATTTGTCTCTCTCTTTCTGACTTACTTCACTCTGTATGACAGACTCTAGGTCTATCCACCTCATTACAAATAGCTCAATTTCATCTCTTTTTATGGCTGAGTAATATTCCATTGTATATATGTGCCACATCTTCTTTATCCATTCATCCGATGAAGAAAGAAAATCAGGAAAATAACAAGCCCAGAAGTCTTTCTGAGAAGGGTAGGACCATGGACGGTTCCATAGGGACTGAAGGTACCAGTTAAGGGCACTGAGTTCCTGAGCATGAGGCGTTACTCGTAGACTCTGCGGAAGGGGAAAGGAGGAGAGGCGAACTGATGTCCAGTTTTGTCTCTGCCATAATTATACAAAGGCCCAGTCTTCCTCACACACCCCTCTTACTCACAGATTTACTCCTTTACCCCAGGTCTTCACCTGACTGCCTTTTTATCAGCAGTCAGGTCCTACCTCAAATGTCAGCTTTTAAAAGAGACCCTCTCAGACTATCCAGTCTAAAACGGCAGTCCCCAAATTGTGTTTCTTATCTCAGGATGCCATGAAAAGAAAAGCCCATACGTTTATTTTCCCACGGATCTGGAGGCTGGAAGTCTGAGATAAGTAGGTCAACATGGTTGGGTTCTGGTGAAGACTCTCTTCCTTTCTTCCAAGATGATTACCTTCCCGCTGTGTCCTCATGTGGTGGAGAGAGACAGAGAGAGAGAGAGAGAGAGAAAGCAAGCAGAGGTTACAGGCTTGGTGTGGGGTCGCAGAGCTAGTCAGTGTCAGAGATGGCATTTCAACCAGAGAAATCTGTTTCCAGGACTCTTACCCTGAACTACTACACTCAATTCCCTCAATGGAGGTTACAGAGAGTGGGATTGAAAGAATGAATATGACTGAGTCTGTGAAGGATTGAGTCTTTAGCTCTTAGTTCTTTTAGAAAATTCAAGAAGCAAAATGGAGAGAAGATTAAATAATATGGAGCAAGGGAGCAGAGGTATAAGGAGAGAAAGGAAAAGAGAAATATGCCTGTAGTAGAGGGACGGGGCAGCATTCATCTTCTGTGACATGCAAGGGGACTGTGCCAGCATTTACCCTCACTTGGTGATGGTCAACACTGAGCTTCCTGAGCTTTCTGTCATGTGCAAAGCAGACAGCATGGTGCGGTGGGGAAAACATTTGTTTTGAAACTGGACAGATATAGGTTCTCCTTGTGACATATGTAAGCCATGTGACCATGGGTGAGATCTAAACTCACTGATCTTATCTTTTATCATTTATAAAATGTGGGTAATGACATTTAACGTTGCTGCGAGTGTTAAATTAAAGCACATATGTATAGGGCTATCCTTGGTGTATGGTAGGTGTTCAATAAATTCAGCCTCTCCCTTAACACTATGGATTTTTTAAGGCACATTAATATACATTTCAAACACCTGTGCCCTCTTAAAGCAAAACATAGAGAAACCAATAAAAATAACAAAATAAATAAAAGCCAAACTTGGTTAACAGTAAACTCATAGAAACATTTATTTCTGGATCTTTCTTTTTCGTCTGAAAGTGACAGGTCGTTATACTAATGTTGTGGTTGTTTGTTACTTAAAGAAAATTTTAATAAGGGTAAGAATATTATACTTCACTTTTAGTTCTCTTTTGACATGTTTCCATGGATCTTTAGATTGAATTAACAGTCTTATAGCTAGAAAATGGGCCTGTCAGTGACTCGATCTCCCTCCTTGAATTATTTTGTGATCTTAGGCATATCCATTACCTCTTCCCTGGCTGAGATCCTCCCATAAATTGCAAGACGGAAAATTTCTGGGCATGTAATAGAAGTAGTAGAAATACTGAGTATAAAAATTCCTTGGAAAAATTATTCTGTACAATCGTATGTTGGGCAAGAACTCAGACACCTTTTGACCCGCCCTGCCGCCACACACGGTACGCGTCTGGAGGATGCGTTTGTCGTCGTGCATCTGTGAGTGCTAAGGTGAGAGAGGCAGAGGTCTGAGGACGGAGGCAGAAAAATGAGAGGAAAGGAGAAGCAGTTTTTCAGTTCAGCAATTCTCGACTCTCCAGAGCTGCCGTCAGCCCCCAAACCGAGGGAGCATCAGCCATCACTAAGCCTTCCCCGCTTCTTTTCCCCCATTCCAAGCTCAGGTCCGTCAGGAGGAGGTGAGGCTTGCTTGACCCATGAGCCAGACACTTGACGCCAACACTCCTCACCTCCCAGCCTACGATGCTCCTCTCACACTTCACAGATTTGAGCTGGAACTCTGTGACCCCCTGAAGCGATAGTAAAGTCATGTGTGTCTGTGTGCTCAGGGGCACTTTTGTGGCCTTCCTATCCTTCTGGGAGTTTATGACTCCAAAAGGTCAAGGACTCTAGTTTTCTACTGATTTCCACTGTGTGATCTCTTACCCCCATGGTTTTAACCACCATCCTTAACTTCACTCTCAGATACTGTCAAGGTGTCTCCATCTGCACCTCAAAACTCAATAAGGCTTCTTCTCCTACACCAGGTGTTCCTTGTCCCATATAGCCTCCCATGGTACTGCACTGTCCATCCTTCTGCACCATCTTCCTCATGCCGACATCTGATCAATCACCAATGGCTAGCAATTCTTTCTCTGAAGTTTTCCTTGAGCTGGTCCCTTCTCTCTGCCTTGAACACCGTTTCCCTAGGGCAGGCCTTCACCACGTCTCACCCTGACAGGTACAACCGTCTCCCTCCTGGTCTTCTCTTTCTGCCCTAAATCTATCCTCCCTATTACAGCCAGACTCTACCATCTAAAACATGGCCTGACCACATCACTACCCTGTTCGCACAACTTTCTGGGCCGCCTTGGACAAAGGCTTATTCCTATAAGGGTAAACAAGACCAGCCATCGTGCCTACCTCTTCATTTCCATTCTTCCCATGTCCCCAGGTACACATCACACTCAAGTCAAACAGCACAACCTACTGTGACCCCCGTGCACCAGCTGCTTCGTGCCTTTTAGAACCTTGTCCTCTTCCCTTGGAATGCCTTGCCCTCTGTTCTTCATTCAAGAGTCTGTTTTTTCAAGTCACCTTCTCTCTGCCCAGATGGACCACACTTTGTGCTGCCAGAGCCCTCTTGGGTACCAGTATTACCTAGACCAACCCTGGTATGTGTAGGAAACTATCAGTTGCATGTTTGTGCTCCCCATGAGACTGCAAGCTCCTCAAGAAACTCATCCATCTTGAGCCCATCACATGGCCTGCCCTTTCCCTGCTACTCACCAGTACCTACTGAATTGAAGTTAGTTCAATGCAAAGAAGGTACTTGTGCTTGTAAGTAATCATACTTCCATACTCAGCAGTGCAGAACAGTGAAAACTAAAATAGTCGCCTAGTTATAATTTTACTTACTCATATTTAAAATGACCTCAAAGTTGCTTATTTTCTGTTTTCCTATTTCTTTTTTTTTTTTTTTTTTCAGTACGCGGGCCTCTCACTGTTGTGGCCTCTCCCGTTGTGGAGCACAGGCTCCAGATGCGCAGGCTCAGCAGCCATGGCTCACGGGCCTAGCCACTCTGCGGCATGTGGGACCCTCCCGGACCGGGGCACGAACCCGTGTCCCCTACATTGGCAGGCAGACTCTCAACCACTGCGCCACCAGGGAAGCCCTGTTTTCCTATTTCTTAATACCTGCACTGATATATCCCATACATGCTAATAGGAAATGAAGAGCTATCTATTGTAAAAAACCTCCTTGGTAAATAGCAATCACACACATATCTAAGCAATCAGTGCCATTCCATGACACTGCGGGGGCCACAGTTTATCCCATGACACTTTATACTCTCTGTCAGAATGTGCTCACACAATTGATAGCAGTCTTCCAGAAATGATTGTCCACATTCATCGGTAAATGCCAGATTCTGAAGTCAAAGCAGAATTTGGCCTATGAAGAGTCCAGAGTTGTTCTGTGATATGCACTCTGAAACCTGTATGACCAAGGCATTAGTGGCCCTGGACAAAGGTCCACCATAGAACTCGACTTCTCATTCATGGATGAGCTTTTGGAGAGCCTGTGAGCCCTGAGATGAATGTGCAATTCTGTAAGTAGGGCCATGTCACAGGTGAAGATGCCCACAGCTTCTATCATATGCTCAAAGCGGTCCCTGAGACACCAAAGTTCATGAAGAATTTAAGAAAGCTGTAGATCCTTTTCCTGTGATAACTTGTTCTGTGTATGAGTATTAATTCTGGGTGGTGGTAGGGATGGTGGTGAGTGGGTGGGGGATACAAAGTTGAAGCAATCTGTTCTTCATTGACCAACTGATGGCTCATAAGTGAGTAATCAGCATAATCTAAATACTCTAAAATGAACTATTCTTTTGGGCTCAACAAAATGCTTTTTAGGTTGAAACCAATCAGTAGGAAATGACTGGTGTTTGTTAGTGTTTGAGAGGAGAGACCAGATTCTTTGCACATTAGCATTCCAGTTGATGCCAACATAAACCTCCAGACCTCCAAGTCACAGAATGTGTTATTGTTTTCATATGAGTGAATCTGGGACCGCTTGTGAGTCCTGTTTCCATCCCTTACTTGAAAAATGGAGCTCCCTGTTTCCATAGACTCTGGTGACAGAAGTAACAAAACAATCCTTCTGAAGGTTAAACATGCAGAGAAGAACATTATTCCTCAAGTTGGTGTAGTCCCGGCTCTTGTTTCCATTTAATCGTGGAGTTGAGAGAGGACAAACTCTGATTTGACAGCCATGTAAGCTAAAAAGCTTGACTCGTGGAACCCAGCCCACACGGCAAGGGGTCCTTCCTGCTCATGAAGGAAGCTCCCCCAGGAAGGACATGATAGTTTAGGCCTGTTTGGCATTTTTCTGAGAGTGCTGTAAGATATTATTTTCTAGTGTACTGCCTCTTATATAACACCAATTTTCCAGGACCTCAGAGCATGTTATTTCTGTATGCAGAATCTTTGGATTCCTAGGCTAAGGAAAATAATGCCAGGGACTCTCCAAACACCACTGCACTTCCTGAAATGGGTCCGAAAGGAAGAGGGCCAAAACTGGAGGCATTTGTTTGTCGCCCCCCTTCAATTTTCTGTAGTAAATGTGGTGCTAAGATTCAAGCAGGGAAGTTCAGTAAACCAGAGTTTGAGCCCCAATGACACTTACTAATTGTGCCCCTGAGGGTATTACCTAATCTCCTTCAGTCTTAGTTTCATAACCTGTAAAATGGTCCGACAATTATATCTGTCTCATAGGATTGGGGGGAGGATTAAATTCTCAAAAGGCATATTGAGTTGATATCAGCAACAGTGGAGGAACAAATAAGTCTTAGGCTTCCAAAAATTATCTCCTCCACAAAAGCAATGAGAAAATGGGCAAAGATTGTCAGAATCAATTTTTTAGAACTTGGAAATTAATCAAAGGCTTACAACAATCCAAGGAGCATTTATTAAAGGATTGTAATTGCATCTCAGTAAGGACAGAGGCTTTTTGACATCTTCCGTTGCCCTATTTCCATATCACTCCCACCCACCTTGAAAACCCACAGCCCATTAGAGTGGTGAAAACCATCAGCCAGGTAGAAACAAGGAGGAAATATGGTGTTGGAGCTCCTTCAAACCTCATTCCCATTCTTTGTTCTATATGGTGTTTCCCTGAAGACCTCACTTGGGAGGCTGTCTTTTTTTAACCTGACTTGGTGCTTGCCATGTAAAAAACCTTTTCCCAGGGAGCATCTGTATAAAAGAAATAGAGTCAATTGATTAACATCGCAACTGCCTGAAGAGTTGGATAACAGAGTGAACAAAAGCTAGGGTCTAGCTCTCAAATACTGATGGTAGAACAGTAAATTGGTACAATCACTTTATAAAACTATTCAGAGGTATCTATTAAAGCTGATTGTACCATGTTTATGGCACAGCAGTTCCGTTCCTGAGTATGTATTAAACAAATAGGTGTATGTATATTCGCACAAAGACATGTTCTCGAATATTCATAGCAGCTCTGTTTATAGTAACCCCCAAATGAGAACTATAGAAATCCCCATCAGAAGTAGACTGCATAAGTCAATTGTAGTATGTGCATACAATGGAATATTCTACAACAATGAGAATGAGCAAACTCGAGCTAAATACAATAAATTGGATGTATCTTATAAACATGATGTTGCATGAGAGAAGCTAGATACAAAAGACTTTATACTGTATGATGTCATTTACATAAAATGCAAAACAAGCAAAACCATTCTATGCTTCTAGAAGTCATAATAATACAATTGGGAGAATTATCAGTGACTAGAAAAAGGAAAAGGAGGAATTCTGGAGGTACCAAAATATCCTATTTCTTGACTTGTATACATTTGTGTACTTCCTGAAAAATGCATCAAGCTATACATATGATGTGTGTACCTTTCTGTATGTATGTTATACATATATACTCCACTCAAAGATCTCTCAATACAAAGAAAAAGGCAAGGAATGAATATCCATGGTCCCACTAACCCATTAACCCCAAATGACCATGATTAGTAGTTTAGATTATGCTTTTCCATTCCATGTTTATGCATACTTGAGTACATGTATTCTTTTTCCTACAAAAATTGAATTGTACTATATTCCCTACTTTATAATCTGATTTTTTTTCTTAATAATATGCTACAACCATCTTCCAATGTCAATATGTAATATTATTGCTGGAACATATCCAATCTTACTAAACCAGTCCCCTATTGTTGGGCATGATGGTTGTTTGTAGACTTGACCTTTCATATGAATTGTTAAAATACATCATCGATGAGTCATCGTACTCATTTCTGTTTTTTTTTAAACATAAGAGTAGAATTGCTGGTGAAGAGGAATGCAATTTTGAACTTTTTAAAAAGCCTTTAGTACATGTTTTAAAATCATCCTCCAAAAAATACCGAAACTATACTCCAATCAAATTTTATGGAAGGAGCCATTCCTTTGCCAAGATCGAGGATTATGATTCTTTTTCATATTTTCCATTTTACTGGGCCAAAGAAATTATATTTTGATTTATTGTTTTTGTAATTTTTATTCCTGTAAGAAGTGAACATTGTTTGCATATGTGCATCAGCCATTTATATTTCTTTGGTGAATTGCATATTATGTACTTTATACACGTTTAGAATATCAACCCTTTGTCCACTCTGTATTTCAAACATTATTTCCCAGTTTGTTGCTTGCTTGTTGGTTTCTTTATACCATTTTGGGGGTACAAGGCAAGTCTGTCATGATTTTCCTATAAATTATTTATTTAATCATCTTAATTATTGTTTTATTTTTCACATGCCATCTGACTATAGGTTATAGAGTATGGTATGTGGAGTAAGATAAGAATATGACTTCTTGTTTTCCAGTAAATAACCATTTCTCTTCATTTACTGAATAATCCTTTCTAGAGCTGGCATATTGTAGAAGGTACTTGCTTTTTATTCAAGGACTGAGGAAGAGAAATTTAAAAATCTTAACAAACCCTAAAATTCAAAGAAGTAGTTCTCTCTGAAGATTTAATATTTTATTTAACATCCTTGAAACAAAATTTTGCTTATCAGCACTGCAGGTTGGTTACTGACTCCTTAGTCCCTTTTGTCTTTATCTGTTTAGGGTATTAACTCTTTGTTTTCTAATATATACATCAAACTATGTTTCAACCTATCTCTGTCCTCCTGCTCGAGAAATAATTAACTATTAGCAACATTCCTAGGATCTGATTATAGATAAATTTGAACATGCCAAAACAAATACAGGAAGTCCTGTTTATTTCCTTCATAAGTGGAATGCCAGCCATATGCCAGGTTCTTCATAATGTATGTGAAGTACTTAGAACAAAGTATACAAACTACTTAGAATCCGTAACTAATTACCACACAGCATAATGAATTTGTTGACCATCAGTTATTCATCAGACTTAGGAGTATGTTTGTTTGAGCACAGCCCTAAAAGTGACTGTGATTATTCTATGCATAGCTTTCTTATTTGTTGCTCATGAATCGTAGTCACCAGCTCTTTGTTCAAATCAAGCCACGTAACCACTGGTCTAGGTCCAGCTTCTTTACTGTTAGGTTGCTAAGGGAAAAGAAGGAGGAGGAGGGGAGGGAAGGAAAGAGAAAAGAAAGAAAAGAAAAGAAAAAAGAAAACTTCAAACTAGATAAGCATAAAAGGTGGTTTATTAATGCACGTAGGTGAAAAGTTCATCCTGGTCAGACCAGTGCATTCGCATAATACCAAGAATCTGTCTCTTTATAGGCTTTAGCCCTGTTCTCTTCACCCTTGGCTTTTCTTTCAGGTAAGACCTCACCAAATAGTAGCAAAGGTGGTATCAGCTGCTCTGGGGTTTTAGCCTCCTAGGTTAGCAATCTCCCCAGGAAACAAGAGCGCCTCTCTCCCACTAGCTCTGTCAAATGCGCCGGGTATGACTCTCATTGGCCCACCAGAGGTCCTATGCACATCCCTGAATCAGTCACTATGGCTAGAAAAGAAAGGGGTGTACCTAGTGGTCACATCTGTGTCATGTGCCCATGACGTGGCCTAAGAGTGAAAGTGATATTGGTTCTATTGACAGTTTTGTTATCAGGAGGAGGATGTTTGCAGACAAAGCAGGTACCCTAGACAATTCTGAATAGTTGACTCGGGCATTTTTGCTTTCCTGTCCCCAAACTGCAAAGTACCGCCCATGGTAAAAATAAGAAGAGCTCTCTTACAAAGGGACTTTTGAAAAAGACTTCTTTTTAGCACTTACTTTCAAAGAGGAGAGACATGCCTTCCACATCCTCCTTAGCTACAAACATTGGAAAACTTATAACATTGTTTCCTTGAATTTTGTTTTGCCATGTGCCATTGACTGTCACATTTCACAAGTTAAGAAACATGTTATTTCTTTGTTTATTTTGTCAGTCTTTGGTATTCTCTGGAGAGAAATTATGTATCTCTGTTTCAGTGGAATAGATTTAATCTGTTTGTTTTGTCTCTAGACTCACCTAACTCCTTGTCTTTCACAGTCAAAGGTTTTCCTTTTTCCTCTCTTGGAGAAGAGGTGACTCTGTCCCAGATTCTGGAAAATATGGATTTTTAAGTGTACCACATTAAAGACTTTCCAGCGTAGAAAGAAGTTGCCCTAGAAATGTTATCTCTTGTTCTGATATTGTTTGGAAGTTGCTCTGTCAATACAATTATTCAAGAACTCTAAAGCAGGCATTGACCTTGTGCTTTGGACTTTTCTATCACTCTAGTCATACTTTGTCTGCAGATCTCTTGTTAATTCTCCCATCTATTAAACATCCACCTTCTCATAACACAAATTACATTGTGTGTGTATATATATATATATATATATATATACACACACACACACACACACACATTATACACCTGAGGTTGAGGTTTGAGGCAAATCCTTAGAATGTTTGTCTTTCCAAGTAATTTGCCTGATTTTATGGGTGGGCTCTTGATCAGTAATGGGAATCATTTGGGGAATTCTGGTTATGTTACAGAAGAGGCAAGCAGTGGACCAGCTGTGTGTTTTACTAAATGTATCACTGGTGTGTTTTTAATGAAGATATTTGCTTCCCATCACTTAAAGTGTAAGGAAGTTTAGTTGTTGTACATTAGGCTTAAACTATTTTTATCTTCAAGCTGCCTTATTATTTATTTGCAGGTTATATCCTATATATTGCAAATTCTTCTCAGCCAACTATATATAAACATTGTATCCAGGTATATATTGTTTAGCACATTAAATTATCATCATTAATAATTACATACATTAAGGTCTTCGCCAGCTGTCTTTGGCTGTCTTGTTTCCCTTTTCCAAAGCTTTGTTCCCCGGTGCACAGTCCATGGAGCACGAGTTGAGTTCTGGAAGATGCTAATGAGTGTTTCCAAAAAGGGGTTGGGGTTCCTTGCGCAAATATATTTGGAAAAGCCCAGATGAGACCAAATGAAACCTTTATTATGTCATTATTAGTAATACATTTTGACTCTCCAGACAGGTTACTCTGTGTGCTTCTTGCACTTATGGGAAAGTGAAGCAGGTCTGACCATCTCCTGAGTGAGACTGATGACCCATGAAATAAAACTTGGGAGGTGCTTTTTGGAGCTGTATAGCCAGTGTCGTCATTCCCTTGATTTCATCCTTACATTCTGACCTCTCTTCCTTCTGGAAGGGCTATGATTTGACCCTTCAAGATTCCCCAGAATGCTTCATGGAGGATATCAGTGGAGCAAAGATTGAGTCCCCTGATTCATAGCCTCATAACTACTCACCAGGAACTTACCTCTGTTTAGATTCCACTAAATTCCCCTGAACTTCATCTAAAAATATGAAAAGGTGAGGGCGTAGTCTGGTGGGTAAGAATTTATGGAACCTTTAAACCTCGCTATCTATACAATTTGATCTAAATTAGTATATTGAAGCATTCTGAAGAAATTCAGTTCCTCTTTGTCTCACCTCTGAGTCACAGCCAACGGAAGGGACAAAGTCAATTGTGAGATCTGCCACAGATATTTTGGCAGTAGCACTCATGTTGTGGTGAGGGGTGCTTAGAATGTTGTCATAGAGTGAATTCTTAACCGTAGTAAGTGCTTATTGCAAATAATTTCTTATATGCCCTGAATTAAGTATTGGAAAAAAGAAGATATATGTAACATAATTCCTGCCCTCAAGGGAAAGGTAAGACTCACACAAATGAATGCTGTAACAATATAAAACGATATGTTGTTAACAACCAAACTGAATATAGAATAGACGCTTGACATTCAAAAAGGGTAAGTCCAGAGACGTATGTAAATCCCCCAATATATAAAATTTTCTTATAAGATGCATGGGGTAAGAACATTACTGAGCAAATGCTGATTAGAGGGGCTCCCACATGGGAGGAATGGAAGTTTAAAATCTCTGCCTCAGCCAAATGACCAGTAATTCTGAATTGGACGTTTTGGAAAGTTAGCAAATGGTTGAACAAGAATGTTAACTATGTGAATGCCAGCCATCTACTGTAATCATGCCAATACATATCTTATGCATGATAAATATTGTGAATAACTTAGAAGGGAAGATGATCATTTTGGGGTAGAAGTATCAGGCTTCAATGATGAAAAATGGAAGTCAAAATAGACTCTGAAATATTAGTAGAATTAGGAAATCAGAACAACAATATTCCCAGAGAGGACTGAAGGGAAATGAGGTAGGTCTGGACTCTATCTTAGGCCAGCAGTGGTCATTGGGAAAGCACTTGTAGCGTTACAGGTAATCCCTATCCTCTTAAGCTGGCGCCCATCCTTTGACCTCAGACCACTTATCTATCGTCTTCCCCTCCATTACAGCTGATATCCCAAGGTCTGTGTCTCATCTTCCTACCCATATTTTGCCCCCAGGTCCACTGCCCCCAAGTATAGTTGTGCAGATTGCACACGATGTCTTATCTAAAGGAACATAATTTACATAGTCGACATCACTAAGATTGGTAAAACTATTATGACAATTTTTCTTCAGATGACAGTAAAGTATCCACTTGGAGCAAAATTAGCACATTGCAGTCATTTTCTGACCCATGGAAATAAGATATCTTGAAGGAAGAGTTGTCATTCTCTAATTTGCACCAAGGTACTCTATGGGCAGTTGGCAGCCTTTGCTTGTTGAGCGGTCAGAATCTTGGACATATTTCCAGGGGATAGTAGTCTAGACTCTCCAGGTTTGTCAAAGAGCGTGAAGAAAATAGAAAGCAGCCCTTTGCCTTTATGCACAGATAAAGAATATTTCTCAGTTTTTTGTGTTGTTCCCAAAAAAGCTTGGAAGATCAAGCATTGTGTATAATCATCTGGGCCTAAATTGCTGTATTATATCATAAACAAGTATTATGTATTATCTTATTCATTACTATATTCATGGTTACAAGTTGTATCCCCACGCACATTTTTTCTTCTTTTAAATTTAGTACAACTTTGGAATTCTTCTGTTCTTTGCTTAGCTGTGAAACCTCGTAGTGAGAGTGACTGCTAAAATGCAAAAGCATCTTGCTGTTTGTACACGTTTAAATGAGCTATTGCTTATCACCCCCACCCTATGCCAGCCAGCTACCTTCAACACAGTCCACTGTGCATTTGAGGACCAGTGGGCAGACTCTAGGTCTATTTTCCAAACGCAGATTCACCAGATGACCAATCTGACAAGTTATCAAGTCACCAAATACTCTCAGACAAATGCCTTAAACCAGGTCTAAAAGACCAGCTGGACCCTTTTGCCGCAGGCATTTGGCAGAAACCAGTCTAAGTCCAGTATAGCCTATGTTGTTCTTTGGCACCTCTGAATCTTCAGAATGAAAACTTCTTTTCTATTTTAAATTAGGGGCACTGTGCATGTTGTGAGTCCAGATTTATATAAAAGAATGAGATTCTCTTCTAACGCTTTATTTGGGTCCAGTCTGCTGAGTCTCCATCATCTTTTAGTTCAATGATTTGTTAAACTAGCTTGAATAAATGTGTATTTTGTGTGGTTCAAATTTCAAAAGTCTCAACCATTCAGACACAAAGGATATCTATGCCTTTTATTTTATTTATTTTCTTTTTTTGTGGTATGCGGGCCTCTCACTGCTGTGGCCTCTCCTGCTGTGGAGCACAGGCTCCGGACGTGTGGCTCAGCGGCCATGGCTCACGGGCCCAGCCGCTCCGCGGCATCTTCCCGGACCGGGGCATGAACCCGTGTCCCCTGCATTGGCAGGTGGACTCTCAACCACTGCGCCACCAGGGAAGCCCTCTGTGCCTTTTAAATGCAGTTCTATGCTAATTTGCATCCTTTTTTTTTTTTTTTTGGTGGGCTTGATTTTTTTCCCAAATGGTGCCTTTACATGCATGTTGATTTTCACCAGTCTTTGACAACTTTACTAATTGCTGAAACTCTAACTTTGAAAATTTTTTTTAAAAATCCTCAAAGCCTTTAGATATTGGTTCATGCAGTATGAATTCTGTAAACTTTACAATTTGACAAATTGGTTATTCAGAATTGCTCATTTGGCAAATTGGTCTATCTCCCATGAAGCAACTGTCCAGAGAGCTTCCCAGTGGCCCCTCGATGCCAATTCACACACATCCTAGTGGCCTCATATGAAAATGAGGCCCTTCCTGGTAAGAGCTCTGTTCTGCAGTGTAGGGGTGAGGGAGACAGCAGGACGGGCTGTGCCATCTCTGTTGCTGCAGCACGGGTCCCTTTGTCGCCACTGTGGCTCATCACTAATGTGCCCAACATCGGCGACACAGGTCCGCTTTCTTTCCTCTGCTTTCCTTGTGTCACTTCCAGTACGAGTTGTTGCCAGGTGCTTCTCAGTTCTCAAAGTTTGAGGGGCCTCTACAGCTAGTCAGAGCTTCTTTATTTCACTTCAACCAGCCAACTTGTAGTGATGCTTTGAGGGTGATCCCCAACGTATCCTTTAAAATACTTTTTATTTGCTGGATGTCCAAGGGCTGAGTTTTCTTTTGACTTTTGCTTCTTGTCTACTTAGGAGTTTGTACCTGTAACAAAGTAGCAGCAAGAGTCCTAGTAATCTTGTCTCTATACCAGCTAAAGAATTAATGTGCAGTAAAGCCTCTGATCTGGTGGTGTTGGAGTAACACTCACTAATCTAGAATTCTGGCTGTACTCTAGTCATCACAGCCATTACGTGTGGATTATCGTTTTTCCGGGACATAAAGAAACAACATGTAATTTCTTGGAAAATTAGATCAAATAATTGTACCTTTGGTAGCCCAGAGCATACTTTTAGAATTTATGAGACTTCAAAATCCTTTTTACTTGCATCCATTTTGAGTTAACCATAGAAGTATGGAAATTGTTAAGGGAGAGGTTTAACTAATAGGATATTGAATGATAGAATTTGTAATGTGCTAATTTTCCTAAAAGTGTCTGATTCTCTAGTCTGTTTTGTTGGGGGCAGGGAGAGTGTGGGTAGTAGGGTAGAACTGGGGAAGAAAGAAAGAAAAATTGTAATTTCTAGTCAGAGCATAAACGTGATTACAATTTCAGGGCCTTTGCTTTGCCCATTTGCATCACATTCATAAGGGTAGTAATTCCACTGAATAAACTTGGGGCTTTTCCTCTCCTATCTTCTGATGGGGGAAGTTCAGCCATCTTTCTGGAGGAAGAACCAGAGCTGAAGGACATGCCTGAGATGCTCTGGAAAAGCCAACACCGGGCAGGTCGTAACAATTAGTTCCTGGCCTACTTGGCCACAAGTTAATTTCTCTTTCCAGAGACTGAACTTCCCTGACCATTGACAGAAACCTCAGGACCCTCTGCCTAGCCCTTTGGTGCATTTCCAGCAAAGCTCAGGGTGCCTGCGTCTCCCATAGGCTGTGTTGCTGTCAGAAATGGCTCAGAGGAAGATGGAGGTGTGATTAGCCGTAAATGAAGTTCTAAACCACTGGTACGTGAAATGAAACTATTTTTTTTCTCTCTCTCTTTCTTCTTCCCCTTTCTTTAACCTGAGCTGCTGATGTAAGTGGATCTAATTTACTTTCCCCGAGAAAACAAAGCAAAATAAAAGGCGGAATGGCAAAAAGATCCCTTTGCAAAGTGTAGCGCTTCTGCTCCTGATAAAAGGGAGTCATTTGCAGCTTTCATGGTGTCAGTATTAATTTCCAAGCAGTCAAAGCCACAGCTAATTTATTTACAGAACAATCTCCTTGCCCAGGAGCTGGGCTGGTGAGGCAGCGGTTTCTAGCCTCCAGCTTTGTTTGTTGACAGGCTGATTTCCCACAAGGCCATTTCCACCTGTGTTTCTGTTGTTTTTAGTGCATGTCTCCCTTTCTCCCCCCCCCCCACCCCCCACCGCCACCGCCTCCCCGATGGCTGCTGAAGGGCCTTCTCATCTCCGGTCTCTCTCATCCACTTCCTCCCTCCAGCCCCAAGGCCTCCTGGCAGGGCTTTGCAGTCACTCTGCACTTACCCAGAGTCTCTGCTGGCAAAGTCCCAGGGGGCCCCGCATTTCTTTCTTTCTTTTTTCCCTTTTTTTGTTTCAAGGACAAGATTCAAAAGAGCCTGCTACACACAGGTTGTAGGGTGCACCTTCAGATGTGCCTTCAAATAGGGGCTAAGAAATTTGAATATTTGTGCTCCTGGAAATCAGCCTGTAAAATTGGCCCCCAAAGCCCATTAAATTCTGCAAAATCTCTCAGCTTTGAGGGCTTCGTTATGGAGTCCAAATGGGGACCCCGGCACCGCTCTACCAAAGCATTCATCTCCAAAGATGCCTACAGTTGAAATTATAGAGTGGCTTATTTGGCCTCAGCTCGTTGCATATCAAAGGGTGGGAGGGCAGGAGGGATATGCTTCCGCAGAGCAGTCAAGATGCTTGCTGCCTGCCAGACCCAGACAGGTAATAGATTGAGATGTTTAAAGCACATGTCTCGTGCATGCACGCGTGCCTGCCTCTGCCATTTTATAGCTCTGTCTGCAGGGCGCCATGAAAGAGGTGAGGCATGTTTTGAAGTTAGTGATGGTGCCACGTGGGCACGGAGTGGGAAATAGGTATTAGGTAGCCCATTTTCCAGACTGCGTATTTGCTAAATCAGTAAGGAATATTGAGACCCAAAGAGACATCATCGTAGCTATATAACCTGCACCGAATGTTGCCACCTTGGACCCATGAGGCACTTACTGATTAAGAAATACCAGCGGAAAAGGTGCCTCGCACTAATTTCTCAGCCCCTGCACAGTATACACAACCCATTTTGTGCATCTTTCTTGCAGTTGGCTATTTTTCCAGATTTAGAGGTATTTATTAGTTGTTTGTGTTTAAAGCTGTTGTGTTTAAAATAGCCATTTATTTGCAAAAGGAAGGACGCCAGAAGGAAAAGCACAAAGCTTTGTCCTTTTGGAACCATACAGTTCATCTGGAAAATTATAAAGAACTGGAGGCCTACCAAGGGGAATTTTGTTCTCTTTGGCGGTTGAACAGAAGAGTATAAGAATAAGAGTATAAGAACTGGCCTGTGGTTTCCATTCCCCCCCAGTAATTATGGAATCTAAACTAAAAAAGTTTCACTTTGCTAACAGAATCTTCTTTACCTCCCTGCCCCCCTCAAACTCCTGCATCTTCTTTATTCAGATTATTTTCTCCCAAGTCTCTGAGATTTGTTTGCTTACAAGAGCTGTGGGATTCCTGGAGTCTGAAGGTTCAGCCATTTCTCACTTCGCATTCCTGAGCTCTCCGTGACCAAAACCCTTCTATTTATTTTGAAAGCGGAAACAATGTCATTTCATTCCCTGCATGCGTAACTCCAAGGTGCCTGAAAGAATTTTCTCAAACTTTCTACTCACTCATCTTTGGGCTGAGACTCATCTTTGGGCTAAACGGAAAGTTTGGACCCCAAAGGACAATTTTTCCGAGAAGCTGGGAACAGGTAGAGGCAAAGTCGGGTGATGAAACTCATCTGACAGTTGTCATCTCCCCTCTTTGCGTCTCTGGTCTCATTCCTCCCTGTCTCCTGGGGATGCCTTGCTTTTCTCTCCTCTCAATAATGTTAGCAGTTCCTCACTCCCTTCCCCTCGCCTGCTTGTCCTCAGGGATGAAGCAAAGGCTTTAAACCTGTAAACTGTATAAATTTTCTCCAAAATCAACTTGAAACTCAGTTTAAACCGGATGGAGAGGCTTTGCTGATGGAAGTGGCAGCTATGTACCCACACGTGTCTGATCGAGCACCCGTGCTGTCGGGGCTGCAGGCTGATCACGTGGGCTAGCAAGCTCTGATGTCTGCAGTCTGGAGTGTCTTGTGTATATTGATATGAAGACTGTTCCCCTTGCAAACTCTGAGAACGTGGGAGGGTCCTTCCTTCCTTACCCAGTGGGTAAGGGTTCTTCCTTCCTTACCCAGTGGATACTGTAGCTCAGGGTCCGTGTTGAGATGCTGAGTCTCCGATGCCGTACGTGATCAGAGGCCCTGTGGAAATGGGCGTAGCTGATGCAGCTTGACGTCCATACCCTCAGATGTACAAGAAACAGAACTCTTCCTTTTTCTAAACTAAGTTTTGGTTTCACAGACGATTCTCCTGATGAGGCAGAAACCTAATCTCTGTCAGGTTGGGCTTTCCTTAGTCCCTCTTCCCCAAGGGTGCGTTTTAGGTCTAGATGATCAGCATGGTTCCCAGAACTTAGGAAGGTCAGCTCAGCAGCACTCTCAGCATCTTTTCTGAGCTGCTGTGGCCTGTGTGGTCCTCACTTGCAACCCCGGCTGGTCGCTGCTGAGGCATCCCTTGTTTTTTTCAGCCTCATCCCACAGCCCTGGCAAGGCACTCGTCTACTCCCGAGGACAGGAGTGTTGTTGGGTGTCCAGGTTTCTCACTGAAGCATGGAAATCCCCACCAGGCTGTGTAGACCATCTGCCTCATGCCCCACTGCCCACTCTCTCTCCAGGGGTCTTGGGGCACTCTGAGGAAGCAGAGAAGAGAGCCCTTCTCTGGGAACCCTCACGTTTCTACCTCGACACATCCCCTCCACCTCTCCCTTTCCTCAAGTCCAGAGGAACTTTCTGGTCTTCAGGCGAAGCCCAGTTCTCCTGGAGCCTCCTTGCTTGACTCATGATGGCTTTCCCAGACATTTTGTGAATGCCTAGAACCCTCTTTGTAAGGGCTTTTGAAACACAAAAGCCTGAAAGAAACTTCTTTTTTCTTTGCTGTGAATCCTGTCACCGTCATTTTAAGAACCTGCGACTTGGACTGTGGTGTGGGAATGATATGAAGAAGGGAAATCTGGAAGAAAAGAAAAATGTGCAGCCACTGTAAACCAGCTATCCCCCCTTTTTTAATATTCGTTGCAGCTAATTAACCAGCTTAATTCACCTGTCCTTTGTTTAGAGACCGTTTAAATAACTTTTCTATCATACCAAGAGCCAATGACAATAGTGTACGTAGTTTGCTGGTGACCAGGATCATCTTACTAAGTAGTTCCTTTTTTTTTTTTTTTTTGCGGTACGCAGGCCTCTCACTGTTGTGGCCTCTCCCGTTGCGGAGCACAGGCTCCGGATGCGCAGGCTCAGCGGCCATGGCTCACGGGCCCAGCCGCTCCGCGGCACGAGGGATCTTCCCGGACCGGGGCATGAACCCGTGTCCCCTGCATCGGCAGGCGGACTCTCAACCACTGCACCACCAGGGAAGCCCTAAGTAGTTCCTTTTAACAGTCTTTCAGATCATTTACATGGCAGGTTATAGTCTTTGAATTAGCACTGTCATGAGCTTTGGAATCAGACCCAGTACTGCACTCACCTAACAGCTCATTGGCCTTACGCAACTTAAAGAACTTCTCTAAGCTTCCAGGTCCTTGGGTGAATTACATTAGTGTTATTAGGCGATGTAGATGAACTAAGATGTGCACAACACCTAGCACGTAGTAAATATTTATTATTCATCTTCTATTTCTACACATTACCACGGAACAGATTACTTCTTATGAGAGCAGATCTGTAGCGTAAGAGCTCAGAATATGAAGTGAAATGGAATGAAGGTGGTAATTTATAGCCAAAATTAAAGGGTGGCAGAGAGAGAAATTCTTCTGGTCATCTCACTGGATGAACAGACTGATTGAGAGGAAGAACAGTAGATCAATTTTCTAAGTTAATTTTTCTTTAATTTATATCCCATCCGTTTAAAATTGGGAATGATATTCAATGTATTACATTGAATAGGGGATGCTGTTTGTAACATTTTGTGGTTGAAGTTTAAATTTTCTCCTGAGCTCCCTAGAAGGCAAAGTAAAAAGGGAAACACATTATATAGTCTACATTATTAGAAGGGAGAGGCATATAAAAATGTCATGAATGATATAAGGGAAATGAAAACTTCTTCCTCATCTTGACCTTATTTTTATGTTGTCAGTCTGTGGACTAGAGAGATTAAAAGAAGTTGGATAGGGAGAGGCATAGAAGACAGGTTACAGAATTAACTTTCTCTCTCTGAAATGAATAGGGGCCAACTCAGAAAAAAATTCTCCTTAGATCTAGAGCTATTTAAAATAAAAAGAAGAAGGAGGAGGAGAAGGACAGAGCCTCAGAAAGTCTCTCAAAAGCTTTGGAGGCACTATGTTGCTTCATGAACTCCACGGGAGCCCTTTCTAGCGTCTTTGCTTACAGGTGCAGCCTTGGGGAAACCCCTGCCAATTATCATACAGTACCAGTAAATCCTGGGAAATTAAGTTTTAATTCTTGATCCACTTAGGCAAGTGCTGGGCCTCAGTTCTCTATGGAAAAATAGTAGTCATAACCTCCCCCTAAAATAATTCCTGACACCTGTATTGCACCAGGCACTGTAATATACACTGAGGATGCAATAGTGAGCATGACAGACATGGCTTCTGTCCTTGTGGTACCGACATTCTAATGGGAGAGACAAGCAAACAGACAAATAAAATAATCGGAGCTCGGGCTAAGTACTGGAAGACTGAAACATAGGGCTTGAGGTAGGAGCCATCTGGACTGGAGAAGGGTTGAGATTTGGGAGATTCAGGGATAGTCCCTTTGAGAAAGTGACATGTGAGCCAAGACCTTAAGGATAAGAAGATAGCAGATATACAAAGAGAAAGGAAAAAAAAATCCTTCCAGACAGAGGAAAGAACAAGGTCAAAGGTCGTATAGTCGGAAAGAGCATGGCATATCGCTAGAGCCTAATGAGCCAAGGGGAGACCTGTACGAGATATGTTTGGAGAGATAAACAGGGCTCCTATCCTATAGTGCTCAGTGGCCAAAAGAGGCAGGTGTTTCCTTCTAAGTGTGATGGGAAGCTATTGAAAGGTTTTAAGATGGAGAATTACATGGTCTGATTTGGGATTTAAGCAGACCACACTTGCTGCAAATGGCAAGCAGAATAAGAAGAGACGCCGAGAGGCAGTCAGGAAGGGCCACCCTCTCTTGCCTTGAAATAGCCGCAAGCATTCCCCGGTGTCCAGACTCTACCAGGACAGCTTCTCTCATAGCTGGACCCAGTTCTGGGAAGGAGGAGCCTAGATCTGCCTGTTTGCTAATTAACTGTTCTGATCCCTCCAGGGAATTCTGTCCGTATATCATTGGGTACATCATTAAACTGACTTCAAAAATTAGGAATTACATGGGCTTTCTAAAATTGACGTATTTTAATATTTCTTGGATATTATTTTGTGAAAACCTCTCAATGAGAAGGACTTTTTCGATTCAACTCTTCAGCTTTAAAAATTCCTGTGACAGGACTTCCCTGGTGGTCCAGTGGTTAAGACGCCACGCTTCTAATGCGGGATGCACAGGTTCCATCCCTGGTTGGGGAAGTTCCACGTGCCATGTGGCATGGCAAAAAAAAAAAAAAAATTCCTGTGAGAAATCTTTGTTCTCACTGCCCCGGAAACTAGGGGAGCACAAAAAGGGAGTGAGAACGTCAACTCTCGTACTAGGGTAGAGATGGGGGGGTCTGGGGCCAGCTCTGCCCTTGATATATGACTTTAGTCTGCCCCTTCCTGAGTCTCTTCATCTTGTAAGGGCATTATAAAAATAATCTCTAAGGCTATCCCTTCAGCTCATAAAGGTCTATGATTCTCTGGCCTTGGATCAGCGCAAAGATCGAGGTTGATCATTAGCAACTGATTTTTCTGAGTGTGAGACTAGTAGCAAATAGCGGTCCTCTTACTGTGTTTTTTTGGTCCCTTTTTCTGACACCCCATTTTTGGGTTTAACATGTCCAGAATCTCCTTTGAAGGCAATTAATTTTCAATCCCTTCCTTCCCACCTCCTAATCCGCCAAATAAAGGTGTTCAAAGGTGGTTATATGGGCGATAGTCTTTGCTTGGGCTGATATGTGAGAAACACACCCTGCGTGTGTTTCTGGGGCTTCACTTGCTGGTTTCTTCATTCTGCTGGACACCTTCTGCAAAATGTGATCAACGGCATGAGTTCTTTTGCTGTTCCCACTGCCCACAAATCAAGCTCTTAATAGCACAATAAAATCATGAGATTTGGGATTTTAAAAAGTGATTGCATTGCTCGGATGCTAACGAGACACATATATCTGAAACGATTGGTTAAAGACTATGGAAAGAAGGTCTGGACACAACATGCAAGGTGGCTAATTTACAGAGGTGTGGAGCATTCCAGATAACAGAATGTCAGGCACCTTTACTTCAAAGAAATGTATTTAAAATAGCCTGCTTTTCCTTACGTATTTTCCCATGAAATATTGGGACACCAATGGAGTGAGTAGAAGCAAGAGAGCTAAGTGATTCTCCCATCAGGATCCTTCTGTCTGCCAGGTTAGAGCCAACATATGTACCAAGCTGGCAGGCCAAGTGTCTCCAGTATGTTTCTAGAATGTGTTGTGCAGTCGATAATAAATAACTTCTAAGTTGTGTGATTACATAATGATAGCCACGTTCATTCACCTGTCTATCAAAGGAACTATACTTGAGTTTGAGCTCCTTTCCCCTGGGCCCGTGAAGCAAAGCATTAGCTTGGAGTCTTTAAAATTCCTAGCAACCCTGGGCTAAGTGCGCTGGGGTGGAACGTAGTCCCTTTTGCTTAGTAATCCATTAGTTAATGGGTGTGAGCCCATCAGCTTTCTATTTATTCCTTAAGCCATTAAGGTTCACCTGCTGTGCAGGAGACTAGACTTGACAAAAAAGAGTGATAGTTGAAATAAAATAAATATCAAGCCTTACAAGATCTGATGGGTATTGTTTAAAACATAATGGGCTCCATGGAAAGGTAAAGGTGAACCAACCATTACGAGTTGACACGTAGCATCCTGGGCAAGATGCGGCAAACAGAACTCTTCCTTGTTTCTAGCCCAGAGGTGCTCACTAGTGGAGGAGAGTCATCAGTATTTGAGAACTGTCTTCCAGGTGCCCCCCAATATTTGTCTGCAGTGTCTACCTAAGTGTTTTGGAAGCTGGTTGATAAATTTCTCAGTCAACCTTTCAATGGCTTTTTTTTTTTTTTTAACAACCCTTTAGACAAAAACCAGACTCCTTACCACGTGGCTCTTTGTGATCTGGGTCTTGCCGTCTGTACAGCTTCATCTTTCACGTGTCTTTCCCTTGTTCCAGCCACAGTGATCTCTCTCAGGTCCTTTGCACATGACATTCATTCTTCCTGTAATGTTCTTTCTTGCCTTATTCATCCTTCAGATCTCAGCTTGAACAACATTTTTTCAGAGGAAGCTTTCCTTGATGGTTCAAAGAAAGTCGGTCTTTAGATGATCTCTTGGTTTCCTGTCCTCCTACATGGCCCCTAGAAGGGTTTAACATACTGCATTTAGTCACATATATATCTTACTAAGGTCTGCCTCTCTTACTAAATGGAAAGCTTCCTGAAGCAAAGACCATTTCTGGCTTAGCTCGCCAGGGTTCTCCCAGCACCTAGCATACTGCCAGTTGAATAAAGAAACCAATTCAACCTTGAGAGATCTCCATGGACCAAAAATGCAGAGGTACATTGATAGCTATTGAGAAAGATAGCTTGACGTTTCTTGGGTTTTATTCCTTACAGTTAAGGTTTATTTTGTGGTGCCTAGTTTTGACTTCATCAGTTTCCATCATTATCTCCAATAATTATCACTTTGCCCTATATAGACAACGTTATCAGCAATTTAAGATGGATATACTGGAATTAACACCGTGGTCTTCTGCTCATCACAAGTCAGTCTAGAAGACTGTCTCCCAGATTACTTGTTCTCCTGAATCATTACTTGGAAATGATTCTACTTCCTGCTTTCGTCCAGAAATCACTAAATCAGAGTCCATACGATATGGGTGTTCCCAATGAGTTATAACTATCTCTGATCAAAGATACCCTTTAAACTAATGATACCAGTATTTTGAAGCGTTATTGAAGGCAAAAAACAATGTCTTCATAATATCCCCAGTGCAGTCTAAGCTTGTGAGAATTACAGACTCTTTGAGAGAGAAAGGAACTTTAAATCAAAGGGCATCTATTTATCATTACTATGTGTCAGGAATAGTTCTAGGCACTTGACTATGAGGCAGTAAATAAAAATATTTACAAACAGACAAATATGTTAATGAGATAATTCCAGAAAGAAAAAGAGGCTATGAAGAAAATAATAAGTGGTGATGTCAGAGAGGATGACTAAAAGCACCTGCTTTAATTGGGTGTTCAGGGTCATTTAGGTTCATATGGTCCAAATTCTATGCAAGAGCAGGAATTGCTGTGTCAGCTGTTGCCACAATAGTGCTACCAGACCAGAGCCATGTGAGCATGCCCCATGGCTTCCATTTACATCATATCCATTGACATTCCATTGGTCCAAGCAAGTCATATGGCTAACCCAACATCAATGAGTTGGGGTACTATACTCCACCCACATTCTGCCTCCTTGAAGTAGATTCTTAGACAACTATTTTTTCCACAACTGTTGGCTCTGCCTTCGGGAGACTCTTTCTTTTTCATTTATTCTGTAGTCATTTCTGAAAGGGCAAGGAAAGGGTTTTTCCTTCTCAGTAACTGAGAAACTTTCTCAGCCTGCTTCCTGCCTGTTAGAAATGTGAGTGACTCAGATGTCTTTTTACATCTCTAATGGCCACAGTCTCTTCTAATCCAGCATGGCTATGTAACTGCCAATACAACTGTCTCAAAAACTGAGTGGACTGTTTATGTATTGAATTCCACTGAATTCTGTTCACTGAAGCCATACTCATAATTCTTGTCAAAAATGCCTTTCTTTTTAGAGGTAATTGTGCTTCTTAATGTGGACATCTCAGGCTTCTGTGTGATCTTTCTGGGAGGCTCTTCATCCAGCTGAAGGAATCTGCTTAACCTTTTCAGAGGTCTTAACAAAGACTATGGTGGCCACGTTCTTGGTTTAGACTATGTTCCTGAGCTGTATCTTAATGGCTATGTCCCTGTTTCGGTCTTTCCCTTTAGGCTGTATTTTACTTAGAGGATATTTTACTGGATGAAGAGTCTAGAGATGAAAAACAGTATCGTTTTCCAACACAGCATGTGCCCAGTTTTCTGAGTTCTCTGCATTCTTTCTTAATTGTGTTTGTAAACTGGACCGTTTTTTTCTGAGCTCATCTCTTTCGTGTAGCACCTTGTCAAATGTGGCTACCTACAGCCAGCTCAGGCTTTTAATATTTCGTTGCCAAATCTCCTTACTCCACTCCCGGTCTCCTGTCTAGATTATCTCGGGGACTCCCTTTACTACATGTTTTACTAAATTCTTACTAAATGTTTCCTCGGTTGTATAACACAGGTCGTGATTCTCCCAACCTCCCATTGGTTCCTCACCACCCACCACTGAGTTTTAAACTGATTTTTTTTTCAGTTTTTTCTTATAACTGCACCCACTTCTAGGCTGCTATTTCAGTGTCAATCAGCTATTGCCACAATAATGTCACATGACAAATCACTACAAAGCTCAAGGGTTTACAACCACAGCAAGTTTTAAGTCTCACCCTTGCAGATTTGCAGGGCAGTAGATCTAAGGAGCAGCTGATATTGTCAGCATGGCTGGGTGACTCTGCTTCAGGCTGAGGGTCAGTGAAGCTCAGCTCTGAGATGTCAGTGGCCTCTGGTCTGTTCTGTGTGTAGACACTTCAGGATCCAGGTTGACATTTCAACAGCTTTCTGGAGGAAGCTCTCCTCCTGGCAGATCTCTGGAGTGTAAGAACCTAGTCAGAATTCACAATCACATCTATGGCCTCTGCCTGTATCATGTCAGCTCATGTTCCATGGACCTCAGCAAGTCACATGTCCAGGCCCAGCATCAGTAAGATGAGCAGGCAGACAGCATCCAGGCCAGTTTCCCTCACAGGGCTCTTCTCAACATGTAATTATACGTTTGCTTATTAATTTCCTTTTTTGTGTGCTGAATTATTGCCCACGTCCAACTGCTCTTACACTCATCTCCTAGCATAATGACTGGAACATACTAGGCCCTTACATATTAGAGTGAGAGAGCAAAGAAGGGATAAGTGATTTCAAGAGATTTCTTGTTCTGAGGCAGATAGGCTTCTAATAGTCCATCCCATAACTGTGTCAATCATGTCTAAATTTCATCTAATTTCACCTAAGCCTGTTTCACTTATCTTTTTTGAACTATGAAAGGGCTTAGCAGGTTCACACGTCATGAAATGACTTACGGATGCCAACATATAAGAACTATTTCTTTACTCTCTTCCTTGTGTCCCCGAGTTACCCATCTCAACCTCTGTCTTGTCTCATCCTCAGCATCAGTGCTAGGTCCTTGCCCTGCAAATTTATTGCCCAGAGTCCCCTTCCTTTGACATATGACGGTATTCAGAATGATTCTTCTTCTTTCCTGTCTGGAGCTCACTGGTACCTACTGTGGTACCAAAGTATAATGATTTGGGGGATCTTTGTTTTTCTTGGACTTATGACACGCATCAGCCACACATCATCTTCTGGTTTGATTTGGGATCTGTTGGGATAGTGTTTTCTTGTTAAAGGAGGAATCCTTTCTTGAGGTGGCGCTTTGGATGCCAGGGATACTATACTGTTAACTTTTAAGCAGTAGGAAGGACTTGCAAGAACTTTGTTTAAATCAAGCATATCTATCATAGTGTTGCATATAATATCAAGAAATAGGAAACAACTTACTGTCTATCAGTCTGAAATCAGTTAAACATATTATGATCTATCTATCTATCTGTCCATCCATACACACACACACACACACACACACACACACACACACACACACACACACA